>NC_081172.1:14340000-14940000 GCF_012432095.1 Onychostoma macrolepis | reverse complement strand
AACAGGTTTTTCCAGGTTTGTAACATGCCAAGTGTAAACGAAACATCAATGAGCCATGCATAATTTCAAGACAAGACAAGCCTTTAGCCTTTAAATGCCCTTACTTGATTGTTTTACACTTATTAAATCCACAAAACGCGCTCAAATACATATTAAAAACAACAATCAATCACTTACACTTGGCTGGCAACGATATCATTTAGCCAGCTTGTGCTTCAAATTAAATGTCAAAATATGGTAGTATATTGAGTGAAACATAAACATAAAATTATTGCGCCATTTAGCATTGTGTCATTAGAGCATTCAATTTAAACTTAAATATTCAGTATAAATACATGGATGTGATTTTATATGCAACTTTGAGAATGTTGATCTTGATTTTGTCTCTACAGATGAAACACACTAGAGAGTTTTACTTGCTTTCTGCATTCTCTAGAGGCTGTTGGCACTGTTTATGGCATGAGTAAGATTAGCAAAAAGGCCACATGACTGATTTCTTATTTAACCTGTGCTTTAATGGCACTTGAACAGCTGTGGTGGAATAGTGTTCTTTTTGTGAATAGTCACTAAGCTGATGACCAAGCGACTTACTGTTCGAAACAATGGCACTGAATAAAATTGATTAAAAATGACTCATTGTTGTTGTTTTTTTTTTTTATGTAAAAAAGATGAATGTTTGTTTATCAGCTTGGCTAGCTCAAAACTTACAACTGCAGAATCTTGGCAACCAGATTCTCTGCAAATGCCAAATATAAAATCCCCAAACATTTATTAGAAAAGTAGGTGGAAATTAAGGGAGTTTCAGAGAACAAACTCATTACAAATCAAGTCCTGATGAATGAAATATGAGGTATATTTTAAGTTGTAATATTTTATTCATTATCCTAGATTTATCCTGGATGTGTTGACCATTTTTTTTCCTGTAAGTTGCTTATCTTGTTTAAAGTGCAACCTGACACTAGTGAATCTTAATCGCTACTTAGGTCCATTCCTATAAGACTCTGACTCTTAAGGTGTGGATCTGTTTGCCAAGTGCTTGTATACGTGTCTGTATATTTAATGTAAATTTACACAGAACATGGAAGCTCATGGAATTATATTCCAAAGCATTCAGAGAGTCAGCGGCATTTTTTATAAACCACAATCCGAGGTAGCATATATTGTTTGTCCAGCCAGCTTCAGATGTCCCTGTATCTCAGACAGCCATATGGCAAGTAGAGTTTCCATTAGAGACTACGAGAGAGCTCCTTAATCCAAAGGCCCAAGCACCTTGTCTGTTGGGGATTATGTCTTTCCAATTAACCTAAATTCTGTATTTTTCCCCTCACTGTCCATTTCACCTCATCTGTTTGTAAGCTTAAAAGGTGCAGATGATTGCCTGGCTAGATTAAGTGAATCATTTTTCTGTATGCACATTATAATCTGGTTTAAAATGACAGTCTGAGCTTTTCCTCATCATTTTGTTCACAGAACATTTCTTTAATACCATGTAATTCCCAAGATTTGTATTTGCCGCTAGAATGAATTTCTCTCAGACATATTTGTTTGTTTTATCTTAGACTGATAACTGTTGTTTTCCAACTGACTGGTTTCAAGAGAATATTTTATTAGATTTGCAGGCGGAAAAGCTGATTTAACATGCAGAGTTTTGTTCATACATGAAATTTAGATTTTTTGGATGACTTCAATGCCCTGGTATAATTTATTTCTGGTAATATTTATATACTGTAATTTATTTACAAGTTACATTTACTTGTATGCACGAAGACTGCGTACCTTCACAGGTATTTATGAAGTTAGTCTGTTTCAATTAATTAAGTGGGCCGTGAATTTAAGAACTTCTCTATATACAGTAGTGGCCAAATGTGATGTCTGGCCTAGAAAAATAGAAATCTTTACCCTTCAAACATTTTATTATTAAGGATTTTGTAAGCATTTTGTGTAGTTGCGCTTGGAGTGTAAAACTAGTGTACATGCTTAATTGTTTATTTTGTAATAACGCAATGAAACATAACAAATTGTGTCATACAAAGACCAATGACACATGTGCAAAACTTAGTACAGAGCAGAGTACTGCTCTGGAGAATATATATTCTGATATTTAATAATATAAATAACTAATTAATTAATTTAGTTTTCTGTACTTGTTTGCAAAATAAACTATTCCATGATAAACTGTAGTTTGTATATTTTCCAAATAATTGTATCAGTTAAATATCTTAACCAAGTTAGTTTTTTTTTTTTGGCAAATTTGATCTTGCAGGGTCATATAGCACTGCAAGAACATGGATTATTGTTTCATTTTTACTGTACTTCCACATACCGACCAGGTGCACATCCACATATTTGGAGACTTGACAGCTCATGGGATATGTCTTATTCAATATTTTAAACAGATTATTATTATTATTATTTTTTTAGTGAAATACACAAATTATGAGTAAAAGTCATGTTTAATATCCTCAGTACAGGCTGTCAAGTAGAACAGGAATGTTTTTTTTTTCTTTATTAAATTCCTTGTCAAATACAATAAATCGAACTTTATCATCCTAATAAGGTGAGTTAGACTACTATGTCTAATTTTGAAATGCATATGATTATTGTTTGTGCGTACGTGCGTGTGTGTGCGCGTGTGTGTCTATGACGTCCCCACAACGCTCTCTCGTAACCCCGCCCAGCGGAGAGTGACGCTTGGACTAGAATGTCGCCAGTTCACCTCAGTTCCAGACATGGCAGCGTTGAGACAGGAGCATCGGTATGGACTCTCCTGTGGAAAGATTAATAAAAGCATTCCCAATAAAACCATCTTTCACGTCAAGCTAACCGACACGGCCATCCGGACGCTAGAAGCTTATAAGAATCACAAGGTAACGCATTTGGTTTTATTTCGTGTTTATTTGCTCCGCTGACCTCAATGGGACAGAAAGAAAAGTTCAGAACTCAGAACTTCAAAACATTTCCTCCCGTTAGTTGTTTGTAAAGTGTTGATTTATTTAACCGGAGTCCGTCGCTTTAAGTGCCATATGCTGTCTTACCAGGGACAGATAGTAACAGGAGGAAATCGGACACATCCAGTTGTTACTGTTCCCTTAAAGTTTGTTTCATTTAGTTTTGCTTATTTCTTTTTTAAGCTGTTACAAAATAAAATAAAATGTCAGTCGTGTTATTTTTTTCGTTAAGCCAGTTGGAATTGGCTTTACGAAATCTCCTGTTTTCCACTTTAGATTCAAAGTCGCCGCTTTATTCCTTCTGACAAATGATACGAAATGTAACATGACACTGTCTTAATGCTAAACACTGCATTACTTATTATAATTATGATCGTTTTAAACCGAAGATGAGAATTGTTTCTTTTACTCATAACACTCACGGGGATCTTACGGTCTGAGAGGGGCTCAAGGCTCAAGCTCGATCTTATGAACTATAAACCTTGAGTAGCATAGCAATTTAAATAGCCATTGAGATTTGCTGCCTTTTTTCATTTCCCCATCAAATGTTTTATCGACTTGTATTCGAGAGTAACGTTTCAATTTACTGCAAATGTTTAGTGAACTATACACAAAAACAAAAGCGCATGTAACCTCGTATTGTTTCTATAGGTAGTGTTTAAGGTTAAGTTTATAATTGCTTCTTTAATTGATTAACTTATATAGGCCTGTGGCAATTGCTCGACATAGTCAATTAAATCCAAATAATGATTTTAAATCATTATTTATGTTGTTACAAACCTCTATGACTGGTTCTTCCGCAGAACACAAAAGGAAGATGTTCTATAGAATGACAGCCTCAGTCCCCATTCACTTTCGTTGTATGAAAAAAACAAAACAAAACATGCAATGTAAGTGAATGGGGACTTGAGGCTGTCAGTCAGTAACATTTCCTTTTGTGTTTTATGGAAGAAAGAAAGTCAGGAGGGTTTTAAACAACATGCGGATGAGATGACAGAATTTATTTTGAGTGAACTATCCCTTTAAATGTCATGTTTGCCTCACGTAAAGGTAATTCCTTGTAAGCCGTATTTTTTGCCAGTTAAACGCAGTTGAGTAATCAATACACTTCTCATTGTCACCGTCGGCTCGACAGAACAGATTCCAGTAATATCAATACCTCAGCGGTAAAACATGTACGCCAGCTGGACGGGGCACTTGGCCAGTTAGCTTCATCTCAGCCCAAGCGCTTGTAGATGGCAGGACGATAAAGGTGTATTTTTGTTGGCGTGCTCTATCCTATTGTTGTTAGTCCTTTAAACGCTTGGACGCCGTCCCGATGTCATCGCTCATTGGTCAGTCAGGCGGTGTAGAATGTCGTTTGATCCAATCAGAACACGAGAAGACTTCCTCGCGCTTGCAACAGGAGCTCGATAATGAATGTTCTATTGTCAATCATATGTGACCTAGTAGAAAGAGTGAAAAGTAGAAGTAAATGTGTTGGTCAGTCTTTTGTTCAGTTTTTATAACTGCCCCATTTGATATCCCAGAACGTTTTTAATAACTTTCAGTCACAATAATCCAGCTGACAGTCTGCCAGAGTCAGAAATTTGGAGGATTTGCCTTAAAAATGCCTTAAAATTCAAAATGCAGTGACATAAAAATGCCTTCTGCTATGAATTCCTCTGTTTTTCATTTGCGTTATACTTCATAATATTCAGTTCCAAGCTTAGTTATACACATTACTGCATAAAATATAAATTGAAGTTTGTTTAATTTTATAGGTAAGAAGTAATCCGTTATCAGCATTGACAGTTTGGTTCGATGGCTTTGTGGTCAGTCTGACCTGGGTTTTGTTTTGCGTATTAGTATGTTTATTAATTGCAAATGAGGTCAGAAGAAAGAAAACAACAATAACAAAGATAATTGATCATATTAATACCAAAGACACGGTCAAGTCAGGTCATTAGATACTTCAGTGTCCTCCTCTGAACTGTGCTCATTATGTTCTTAGAAGCTTTCACTGCACCAGAATAAAAAAAACAAAAAAACAAAGTTCAAGTTAGCTACAGCAGCACCACCACCCCCTTCAGTAATGTTTAGCCACTAATCCGACCACATGACAGCAAACGCAGAACCAATAAGCCTGTATTTTTTAATAAGCAACTTGAGCTGCACTGTATGTGTAGAGTGACATGACGGCCTCTCCCTGTAACATCCATAATAGATAAACATGCTTGTTGACTAAAGCTCCAGCTGTACCTTGAAGATAATAAGTGCTATCTTTTGACCTTGCTTAATGGTTTCGAGCTATGCTGGGGGAAGCTTCAGTTTTTTTCCTTCCTTGTTTCTCAGCAATTTACGTTAGTGATGCGAATGAGTCTGTCTTGTATATATGTCGTTAATGCTCCTGAACGTTGGCCGAGCTGAGTGTTAAAAGCTGAGCATGAGATGGTTATATAAAAGGCCTATTTGTACACACTTTATGTGGTGGACAAACACCACAGGGTAGATAATGTCCAGGCCTGCTTGATTTTATTTGATGTACCTTCAGAAAAAAAGATGAAATGCTTTTTGTAACTTACCTTTAGTCCTAATTAGTGCTGAGAACTCAATTCAACATTTGGTGGCTAAAAGCTTTTCCCATGATGTTTGCCCTGTCCCACCCCCACTTCTTCTACAAGTCCTCACACACTCAGCATCCTCACACTCATCCACGCCTCACACAATAACATTTGATTGACTCATGTAAGGTCTTTCAAGTTGAGATTTATTAATCGGACGCATTCCAGTGCAGATTAGCAAAGCCCGGCCTTGATCTTTAGGCTCGCACAAGCAGAACCATGACACTGCCGAGAGGCCAGTGACAGCCAGCCTTTCATTCTCTCAGAAACAACCCCCCTCACTCGCAGTCTGCATGAATTAATACAGGAGAGAACTGTGCCTCTGTCAACGGGGGCAACCAAGTAAGAGGAGACTGTAATTACTGTGAAGGGAGGCTAATAGGTAGGCATGATATTTCACTGAAGTTAGTACCTAAACAGGGGTTGTGGAAATGCTGGCATTGTGGGTAAACAATTAAGAAAAGGAAAACCCTCATGTCGTTCCAAACCTGTATGACTTACTTACTTCTGTGGAGCAAGCACATTGGAAAAATGTTTTTTGGCCGTACAATGAAAGTTAATTGGGTCCAATTGTGTTGATTTGGGCCCCATTGACTTTTATTGTATGGACAAAAACATTTCTTCAAAATGTGTAATTTTTTGTTTCATAGAAGAAAGTCATACAGGTTTGAACCAACGAAAAGAGTTAATGAGAATTTTCAGTTTTGCCTTACTTCACTGTAAGGCTGGTACAAAACATTTGTATTGTTTTTGTTAACACTTATAACGCATTCAAAATCCGCATATGTCTTTCATTTGCATGAACTTGGTGGAACATAAGCTTATAAAACAGTCATAACGTAAAGAATATTGTATCTGATCAGTAACGTCCCATTAATCAGTGAATGCTCAAAAATGTAATTATTGAATGTTACTATATTATTACCATGTAATTACTGCATTGCTGCCTTTTTATTCATTAAAAAATATACATTTTTGGAAATTATATTATTATATGAATTGATAGTTGTGGTGCATTTTGCAAGTTTGATTCTCGTACAAAATAATAAAAAAAATATATATATGTATTTGTTTCGGGTCAAAAAGGACCTAAATGCATTATGAGGATTCCAGCCTAGAAATTCAGCTCGAGATAATTCATTTCCAAGATTTTGTCTTTGGTTTCTAATCCTTTATATAATAATAGTAGATGCTAACCAACCTCTTCTACCTTTTTTCTTCTGTCCCCAGGGGTCCTTACCAAATCAGCCGGCAATTTGCTTCAAGGGGAACCAGGGGGTAAGATGAATGTATTTTTCCTCACCCCTCCTGACGCCTAAAAATTGCAATCCTTTAATTAGACCTGATTGTCGAGTCGTGCAGCAAAAAACTCACGGCACCCCTCAGCTGCCTGCATACTCCCTCAATATTTCATGAGCTCCTAAACCATTGCCTGAATTGGAGAAGGAACTCTAGCTTGCAGTGACGCCACCCTTAGGGCCTGCCCGACTAGATTGGGAGCATTTATATAATTATAGCAGCACGCATGTTCATAAGCACAATTATGAGTCATAAATTAAGGAAGTGTCATCGTTTGGATGCGATTCCTGGGTTTCGTAAGGCCAGCGGTTTGGTTTTTATGACAGTATTGTTATTTACAGCTAGTAAAATTGGCAGTGGCATGCGGTCACACTGTACGACCTAGGTGGATTTTTGGTAGGGGGTGCATTCCAGTGAAACGGCTGTAAAGAAAGATGCCTGTGTCTAACCGGATTAGCACATTCAGCCGTAGCACACCTCCCCATCAGCGCCTGCGTGCCACAATCAGCCCCGTCTAAAACATATCCAGAAGCGGGACAGGAAAGGGACTCGCTCCGGACACAAACGGAAGACTGTACTTGCGGTCGGAAGCCCGGGAGAGGCTACTCAACACCCCCGAGCTGCTCGCCAGGTTACTGGGTCAGACTGGCGACTGGAAAGGCTTTGTCAAGAGCTCTGGGAAGAGGTGGGGGTGTTGGTTAACCCAAGGGAGCCTCTTGTGTGTCTATGCCTGTTGTCTCAGTGTAGACATGAAAGACCTGCGACAAGGAGGGGGATAACCATGGCCACCGTGTCTCCTAAAGCACCGTTCGACCCCCACAAATTCCACAATTATAGTATGCAAAATGCTGTCACATGTAGTCAAGCAATATCTGATCTAATGAAGTTTCTTTCCCTTTTCAAATTGGAGTAGCGTAGTTGTGTCAAGTGTGTAAAACTAGAATCCATTCTAATTGTCGAATTAGATTTAGTGATTATATCTTTAGCCTATTACATATTCAAATTGTCTGCACTGAATTTAAGCGTTCATCCCCTCCTCCTCAGATAATGGGCTGCTGGGCATTAATGAGGTGTTTGAGCCGAGTGTGTCTGTGTGTGTGCGCGCACATGTGTGTTTGTATGTGTGTCAGGGTGACAAATTAAGCTATTACAGCTGGGGGTAGGGAGTGATGTTAAGTCCACGCTACCGAAACCACGTTATCAGTCATTCTATTAGCCGTAACCTCGGGATGCTTTCACTTCAGTCAGGATTGATATAATATGGAGTATCATAGTTTTACAATGAATGGATATCTTTGAACAGCACTCGGGAGATACACGTTCCCATTTCTGATCCTACTTAGCCAGGTAATTTTCTTCCACCTGCAGGAGGGCTCCCCCATACCAGGGAATTCCCATAAACCTTGTCCTGGCTTGTCTCCAGATCTTTGAGCTGCAACGTGGAAAAGTCAGGAAGTGCCCTGCTGAGGATTGTCAGCTGCCATTTTCTACTAACTTAGTGGAATAGTACACTCAAAAATTGAATGAAAATTGTCATCATTTACTTCTCATGTCGCTTCAACCTCTGTATCACTTTCTTTATGCTGTGGAATTTAAAAGAATTGAGTTATTTTGAAAAATGTTGGTAACCAAACGGTTTTGGGTCTCGTTGACTTCTATGAAATTGTTTGGTTACCAGTATTCTTCAAAATATCTTTTGTGCTCCACAGAAGAAAGAAATGTGTACAGATTTGGAGCGACACGAGGGTGAGTAAAATGATGACAGACTTTTCCATTTTTGGTGGACTATCCAACTGGCAGTGCCTTGATAATGTGCGCTCATGTGGCAGTTAACAAATAATTTAGCCATCATTGGGTTTTTACAGATGGGGAGCTTTAATTTGCTCAGTTCTCTCCGTCTGTGGAGGAGGATGATGCAACTGAAGAGAAATAACACAAGAAAAGATGTTTAGAGTAGTAAAATTCCTTTCATATTGAAGGAAGTGATCCCCAATCCTGGAGGATTTATGGAATCTGAATGCCTTTGATGGCGTCACTTGGGATGTTCGGGTTCAGTTCGGATTCTCAAAGACTGGGATTTCACATCATGCAGCTCATTTTCTTTTGGTAATTGGATTTTTGCTGCACAAAATTAGTTATCCAGAGGCTACAAATATAGATGTCTGTCTCAATAAACTGAAACGGTTCTCACAGAGTAAAATATATGAAGGAATAATGGCAGTGTCCTGCAGTTTGACAGGCTATATCAGATTTTTTTCCTGTGCTTGTATTATACATACATTTTTATGATCTTATATTAATCGAGAAACCAAAACATGGGCATAAGTGAGAGAGCATATTAAATTATGAGAGCATATTATTATGCAGAATAGTGCACTGCATGTTGCATTGCACAATTTTCATAATTCTTTTATGGGTCAGTGACAAATTAGTATGTCTGAGAATGATGGATGTCTGTGATGAAAAAGAGAAAGCTTTCGAAAATCCAGTTAAAAACACATTTGCCAAGGTCTTAAATGTGGTTTTTGTATTCATGTTAGTAACATGTTAGTCAAAACGAAACTTCTTCATGGTTCTGCAAAATAATATGTTCTCTATTTAATATGCTCCCTCACTTACGGCTATGTATCAGTTTCTCTATTGATAACAATGCATGTATAAAATTATATTGTCGTTAATCTAAAAATATCAAGTGCTGTAACCATCAAATAAAATGTCATATTTCTTGCATATTACATAGACCATATCCAGGGTGACACCATATTAATTTGATGCATTTAAAAGCCTGAACTAACCATGTCAAAACAAGATATATAAAATTGTCATGTGAGCACATCAATGAGTCCCATAGTTGATGTTTGTGATATTCCTGTTTTATCAGTTGTATCAAAATTCATTTAGATTCAGAAATCATCATAGTTTTTAAAATGCATTGAAATTTTAATGTATTTTTGAATAACATAATAGATGACACAAAAAGTGTCACATCATTGTCTCATTGTGTTAACTAAAAAAAACCCCACCCGTTTATGACTATGAGCAGACGGTCCAACAGCAGCATGTATTTATGCCTCCCTTAAAGGCTTTCTGAGTGTGTACGTGTGTGTGTGTTCTGTGGCATTGGTTTGTGTTGGGAGGTGGGGGGTAAAACGTTTCTCTCTGAGATGTTCTCATGGTAAGTGTGTGTGAAGGTTTAGCTTCCCCCACCCGTCTGTCCCTCTCGTCATCGCTGTGATTGTCTCAACCTGATCCTCTCTTTTCTCTCACTGGGATTCACCAGTTCTCCATCTCGCACCTCCGATGAGTGTGTGCACGGGAGAGTGTGATGGTGTCTCAGAGAGTGTGTATTAGAGCACATTAGTATGTATTCACAGGGTCTTCAATGGTGTAGCTTACTCACTAGATCCAGGGACGATGGAGCACCCCTATACTAAAATTTGGCTTGGGACCTGTGAATTTTGTATGTGTGGTCATTTCTGTTTGTGTGTCTTTTAGTTTCTGTGCTTGTCCAAGGCAGGGCCTCCGTGTGTGTGTGCGAGCTTGGCTTTTTTTCCTTCATGAAAGCTAATTAGAATGACAATAAGAGGAATGAGCGTAGAACGCCGAGAGTCTCTTGCAGCAGAGGCGGTGTGGGGGGAGCTGTCCCACATGTGAATGAAAGGGCACACGCCGATTCTTTCATCCAGATGTGACGTGCTCGCCAACGTGCACAGGGACCCGAGTGCCTGTCTTGTCTGGGGCCCAGTGTTTTGACTGGCAGAGCTGTTTGCTGTTTTCTGCATGCTCTTGCCAGGTCATCTTTTACAAGGTCCTTGCAAATGCAGGGAGGATCTTCTTTTTTTAATGTCTTTTTTCTTTTTTCTCTTAGCCAGGGTCCAAAACTTACTCAGTGCCAAATGTAAAAAGTTGCTTTGGCGAGTGCATAAAAGGAGTTGGTCGCCGGTTGGCTGGTTACTTTCTGCAATATATATCTTGAAACCCAGGCTCATTCGAAATGCGTGTCTCTAAATACATTTCTGCAACACCGTAATTATGTACCTTACCTTGAAATGTCCAGTGAGTGGCGCTGAAACACGGGTTCAATACGTGACCCTGGCATGTGTTTGTTACGTTGATATAGGAACGTATTGCTGTGTTTGTGTTACGTTGCTTCAGGTACGTATTGCGGTGGTTCATAGTGTCTCTAAAAGTTAATGCTCTATTGTGTTGGAAATATCCCCTACACCAAAACCTACCCGATAATGTTGTGACATAAAAACACATTTGTTGATGCAGGCGTGTAATTTTAACTTCCTTAATGCGGATTCGAGCAGTTTTGTTGAACCGTAGTTTCACGAGGTTCGTACCGGAGCTCTTCACCATTCAAGTGCAATGCCGTATCGCGTGAGCTACCAAGCACATGAAGCTGGATATGTGACGACACGTCCAAAAGTATAAATTTTCAAATCTCGCAGCATGTTAAAATTGTTTTGAATTCATAACATAATATTCCTCAGGTAATTATGCGAAAATTAGGCTTTATTAATTGAAACAGTGGACCTGCAAATCATACTTTGTGTGAAATGGAATAAAAGTTGACAGAGTTTTACTGCCTCTGCTCATTTCAACTGAAAACTGGAGCGATTCGTATGTATAGGTACGTTTTTTTTCCGCAAAAATGTATGCAGAGGCACATATTTCCAATGAGCCTATGTTGCAACCTGATATCTTGTCAGTGTTTTTTTTTCTTACAAAACTCGGCGTTCCAAATCCGTAAGACTTTGATTCATCTTTAAAACACAAATGAAGATATTTTTAACCTGAGAGATTTCTGTGTCCCGATTAAAAGTCCTTTCCAACAAAACTTTGACTTTTCAAAAAGTTCAAGCACATAATTCGAATGAATCTGAATGTTTTTTGAAGAAACACAATCACTTTATATGATGGCATGATCTCTTTATATTGCTCAAAAAGAGAGAACCAATAAGGGTTGTTTTTACATCATGCTATATCAAACAAGTATAGTTATGCTTTTGTTAGGTTATGTCTTCATTTGTGCTTTGAAGATGAATCCCTTTATGCTGTACAAACAAAAATATGAGGAACAGATCATAAATGTTATAAATCTTGATGCTTTTGGGACATGTTCAGGTTTATCTAGAGACTGACACACAACGACCTGCGTTACATGTCAGAAAAATGGAAATATTTAAATGAAACTGGGAAATAATTCATTTGTCATAGGGACAAAAATGGTTTCATAATGCAAAAACAGTAGTTTCATGCAAATTTAGGCCCTGATTTTAGCATTCTTCCCAGTGAGTGCTCAATGTTGGTTTATTTTTGTGCATACCAAGATCTCCAAGTTAATCATTTTTGGTTTCAAAAGTATCTTCCTGTGAAGATAAAATGTGATTAATGTGGAAAACGTGTGGTGTGTATATGAAACTCTTCCAAAAATGTTGTACTGTACATCTCATAGCTTTTAAATGGCTGAGTGGAGCCAAGAATCGCAAGGGAAGATCACAGACACTTCAGGCCTTTCATGCACAAACACACACAGGGCACGCTCACAGTTCTGACGTGCCTGGACCGACTTCTGAAAGCTCTATGGCTCTGTGTGTATTGCCTTTTAACAGGCCGCACCTCTAAAACTTTGTCTGTTTAGCATCTTTCTTTGAATCCATAACACACTCCTTATTTGATGCTTAAAACCTCGTATTATTGTCTCCTTTAATTTTACATGTTCTTTTTTCTTTAAGCTTCTCTGCGTCCTGTTGTCGTTGACGGGGATGGGTTGTGGCATTTTTCAGTCACATGAGTAGATTCATTGATTCTGTGCCTGCAGCAGGGGGCTTTGGCTCGGCCCAGCAGGATGCACTGCTTCTAATAGTTTATAGTAGTTTTTCGTCACATGGGTTATTTAAATCTTATTTGAAGAGCATTCATGGCCACGTCTAGCCGTCACGTGGATGTATTTAGAAACGGAAACCTCTTTCAGGTTTGTTTTCAGCTTGTCTGTCATGGCCATCCGGCAGACTAGAGTGTGACTGCTCAGGGAAGTGAGCAACGGTCTTGTAAATGAACATTGGCTTGAAAACATTCTGTATTTCAGGAATAAGTTGTTTTGACCAGTTTTTATTCTGAAGCTTTGAATGAAGACCTTTGTATGACAAGCTTAAAAAAGAAGAACCTAAGGAAGGAATTTTTTTTTTTTATAATTGCAACTTTTTTTCTTACCATTATGACTATTCACCTCAATTGCGGGCCTCTTTTTTTCTCATAACTGCAACTCCGTATCTGATTTTAATAACTCAGTATCACACAATTGCATCTTGTTTCAGAATTGCAACTTTTTTTCTTGTAATTGCACCTTTAATCTTATAATTGTGACTCCTTGTTTCACAATGGCAGCTTTTTTCTCATAATTGTGAAATTATTTTATATTTCACAATTGTGACATCCTATTTCACAGATATAACATTAAAACTCTCAATTGCATAAATAAATCATATGGGTAATGCTATACAGTAAAGTTTTATTTGTCAACACAGTTAAACACATAAGTTAACATGAACTAACAATGAAAAGGCATTTAATATCTTAATTTACTGATATATTATTAAAATCAAAAGTTATATCTGTTCATTTGATTTATTTAATGGACCTGAGGTAACATCAGCTAACGATAAACAGCATTTTAAATAATGTTAATATTTTATGTTAATGTTAGTTAACATTAACTTATTGTAAATGTTACAATAATATTTTAAACTGTATCTCGCAGTTGTCTTTTTTTACACTGAGGCAGGAAAAGGCTTCAAGAACCTGCTTTTGTGAACATTATTTGAAGAAATGACTTGTAAGTGTGTGTGTGTGTGTGTGTGTGTGTGTATGTGTGCTTTAAATTTGAAATTTCTGTCCAGGCTTGATAATATACTTAATTGCTAAATGCTCCTTGAAGGTTTATCTGATCTCCCTGCATTTTCACACCAATTCTCTAGCAAGTGTATAAAAATACAAATACTACACATGCTGAGCGAGAAGACTGCCTTTAGCCTTTCAAAGCTGGCGTTATGTATGAATTTTTGAAATGTGCGGCATCAACCAATCAAAACGTAGAGAACTGTTCCACTATTGTAATCTCAGAGGCCAGTGAGGCTGTGGACGCCCCCATAGACCTGCCTCTACTTAATTTGCGCAGACTCGTCACTATAGTAACTGATAGGCGAGTGGAGGATGGCTTCTGGCTGCTGTGTGAATGGGGTGCATATGAAAGCAGCATGCGGGGTGCTCTCCTCCCCCATTACCGACACACACACACACACAAACACACACAGGGATGGTTATGGAGTCAGGTCGCCCAGTGCTTACTGAGCTTGACAGATTAGCCCTCAGGTGCTAGAGAGGAGAGAGAGACAGATTTTGCTTGGCATCCGAGGCAGTTCCTCAGGGGATGAAGCAGCCACCACAACCCCCTCCACCACCCCTTTTTCAGCTCCACAACTTCTCATCGCCAACCCCCTTTATCCTTAAACCAACCCCCATGCATCAACAGACATCCACATCCACCCCCTCTGATTCCCCCCCATTTAAATGTAACGGACTTCAGCCCGGTACCACGATAGAGTGATTTAATGCGAAAGACAGAGGCAAGCTCATGCACTGCATTTACAATCCATGACTCATCGCACACTCGTCGATCATATCACAAATGGTGTGATTGAGAAGCCCAGGGTTTTTGAGAATTATGATAGGGTTCCCATAAGGCAGCATGCATTCTGTGTTTCCTCTTAAATGCCACTTGTTAGCACTATTATTATTTCATCTCTGGAGTCAAGCTCGCACTAAAAGACTCGTCGACCTTTCATGTTTTAAATATGGGACTAGTCTGCAACAAAAAGCCTGGTTTTCTAACTCGTAGCACATTTTCACACTTGTGACATGCTTAAGTTTATTGATTTGAAATCTGGCCGACCACATGTTAGGTGTGCATACTGTCCTGACTAGTGAGAGAGCGGCGGGGAGGAACAGCCAATGAAATTGTGAGTGTGAAAAGAGGGCAAGAAATCCAAAAGTTACCCTTTTTGTCCCAAGCACCGTCTGATTCATAAGAATTTTAGACTTTTATTCAGCAAAGGTGCATTAAAGGGATAGTGCATGCAAAAATGAAAATTCTGTCATTAATTGCTCACGCTCATGCCACTCCAAACTCGTAAGACCTTTGTTCATCTTCGGGAACACAATTTAAGATATTTTTGATGAAATCCAAAAGCTTTCTGACCCTGCATAGACAGCAATACAACTGACACATTGGGCATTGGGCACAAGGACATTGTTATAATAGTCCATGTGACATCAGTGGTTCAACCATAATGTTATGACACTACAAGAATAATTTTTGAGAGCAAAGAAAACAAAAATAACAACATTATTCAATAATTTGTTTACATTCTTTAAATTTCTTTAAAGGGGTCATCGGATGCCCATTTGGCACAAGTTGATATAATTCTTTAAGGTCTTAATTAAAAGTCTATAAAATACTTTGGTTAAAATTTCTCAATGGTAGTGTAAAAAACACCTTTTTTTACCCTGTCAAAATCAGCTCTGTTTTCAGCAAGCCATTTTTAGTCCATGTTGCTTTAAATGCTAATGAGCTCTGCTGACCCCGCCCCTCTCTTCCGTGGGATGATGAGCAGTACTGTTTACTTTAGCCGCAAAACTGGCTAGCTAGCACATTATTAGAAAAGGCGATTTGCAAAGATTCATAAAAAACCCTTATACTCACTTCTTCTGTAGGTGAGGGTGGATCACGAATGATTCGGGCGAACATAGACGCATTTAGGCAGATTGAGGATCAGTGCATTCCCTTCAAAATGACAGTAACGTTAATCCTCTGCGTCTTCAGCAGCTCAGATGTCAGGAGTAAATGATGACTGCTATTTTCATTATTATATCCAACAACAAAACAACAAAACACCTTAATCGCTTAATCTGAGACATCTTGTCTTCCCCTGCACCGGCGTCAACACAATGGCGGTTGGACTGTTTACAGCTCACTCAGGGCGGGTCTAAGGTAACACAGTCTTGTCAATCAACTATTGTGGGAGGGGCCTGTGCAGAACTACATCATTCTGACAGGGCTCTCAGAACAGCCTGATTTGAGAGGGGATTTTTTTTATTTATTTTTTAAATTTTATTTAGTTTGACAGGGACATTGTACATTAATAAAACATTCCTGTAAATGTACCAGAATTAGCCAAAGGCTATTTTTCATCCGTAGTCCCTGGACAAGATGTTACAAGTCACCCTAAAGAAAATTTAATTAAAACTACATACTAGAAAATGTAATAATTACACAATACAATTGTACAGTAGTCTACTGAAAACAATATAGGATCAATTAAAAACAATGCAAACAAAATACAAACAATAATAGGATGGCTAGCAGATATAAGATTCTAGTGTTGACAAATCTGAGTACTGATTAACCAATTATTTAATTGAACCCTAGATAAAGCATATGTGTCTAGATCTTTTATAGTTGTCGGAATAGTATTCCATTCTTGTGCAGCTTTGACAGAAAAAGCAGACTGACTAAATTTACTTCGTCTAAGCTGTATGATACAGTCTCCTCTTAATGCGCCTCTTGTAGAGCGATAATCAGTTGTTCTAATACGAACTAACTGACCAAGAGGAGGAGAAGATAAACCATAAATAATTTTATACATCAAGCATACATTTGCATACTTAATCATGTTTTCCCAACTTAACAAATTATATTTTTCCAGTATTGGACAATGATGATAATGTACCGATTTCTTATCGAAGACTTTAAGTGTACATTTATATAAGGACTCTAATGGTTTTAGAGTCACTGAACTCGCCTGAGACCAGGTGGTTAAACAGTAAGTCATGTGAGAAAGAATAGAATACATATGCATCTTAGCTGCCTCTAATGACATGTAATCTCTAATAAACTTAAAATTATAGAGATTAAACGTAACCTGCTTACAAACCTTTTTAACTTGAGCTTTAAATGTAAGTTTAGAATCAATCAGTATTCCCAGATATTTATATTGAGGCACTACCTGCAGCTTCACTCCTGACACATAAACATCCGGCTCTTTAATAATACTGTTAGACTTAGAGAAAAACATACATACTGTTTTGGACACATTTAGTTGCAAGCAATTCTCTTTTAGCCATGCCGACACATTAATGTATACATTGTATACATTGACACATTGTATATTAATGCCAGGACATGAAAGATGAAAATTATTTATATACATAGCAAAAAGCATTGGGCCCAAGATAGATCCTTGCGGAATACCAGTTGATGTACCTAAATCATTGGATAGGTGTTTTTGTACTCTAACACACTGAAATCTATCTGATAGATATGACTCTGTCCAGTTAAGTGTATGTGATGAGAATTTAAAACAAGATAACTTAGACATAAGGATTCTATGATTAACGGTGTCAAAGGCTTTCTTTAAATCAAGGAACACTGCTCCAACTACACCACCTTTATCTAAGAAAGTTTTAATATTTTCTATAAAAAACAATTTGCGGTTTCCGTTGAGTATTTTGCTCTAAAACCAAACTGCATTGGATGCAGTGAAAATGAACTACTACTCAAGTAACTGCTAATCTGTTCTGCAACTAGTTTCTCCATAACCTTAGAAACAGTGGGTAAAATACTAATTGGCCTATAATTATCAATAGAAAGGGTATCTCCACTTTTGAATATTGGAACAACAATCGCCGATTTCCAAACACTTGGGAATTTTCCCTGGGAAACTGAAAGATGAATAACTTTAGTAATAGGTTTAATTAAGGTCAAATTATAGACTCTTTGAGCATAACAACATCCATGCCATATTTATTTATCTTTTTTTATCTAGATGATTTAAGAGATCTAATTGTTCTCATAACATCAGAATCACTAACAGGCCTTATTCTAAAAACAGGCACTGTTGTAACTGGACAGACATTAGTATATGCAGGCGGAAAACAACGAGTAATAGTTTCTACGGAATCAACAAAATGATGATTAAAAATCTCTACCACCTCAGCTGGATTGTTTATTGATTTCCCCTTTACTTTAAGTTCTAGAATTTTCTTATCCTCATTTTGTTGTCCTGTTAATTTTCTTAACTGATTCCAAATGATTCTAGGATTGCCTCTTGCTTTTTCTATCATAGTGAGGAAAAAAATCTGCTTTAGCTTTTCGTAATTTCTTTACCACAGAGTTCCTTAACTTAGTAAATCGATATCTATCACTGCTCAATTTAGTTTTAAGTAGGTTTTCAAAGAATGATCCCTTTCTTTCATCAAATTCAGAATGTCTACATTCTTAGTTAGTTTCCTAGTTACCAGAATCATATTATGGTCAGACAGACCAGTTAACATATTACAGGATTTCAAAATTCGCTCAGGTCTGTTAATAAATATTAGATCAATTTGACTTTTAGTAGAATTAGTTATTCGAGTAGGTCCACTAATTAATTAAGATCAAAACTATCAGTTATCTGCTTAAGATTTAGATTTATATTCCCAATTAATGTTGAAATCACCCATGATAATTACCTCCTTGTTAAAATTACATTCTTTCAGTAAATTTTCATAGAAACTGCAATTAGAAGAAGGGGGACGATAAATTACAATGAGAGTAAACGACATTTGTGGAGATAAAGACAACCAATGCATTCCAATTCCTGGCAATTCACCCACTGGATTTCATTACACTGAATAGTATCCTTTATATATATCATTACTCCACCACCCTTGAAACCTTCTCTCTCCTTTCTAAAAACATTAAAACCAGGCACCTGAATTACTGCAGGAGAAACATTTTCGTGAAGCCAAGTCTCTGATAAACAAAGGAAATCTAAATTTGAGTTTAGTAAGAGATGATGAACTTGATCACTTTTCGATTTAATACTTCTTATGTTTAGATGACCACCTAACAGACCCTTCATTTTAGCTTTAGGATCCCAAACTATTCTAGATTGATTAAGGGTTTGGAATATTTTCCATTTTCTATTTTTTAAGATCGCTGGATTAATCACTCTCTTATTTACATCATTCATCTTTGTCCCTACTCCGCGTATATTATCTAACGTTAAGTTCAAGTCTATAAAATCAGAAGTACTCCGTGGATCGGCATCTCCTCCACTCCTCCAACCGGCCGACACGAGCGAGCCCACCGACAACCCTGCCGAGCCAAAGATCTCCACGCCAGCACCCGAGCTCAACTCCGTCCTGGACAGCCCCCGAAGCACACGCCGTGAGCCACCAAACCGGTTATCAAAACGCCGCTCGACTTCCATGAACCCCACACCAGCAGCGACGTCTTGGGGCAGGCCCGACATCCACAGCAGCGCCCATCAAACCAGAACAAGGATTAGTTGGTTGAGTGTAATCAGACGGTAACTCGCCACAAAAAGTGCGTACCTGTAGATTAGCTGTAGCATGCATCGCACCCTTTGAGACACTATCCTCCCGCTCCGCCCCAACACAACAAGGACCAGGACACGGACAGGGGGAATTTATGATGTTACAAAAGATTTCTATTTCAAATAAATGCTGTTCTTTTGAACTTGTTTATTCGTAATCTGTAATGTTTCTTAAGCACCAAATTATTACATTAAAATGATTTCTGAACGATCGTGTGACACTGGAGACTGGAGTAATGGCTGCTAAAAATCCAACTTTTCTGTCACAGAAATAAATAAATAAATAAATAAAAATAAATGCTGCCTTGGTGAGCATAAGACTGACCCTAAACATTGAACGGTAGTGTATTTTGGCTCTTACTCTTCTGTTTAAGTGTTTTGTGCATATCTTTGCGTTGAAAGTAAATTAATTTGATTCACAATTCACTGGGTTTCCATTTGATTAAAAAGATATTTTATAAAAATCAAGAGTATTTAAAATCAGGATTGATTTGATTTGGTTACTAATGCAGTCCAGTCATTTTTGGATTTGTTTAATACTTCCTTTAATGTATCTTAAAGATAAGAAAAAGAAGACAAACTGCTTCAGACTGTACCAACAGTTACTTGAGCTTCATTCTCATAGTGTACACTTTACTTAACACACAGCTAGATATTGTGACTGTGGATTTGAAAGGAACATTTGCCCAGTTCATAATTCACAGTTCCCATAATTCTTCCATCTTGCCCTTTATGTAGTTACCATTAGCACTGTAATCTCAAGCTCTATCTCTCTCCTCTCCTGTCACTCTCTCTCACTCTGTTTTTTTTTCCGTCCCTCTCCCCCATGCCTCTTTTTGTTTTTTTTCGGATGAGTGGCTCTGTCCGTTTCGGATCAGGGGGTCATGTAGTTCCGTTTGTCGGTCCTAGGCAGGGATGCCCCAAACCCCACCCTTCCCCCATCCCCTTCCAACAGGCCACACGTTCCTGCTGCTTATGAATAATATAGGCCGAACTCCGTGCCATCGCATGTGGCGGGAACAAAAGACGAGCGCCTCACAGGAGCCGTAGACGAGTGCGCTGCGTGAAGAGAACAATGGCGATGATCGCGATGAAGGCTGACTGTAGAGTTGATGGAACCAGCGGAACTAATTTAACCAGGCCAAAGAAAACTAAGCTCTGAAATGGAAGGTGCTCATTACATGACTGGTCAAAGTCAAAGAGTCATAGCTAGAACTATAATTGCCGTAGCAAAGATAAAAGCTGCACAATTTTGAACTGCTAGAAACTTTCCGTCTTTTCTGACACGTAGAGGTGGTTAAACAATAAGTCAGCTGGCAGAGGTTATTGTTTACTAGGTGGTTGTCAGTTTCAGGCCTTGGCTTGAAAACTTAATGCCAAGTGTGAGGACGAGATGTTCTGTTTCGTCTCTTACACTGACCCAACACGGTTTAAGAAAAGGAAAAGAAAACACCACCTGAAACAACACGCCAGCTTCTCTTCTTTCCAAACAGATGTGCACTTCGTAGGAACAAAACACAAGCATTTAAAGTCATAAAATCTCATGAGTAGAATGTTTTGAGTACTTTAAATCTGGGGTGCAGTGCATCTCGCCACCTCATAAAAACATTATAATGTTCTTAGAAAGAAGCAGGGTTGTTTTTTTCCATGGTTGCTACAAAGCACGGCCTTTGTCTCGTCCCCATTGGCCACGGCCCCCGCTAAGTCGTTCTGTTCCAGCCCAGTTCACACCTTACAGCAGACTGAAAGTATTTGACATCTCCAAACACACGTGGCACCGTGTGGCAGATGTGGCAGAAGATGGACTGCAGAGGATGGGCTTTCTGCGCCCTTGTGGCTTATTTAGGAATCCTGTCAATCTGATGCCATTTGGATGTTATGACATGGATGAAACCCACCTGCGTATGTGTTAATGTTATTGACAATGGAAAATGTTTGAACAACAGTATTGTTGCTTGGCATAGTTACTTTACTGAACTGCTTACTGATTGTAAGAACACTGGGTCTCATTCACTAATAATTGTGCAATTATTTTGTATTTGATGGCATCAGTATACTTTAGTTGTTCACCACCCAAACTCAAAGTGTGTGGTCAAAATGTTTTTTTTTTTTTTTATTCAGCAAAGACACATTAAACTAATCAAAAGTGATGTTTTTTTTTTCTATTTCAAATAAGTGCTGTTCTTTTAATCTTTCTGTTCAAACAATCCTGAAAAAATGTATCTCAGTTTCCACAAAAATATTAAACACCACTGTTTTCAGCATTGATAATAATAATAAGACATGTTTCTTGAGCACAAAATCAGTATATTAGAATGATTTCTGAAGGATCATGTGACACTGATGACTGGAGTAATGACTGCTGAATATTCAGCTTTGCCATCACAGGAATAAACTGCATTATAAAATATATTAGAACAGAAACCAGTTATATTAAAATGTAATATTTAAGTTAATTTATAAAAACACTCATAAATGAATCTTTGATTTCTACACTATAACATTTGCCTAAATGATTTTATGTTCAAATGCGTGTGTATAGTTAGTGAATGAGACCCACTGTGAGAAAACAAGGTGAATGACACAAAGAGCTTGAATCGCGATCATCATAAACGCACACAGCTCAGGGAGAGAGATAACGTTTCAGTAGCAACCCTCGAAGCAGCCTGTATTTGCATTTTAACCATAGTGCTATACTACCTAATGTACTGATCTAAAAGCTGATAAAGTCTCACCTGCCAAGTTGGGCGTTGGCTTTCACTGGAGGAATAAACACCGAAAGGAGCAAAAGGCAAATGTATTAACAGTCAACTTTGCAGCTTGGGTAATGAACTTTGCGTAAAGCCTTTGTATTTGACTCTTTCAAATCTTGGATTGAGATGTGAACACCAGCAAGTTCATGTGAAAGTCCCATTTTTCCAGAGTATCTTTTTCTTTATAGGGGTGAGGGAAAAATCGTTATGGTGTAGTATCGCAATATTTTGCATGACGATATTGTACCGAGAGTCCGAGACGATTAAGTTTTAATATTTTATAGTTTGAATTTCAGCTTGAGATTCCAGGTAAATGATGCACATAATTTTACATGTAATGCAGGAAAACCAGTTCAACTTTGAAATCTTTGTCAAACTGCAACTTCACAAACATCGCAAGTGAATTTTTATTTTTTTATTTATTTATTTTTTTAATCTAAGTTTGGTTGGTGATGATAGCCTTGTGGGCAGCGCACCAACATACAGTGCCATTGCACTACGGGTGTCCCAAGTTTGAATCCCGACTCAAGGACCTTTCCCGATCCTGCCCCCCCCCATCGTCTTCCACTTCGCTTCCTGTCAGTTCTAATCTGTCCTATCGTAATAAAAGGTGAAAATGGCAAAAATAACTATTTTTTAAAAATCAGACTTTGAAGTCGAACTGTCTTGCGTTATTTTGTACGCTATTGTGCAACAAAAATAAACCCGTAGCATCATTTAGTGTCCCAATTTGTACACCTTGAAAGGTTTGTTAACATTATATGTTGTCACAATACTTAGTATACAGAAAAATGTTTAAAATCGCAATAATAATTGCCTGTTGATTCCCGCCACTATTGTTTATATCCCTTAAATCTCTCTTACTCCGATCTAAGTGGCCTAAGTATGATCCTGCCGCCATGAAAAACCGCCTTCTCCCTGGAGACAGAAGCTGGGAACCAAAGGGGTAAATGACATATGGTTATGAAGATCGAGGAGGAAACCGGGAATGGAAAAAGAGGGCAGCCCCCAGAATGGACTGACCTGCATGACATTGATTAGAATCAGAATATGAAGTGTGCATGGTGGTTGAGCCAGGGGTCGACAAGTGAATGTACCACGTGGAGGGGTTGGGGACCAGGGGATGGGGTGGGTAGCCCTTGTCTCCTGGAGGGAAAGGGATGGGGGATGTAATGCTTTGGGAAAAGGGGACTTTAAGGGGGGTAAAGACTGTAAATCCATGGCTCTGGTGATGCCTCAGAGGTGACTGGCTTTTGTTCGGTCGGTGTGGCCATTTGAATCGCAAATGATTATTCATTCCTTTGCAGCATTGCCGTGACCTACATCTGGGACCTCCTTGAAATGACTTGTTGAATTTGGGCGAAGAAGACTAGCACTTTTGGCAGTGGCTTCCAGCAGCAGCTGTAGTCCCGGGAATAGCTGTTGGCTGACCATGATGCTTTTTTTTGGTTTGTTGCAGGAAAAGTTGCATTAGTCTGATCATGTCGTACTGCCTCGGTTTTTGAAGCCGAGGACATATCTGGGTCATTACCAGCGTTTTCCCCTATTCAACCCCCATGAGTGTCCATCGTTGTAGAGGGCTACTGTTTGATAGTATGTTGTGACTGCTCGTGAGTGCTTGTTTTGTCGCACGGAAAACTAACAGATAATGATGGGGGCAGGGTTCGTTCTGTGGGGGTTGTGAAGCTGAATGTGTGTTTGTGAGACTGGGAGCTTTTTATTGGCTCCATGTGGCCGACAGTGCTTATGGTTGTACTGCGTGACCGGGCATTTTTGACAGCCAAAACCCTTTTCTGCCGTGCCTGTACGTGCTGTTTTTAGATCTGTAGGATGGTAAATTGCTTGCTAGGGTATTTATGCACTTCATTAAACACAGCTGAAATGAGTCCAGTGTGCTTCTAAAAATGAAGAGGTCAGTGTTTGTGTTTTCTAAAACATTGAAATATGAAATATGCAGTTTCAAGAAAGTTCAAATGATTAACCCGTATGTTCATAAACACAGTTAAACTTTGATGCCAGGGACCTCTAAATATAATGATCTCTTTTTGAGCGACTCCCTTTCTTAAATATAAAGGCAACTGTATATTTTCATGTATTAAGACCCATACTATAATTAGTATAATTAGGTCCTTGTGCAAAAGCCATTTTATTTTATTTTTATCGGTTTTGTTTTTGTTTAGATTTTTTTGTTTTGTTTTTATAGTTTGTTTTGTTTTCTTGTGCTTTTTGTTTTCTTGTGCTTTTTGTTTTGTTTTGTTTTGTGTTTTGTTTTGTTTTGTTTTGTGTTTTGTTTTGTTTTGTTTTGTTTTGTTTTGTTTTGTTTTGTTTTGTTTTGTTTTGTTTTGTTTTGTTTTTCAAACTTGTCCAAGTTTGAAAACCCCTTCTGTAGAGGAACATTTAGATTCAAGCAGTTGTTTAGTTTGTTTCTTTAGTCACTGCTGGCAAAATTGTTCATTTTCTGTAGACAAAGGTTACACTACGCTTTTGAGAGCTTTCGTGCCCTAGGACATAGATGCATTCTTTAAACCAGTCTTTAACCAAACATGCTCACACAGCATAACTCAACATATTTGAAAATACCCCATGGCTCTATTTGACAGAGGGAATTAAAGGTGCCGTGTTATTCCCTGTCATTTTACTGATGGAAAACCACACACCTGAAAACCGTTTTAAACGATTTGTTAAAGTGACTTTTTGTGTCCATAGTCATTGTCATTTTCCACCTCACTTTTGGACACGCTTGAGCACAAATGACAGACTGCTGTCTCCTGAACAAAAATAAAGCATTTAAATTATGCAGACTCTACCTATCCATTTTCCTCAAATCTAGGGCACTGCCTCAACTAAAACATCCATCATTTTCAGCTGGAGGCTGTTTGAAAGGAAAAGCTGATTTTAATGACACCGCAATACCTGTTGCTTAATGAGTTTGTATTTTGGATTGCCTTTCTGTATTAGTGAAAGTAGGTTTCTAGGCCTCCCCTGAAGAATATAGCTTGTCTTTTAATATCAGAAAGTTATATTTTATAGGAGCCACCGCATGAAGAAGAGTTGAGAGTGCCACAGGATTGATTGTACGTACGGCTTTAGCTCAGACTCACAGCGCTCCCTCACCATGTGTTTGGTAGTCTTGAAGCACTGCTTTTTTGGCTTCGTGCATGCAGAGCTGTCCAGCAATCTTATTGATTCCTTTTCACAGGACTTTGAACAGGTAGTGAGGTCACACAGTCGATATTGTTCAGGGCAGCATTTGTTTTGATCGGCCTCAGATGACTGCGAGAATTACGTAACTGACTCAGTTACTGAGTCGTGACCCTTGCGTTGCCTCAGAACACAAACTCAGAGCTGCAGTCGATCTGGCACGAATCAGTCAGAACCCATCAAAGTGCTGTTTTGCTGTTCATCATGGTCTTTTTTTTTTTTTTTTTGGCATTTCATTGTTTCATTGTCCATTGCTTTTGCTGTTTTTAAAGGCATTCTGCACATTATTGCAGAGCAAAAGTTTGCACGTATTCTGTTGAAAAAGGGAAAGGTTTCTTTGGCTCACTTGCTTGTTCATGCCTCCAAAATGCTCCCATAGGGATCACAAATATTACAAAACAGGAACATATGAACAACTGTCTCACATTAAGTTGTCAGTTTTTTAAGCACTTTAATTATGTGCGTATATTATTGTAATACAATAAGAAGCTTTTGGAGTTAATATATATATTTTCTGTGCCAACATTTTCACTGGCAAAAAAATGCTACCTTTTGTATTTTTAGCTACATGTTTTGTGATGTGTGAAAAATAATATATTTCTGTTTTATCAGACACCTTTTACAGTGGGAAAAAAATATTATAGGGATTGGAATTATTATTTTATTATTATTATTATTAGACTGGAATTATTATAGTGGACATTTTTTATTTTTTTATTTTATTTTAAATAAACAGCTGGAAACTCTACAGTTATATAACACCATGAACACTATAAATTCATAAACACTTTTGCTGGAAAATGTCGGCTTATGATGAAAAATATTTTTATGTAATTTTCAAATCTATTCCAATTGATGCTTTGAAGACATTCCAACAATGTCAAAACCTCTTCTATCATTATCAATTAGAAAACTTTACCATGGAGATGAATGTTTTTGCTCACAAGGCATAAAAACACGTATACGATTGACAAATGTAGATGTTTTTACTACAAGAGGCCTGAAAGTCTTGTACGTTTAGCCTCAGTATGTTGTGCAATAGGATTCTTCCTACAAACCCACATTAAACTCATATAATTAGCGAATATGGATCTCTTTTTTCAGAAATAGGCGAGTACAAAACATTCCATCACGAAACGGGTTTTGGTACAGCAAGTGCCTTTTTTAGGAAAGTAATAACTTAATTGCTTTATGAGGACATGCTGCTTAAGTGAGCAGTGTTTTGGAGAGACATCTCTGGGAGGAGTTCCTTTGACTGGTTTATTGAATGAAAGATGTTTTTCCAAACAGCTTTGTTGAAGTAAGTGCCGCAAGCTGGAGCTCTTCTCGATAAACAAAAGTCTGTGTTTTAGGCATGGAAAGGAGTTCCTTTACTTTTTTTTTTTTTTGTATTATTATTTGATTGTGCTGTGTAATGAAAGTTCATTCTTGATGTCATGCAGCTGTTATTTTTTTATTTTTTATTTTTGTTTGTTTTTTTGTTACACAAGAGTATTTCCATTGCTTAAAATAGCCATTTAATAGATCTGAAGCATGAGGGTATAAACAAACATCCGCTCTTATAATTGCACTGTTTGTGTGTGTGCATTTATAGTGGGCAGTTAGGTATTTATATGTGTGTATTTAGAATTAAATTACAAGTCTATTTCTTTTCATCTTACAGTATATCAAGATTCCTGCTTCCTCGGATTCTCCGGATGCTTTCCGTGTCTTCTCCTTCTACCTGTCCAGTGACAGTAAAGACAAACCTCAGGCCAGCTTCGACTGTATTCACCAGTATGTTTCTGGGTAAGACACAGAAGGAAAAAAAAATTCAAATAATATTAAATTATTATTATTACCAATAAAATTGTATAAAAAATGGCATCCTGTTATTTTAGAGTACATAGTGACAGACAGTTCAGACTTACCACAAGCTTCTGTCCAAAAATAAATAAATAAACGCAAGCACCATAATACTACTTTTTTTTTTCTTTTTTAATAATTGTTTAATTAATGATCATTACTGAAATTGCTTAATAATAAATTGTATTAGTTATTACATGACTTGAATGTTAAATCTGTGTGTTGAGCGTAGGTTGTTGTTTGTTAGTCTCAACATTTACTTTGACCTTTGAACCCAAGTTCCATTACAGTATTTGGCGTCACGGTCAGTTGTGAAGTTGCTGTCTCTTGATCGGGGTGGCACTGATCTGTTCGCTTTCCAGCTCAAAGGAGACTTGTAGTCTCACAATACTCCGCTTGTCTCGCTGAAGAATAGCATTAGATAGGTTTGTGGGAAAGAGGATGCAAAGCAATTCCACAAAAACCGGTTAAGGCCATTAGTCATAAATTAGTCACCGACTTTCCGGCTGCATTATGGACAAAGGAGCAGCTGTAACACTTAGCAATGGGGAGCGAGGCGTTAAACATGTCAGTCTTTACATAGCAGGTTGATTCTCAGATCTATCTTATCTATTTTTTTTAAACCAGAAAACATTTTTAATTTGAATAATTTTCACAGTGTTACTGTTTGAACTTTTACTTAATTATTTAGGTCAAATAAATTCTGCCTTGGCGAGCATGGTGAAGACTTACTTTTAAGAAGTATCAAAGTAAATAAATAAATACAATACATACATAAAAATCGTACTGACCCCAAACATATGAACAATTAGTGTGTTTAAAATATGGCGACTTATGGCGAAAAAATAATATTTGTTCAATGCAAATGTATTTTGTAATATATATATATGTATATGTATAAAATAATGTTTATGTATTTCTAAGTAAACCATTTGAATAGAAATAATTTTTATTACAAATATATTTATTACATGTTTTATATAAATGTTTTTATTTAAACAAGCTCTATAACCATGTCTCCATGCTAGATATATAAATTCATAAACACCCTTAAAAATGATGCCATATGGTGACACATCACTTAATTGTTTGTAATTTCCAAACATTTCTAACTGATGATTTCAAGACTGTAAATTCATTCCCTGGAATTTCAACAAATCCACATGTGTGATAATTCACTGTGTAAAATAACTCACTGTGTATTTCCTGTTTTTGCTTAGAGATGGCAGGGAGCATCTGGAAAGTCAGGGCAGTATTCAGGACAAAATCACGGTGTGTGCCACCGACGATTCCTACCAGATGACCCGCGAGCGCATGTCTCAAGTGGAAAAGGACATCTGGAGCCGCTCAGCCATCGAGATCAAACCTGGATCCACACGTCCAAGTAAGAATCCAGCTCATGCACACAAAGGACCAACTCCATATGCACAGACACAATTAGCTCTCATTAAAACATGTCTTATATCAAATAACACATTCATTTCTTCCAAAAGCAAGCAATATGTTAGCCTGATAGTATCATATCCTGTTAATAATGGTGGCTAAACCAGGATGTTTTTGATCAAGGGATGGTTGTGTATCAGACGAACCGTGTAAAGATGCATTTCCCTCCCCCAATCCCTTTTTCTCAAACATTTATCTGCAGATGACACAGGCACGAAGCCACAGACCTGTTCCATTAATCTGATTGAGACTGCCAGAAGTATGCACTAACAAGTCTCATGCTGGGTGGATGAAGTTTAGCCCAGGATTTTAATTACCATGGCTGGGGATCAATTAGGTTTTCATCTGCAGAAATACTGAATTATACATGGGGTCTCTCTCTGAAGCAAAGTCTGCAATTCCCTAAGCGATGACTAGAGAGAAGGACACGCGTCGCACTGGCCTCTCGTGTCTAAGAAAGCTGAAAGATAGCACTTGAGTGGTTACAGAAAATAAGTTCTGTTTGATTCGGGGCAATTAAAATCTTTGAATCGCTTTCACTGAGGAAAGCAAATAGTTCCCTTCCAGACAAAGCTCTGCAGTATCCTCTTCTTTTTTTTTTTTTTGTCAGTATGTCTCAATTTGCCTTGTAATGTAAACACATTTGGGCTGCAGTGCTTGCTAAGGGGTATCATTTAGAGACGGACATTATAGGAGGACCAATGTTGCGCCATTCAGATTTCATGTAATAGGTATGTTTGGGTGAGTTTCTAGTATTTGCTTTG
This sequence comes from Onychostoma macrolepis, assembly GCF_012432095.1. NCBI lineage: Eukaryota > Metazoa > Chordata > Actinopteri > Cypriniformes > Cyprinidae > Onychostoma > Onychostoma macrolepis. The sequence goes on along the minus strand of NC_081172.1, from coordinate 14,910,701 downwards.
GCTTTTTATTCCATCACGGACCAAAAAAATATGTCTCCATGCGTATTTTTAACCATATGGCGGTAGAAACGGAGCCATGTCCTTGCACAATTTAGTGCCTGGCAGATACATTTGTTTGGCTGAAACAAAAATAAAACAGCCTCCAACTTTTTTCCCATCTCTGTAGTCGAGCGGAGAAACCTCTCGCAGCGGCACACTGTATTTCTGTGGTGAAGTAATGGTACACTTATCATGTAGACGCTTCTAAATACTGCTTTGCCCTCATAGCTCTCATAGTTGGCAGAGGCTTTGAAATGTATGGCAGGTATTTCAGTGGACGTTTAATTATAAAGAGCAGAGGTATTTTAAGGTTGCTCTAACTTTGCACACTGGTAAGGGGCAGGCAGAAAGCATCATAAAAAATTTACTATGTACTTACTGTTTGATGATTTTGGTGATTCATTCATTTAGTGATCAAGATAAGTACAGTCGTCATTAGTGGTTGACTGATATGGATTTTTTGATGGTTGATGCTGATATCTCGGTGAGCAGGGTGGCCACTTGCTGATATAAAACCGATGTGTTGACTTATATGATGTAATAATATTTAACCTAAAGATAGTATTAACAATTTTTTGTGATTTAAATTTATATTTATTTTACATTTTATATTTTACAGAAAGAATTTTATTCCTTTATTATATTCGTTACATTTAAATAAATTATTTGGAAATTAATCAATTAAAAAAAAAAAAAAATCAACTTCACTGTAAAAATTTTATTAAAAGTTGAGAAAACTTAAAAGTTTAAGTTTTCTCAACTTGTTTTTGTAGGAGATTTTTGAGTTTTCTTAACTTTTTGTTGTATAAACTGAAAACAACCAGTTAAGAAAACACAAAAAATCTGCTGAAGCTGGTTGCCTTAAACTTTTAAGTTTTCTCAACTTTTGATTTTTTACAGTGTTGATTTAAAAAAAAAAAAAAAAAAAAAAAACTAAAATAACAAGGAAGTTAGGTTTGACCGTAAACTAATAAAGATTAAGAATGGGAACTTGCTGGGTTCTAGGCACTGTCAAAATAAAAGTTCCTCTTCCAATAGGCCAAATAGAAAAACTTTTCTGCCAATGGCAAAAAAAACAAAAAACAACAGCTAACAATGCCAAATAACAGCAATATTTCAGTCAACCACTCATTGTGTTTATGAATATACAAATATATTTATGAACTATACAGTGTAGCATTTACTTCAAGCACAGTCATGTAAGTTGTACTATTTTTGAGCATGCAGACATGCTTAAACAAGTGATTACTGAGCTTTGTGGGGTAAAACAATTTGATTTTGGAATTTGATTTGATGAGATTGCCTGTACGGCTAGATTTGATTAAATGTTTGATGTTGGAGTCTTATGACATCTGTCTACAGTTCATACAGTATTATTGCCCCAAAATACAGTAAAGTGTCTCAAATGCTTTTGGAGAAAGAGAGTGTTTAATTCAGCACTTTTTGCAAAGCGCAACATGTTTAGGCGTCAAGAGGAATTCAGTACTGTTGTGTTTTTTTCGCTCTTGTTTGCCAGTGTGTTGGACTGTGTAAAAGTCAAACATTCCTCATAAATGGGATCATTGTTCTCACAGTTCTGCGGTTATTGCAATATATCATGTAGTTAATGCAACTGTTGAAATATGAAGACAGCTCTTTTAAGTATAATAAAGTCTGCCTGCCTGTACGATTGCAGCAGAGACATTTTTGAGAAAGGAAAACTGACCCCTGTTGTTGAGGCAAACTATATGGGTTTCTAAATTTGTAATTTAGTGACAGTTATGTCATTCTAAATGATGTAAGTCGACGTTTCTGAGGAACTTCTGAATAATGTATGGGTCACTTGTTTTTTCCAAACAGTTAGAATAAATGGGGTCTTAAAAATGACATAAATTACCATAAAAGTGCTTATATGACTCGTCTGCTATATTTAGAGTCTTATATGATAGCTTTGTATGAGAAAATGTAAGATTCTTGAATGAATCATTCTTTTGAGTCAGATCCTGTCAGTGAATTAATTGATCTGTTTCACAAAACCAGCCTGCATGATTTTTTCTCAAATCAACCCACTAACTCCAATTGCAGCAGTAATTTTTGAGTTAAGTGCTGTCTGGAGGAAGGTTTCCAGTGAACAGCGACTTCAAATTTTTGTCTGTTTCTCACATAAAGCTTTCACTGCTTCAGACTTTATAGTGCACAAGCCATATGTGGCCTGATAGACAGATATGATACTTTTATGAGGCCTTCTCTCAAAAAATACTAATTACATAGTGTATTTTCATAAAAAAAAATTTCCCCATACATTTTTATGTACCTCTGCCAGGTCAAAACTGACTCGAATACAGAGGGAAGGTTAACCATTGAGATTTAAAGAGATATTCTGTCATCATTTTCTCACTCTCACTTTCTCTTTTGACAAAAGATATTTTGAGAAATGTCAATGGTCACCAAAACCATTTGGCTACCATCATTCTTCAGAATATAGTTTTTTTTGTGTTCCATGGAAAAAAAGTAAGTCATACAGGTTTGGAAAAACGTGAGGGCGGTACATTTAAAAAAAAAAATTTGTTATGTGTTCCACAGAAGACCATATATCATATGAGGGTGAAAAAATGATAACAGACAGTTCATTTTTGGGTGAACTTTCCTTTTGACTTAATGTGAAGATTGCTTACAATGACTGAGTAATTTGATTTAACCCAATCCATTTGAATTTAACTCACACGAACAACAGCGTAGTGTGTTTCTGCAGCAATAACAAAGCCTTAAAGCGGTCTAAATGGAAGCATGAATGTTATGTAAAACTGGATGAGCACAGGAGCGTAGCACTCGCTGTATGAACAGCTTATGCTTCACTTTGTCCTATTGCAACCTTCAAAGTACAGCTTAAACTTCTAATGAGATTAGGCATGCTTGATATCTATTAGCACTCCTGTGTCCTGCTGGCTCCAGGTGAATTAGCACACTGGTGGGAAGATGGAAAACAGAAAAAACGGCTCTATTTGAGGTGTTTTGGTTTCCACGGCTTAGATATTTGCACAAGAGAGAGCAACGTTTACCGTCAGCTCTCTTTCACACTCTCCGTCCCGCTCGGTGCATGCCAAATTCAGAGTGCACATCCGGAGAACGGGTCATACGAGTGCTATGGGGGCCGTCATGTTTACTCAAAGCTGTATTTCCTAAAGTGGTCCAGCGCTTGCTGTTTACACTACTGTATGTGTGACAGTCATTTGTCACGGCCCTAGCGCTCACCCCTTCTCTGTTATGTGTGTGTCTAATTTCACCTCAGGGCGGCTCGGTTTTGTTTTGCGTAACGAGAGCTTGGGGATTTGAGTGGCCCCAGAAGTTCTGTGCTATTTGCAGAGCTCTCGGTTTATTTTCAGTGCTGAAGAGGCAGTCGAGTTTGGCAATAATATTTCAGTCCGTTTTATGTCACTTAGCAGATTCTGAGATTGTTTTGAAGACATTCAAATGTTAAGGAATAATGTAAGTGTGAATGTTTTTGTTTTACAGACCAAGTCATAAAAATCATTATTGTTGTTGTTTTTTTTTCTCTCCTCAGGTAAATGTGTGAAGATTAAGAAGAAACAGGGCCTGCCGACCAGCTTTGACAACACTAATAGACATTCACCCAGCAGCAAGAGGAACGGTACACCTAGCTTGGTGGCCCACAGGCCCTTGAAAGAACGTGTCATTCACGTTCTGGCCTTAAAGCCCTACAGCAAGCCAGAACTACTGCTCTGGCTGGAGAAGGAGAAAGCCAGCCCCAAGGACAAGGCCGACTTAAATGCTGTGCTGGATGAGGTAAAACACAAGTGCATGGCATGCTACAGCGCAAATGCACAACAAACAAAATATTTATAATCTACATAAATGCAAAAATGTTTCCAAACCTCAGTTGGAATCTTATGAGAGTTTTTCATATCAGAGTGCTATTTAGTATAAATTATTGCAGTTTTAAAATAGTTTCAATTTGATGCTCTCACACTAGTGAAATATTGAATATAAGAAACATTTCTTATAATTATCAATGTTGAAAACAGTTGTACTGCTTATATATTTTCATGGAAACCATAATGCATTTTTTTTTCAGGATTTTTGTGGAATAGAAAGTTCAAAAGAAACGCATTTATTTGAAATAGTACATGGTAACAGACAAACAAACAAATCTTTTGATCAATTTAATGCATCCTTGCTAAATAAAAGTATTAATAATAATAATAATAATTTAAAAAATCAGACTTTTAAAAAGTATTATATTACTTTAATGAGTTGTTTTGAATGACTCAATAAAAAGAAGCAGTTCGTAAGAGTCATTTGTATGTGAATCATTTCTCAAATGACTCGCTGTTGTTATCGACTGCAGCATACACTTGCAGGCTCTCTGAAGATGTAAGGCCCTCCGAGATGATAACTGACTAAACTATGTTTTAATGCACACAAAGCTTTTCCGACTGTTGCTCATAGAGGCTAGAGTTTCAGTTGTTGCAAATTTTTTGTCACTTTTGTGACCGTTCTAGTCATAGTCTGGAGCCCTGTATAATATGTTGTTGATTAAAACTCTCTGTCAGCGTTTCATTCTGCACCAGTGCCAAGTTTTTTTGTTTTTTTCCCTTTTTTTAATCTCTCCCATCAGCCCTACTTCAGAAAACACAGTTCAGTACTCAGCCTGTCCAGATAATATAGTTTATGTCCTGAGCTGCTTCTCAATTGCATTTGGGCAGACGAGATGGTTATGGCTGATTTTGTCAGTAGGTTTATTTGCTGAATGCTTCCTGCTGCGTTTATATTCAGAAGTTCCTGCGCAGTCAACAAGGGGAGGTTGCGGTGCTAGCGCTAGCAATTAGCCTTCTGCCATAATGATATTTGGAGAATGGATCGTGATTTGACAGAGGGAGGGTTGTGCTGGGTTCATATCCCATTTGTAAAGTGCTCTACAGAACGTCCTGTGCTGCAATACATTTATGCTTTCTGTTTTACATTTACGAGGTCTGAATTGAATTATTGTCCTCTGGATGTATTTAAGAATGTCCTTAAAAGGCCTATCGTACATTATTTCTCTCTCTCGTAAAAAAATCGAAAGTGTCATATTTCTTCAAAAAGATGCTGACTCCAGTAATGCTTGATGGTTCACGTCACTCTTGAAATATTGTTTACTTAAGTGTGTTTGTGAATGCAGGGCAGTTTCTCATTAGGAGAATAATTCTATTATACTGTATGTTTTCTTTCAGGTGGCTAAACTCAATCCCAAAGACCACAGCTTTACTCTAAAGGATGATTTCTACAGACATGTGCGGAGGGACTGGCCTGGCTATGTCGAGGAAGAGCGGCAACTCATTCAAAGGGTGTTGGCAAGGTACAGTATTCTCAATTCTCACAACATCACTTTTATCTTTTTATAAATATTCATTGTCATTTTAGTGCGTCAGACCATAATCTTTACATTACAATACTTCTTTACTCTGCTTTATTCCAACCTTCTTTTTTTTTTATATTGCATAAACCCATTAGTAAATTTCAAGTACCTCTTCATCAAAACAAAAACAAAAATATGTTCCTTTTTATTTTATTTTATTTTTTCTCCAAAATATTATATTGGATATTATTTAGAAATATAATTGTAATCTTTATTACAGTGATTCAATTTGAATCAGTAAAACAGTGTTATTTTAATATTATTTATATAGTAGTATATATCTAATTGAAAACATTAATAAAAAGTATATTCATATTTTCAGTTGTCATTTTAATTGTCAATAAATTTGTCATTTTTAGTAGTATTTTTTAATATTGCTATTGATATTTTATTTGATGAACATTACTAGTTTAATATTGCGACTATGATTTATTTAATTCAATTGTTTTTACAGTATAAGTTTAGTTCTTATACTGCATTTCATTTTAGTGCTTCAACTCAATTTTCAGTTAGATGCCTATGCAAATTTCTAATTTTCATTAAGTTAATTTTTTTTTATTTTCTAGTATTTATATTTAATTTTATTGAGATTTATTTCTGTTAACAAGAATGTTTTTTAACAGTTGTAGACACAACTGTTTTTAATAGTTGTAGTTTTACTTCACAGTAATAGCCCTACTTAGAGACATTTCATAAATGTATTATTTCCCAACTTCCTGGTGACGGGCTGGTGACGTTTGGTACAGGATTGTCATCCAGGCCTTGCCCCCGCAGTCTGCTGAGATGATGTGTTTTGGAGGCCTTATTAAGTATGCGTTTTAGCACAGATGATGTGGTTAATAGGCCTGTCTGAGCAGGAAGCCGTGCGATTCACTGTGCTGTTGAGTGGAATTATGCTGAAAGCTTCTGTGCAGCCACATTCAGTCCCGGAACAATAGGAGAATAAACGGCAGCCATCCTGCCAAATACGATCTTGGCAGCCCTGCTTTCGGGAGGTTTTCCACACTCCGCCTAACTGACTGCGTGCTTGAGTTTCTTCTCTGCCTTCACCTCTGCCTCTCAATTTTATGTGCACTGCCAGTCTAAAGTATCCTAATGGGACAGATCAAGATGATCTTGCAATAAACCCCATACTTGCACAACACGGCACGTTTGCAGAATGATCCATGAACTGCTACCATTCAAACTTTTGGGGCTATTATAATTGTATTTCAAAGTGTCTCATGCTCACCAAGGCTGCATTTATTGGATTAAAAATACAGTAAAAATATTGTAAAATTAAGATGTAAAATAACAGTGCTAATTTATGTGATTGCAAAGCTGAATTTTCAGCTTCATTACTCCAGTATTCAGTATCACATGATCCGTCAGAAATGATTATAATATGGTGATTTGATGCTCAAGAAACATTTCTTATTATAATCAATATTTTTGTTGAAATCATGATACATTTTAAGGACTCTTTGAATAGAAAGTTTAAAAGAACAGCATTTCTTTGAAATAGAAATATTTTGTAACAATGTAAATGTCACTTCTGATCAATTCAATGGATACTTGCTGAATAAAAAGTATTTCGCTCAAATAAAAAGTCTTACTGACTTCAAACTTTTGAATGGTAGTGCATGTCACTCAGTGAGTTTACTGTAAAAAATAAAATGTAATTATTTTATTATTGTTAGTTATAATATTTAGAAACACTATACATATTTATAAATATTTAATTTAGTTAATTTATATATTTTATTTATATGTTATTCTGCATTTTATATTTAATTTTACTTTACTTTTTACTGTATAGTCCAGAGTAGTTTAGTACATCCGCTTTGTCAGGGCATCGAAGCAAGGCGCTTATGAAGAACGATCCTCCGTGTGATGAAAAAGCAGCTCTATGAGAGGAAGGAGCTGTAGGAAGCAGATTGCCAGAGGAAAGTTCCAGCAGAGTAGGAATGTCTCTGGCACCATTGTTCTCGTCACTGGACATTAGCAAGTCTTTTGCCAGTCCCACTGCAGATGTTATCAGCTACCCGGAAATGCTAAACTAGACTAACATCCCCGGCGCTCTGTCCGAACGAATGCTATGCAAGAGTATAATGTTTTTACACTCCAGTCAAACCTGATTAACACTCGTGCAAATCCTAGACCTTGATCCTGAGCTTTAAATTTCTTCCTGTTTAGTTCCTCCATTTCCTGTAACACAACCGCACCTTTTTATAGCTTTCTGGAACTGGGAAGTTGATCTGAACTTGGGACAGTTCGCAGATTTGCTTAAGATTTTAATTAGCAAAGGTTTCCTGATGGCAAGCATGAATGGAATGAAGTTTTGACGGCGTCTCACTCTCTGATATTCCAGAAAACTCCAGCCTCTCAGCAGCAGCAGCAGCAGTAGCCAGTTAAAAAGCCTCCAGTCCAGCCATTCATTCCACAAAACCTCAGGGGATTCTCCATCCCAACTCAGCCCTGTCAAGAATCTCTCCATGGTAAATATGCACCTATAAAAAGAAGTGCTACTTTTCCTCCATCTCATTTTAAGGCTGTTGCATGCTGTAGTATTTGTGCAATGGACTACCAGCTTCTTGTGTGCACTGAAACAGCTTTGTGATTGATTGAATGTATGATTGATATACCTGAGATGAGAAGAAGGGCCTCTTTTTTTTTTTTTTTCTTCTCGCGAAGATCATGTTTGGCGCCGTCTGCTCTTTATTTATGGAGATGCTGGAGGCGCTTCAGTCACTGCTGTTTGCAGGAGCCAATTAAGCTGCCGGTCTACACTATTGCTGTTTTCCATTTGCAAAGTTTGTAAAATCTCCTCCTTTCTTTCCTCCCAGAAACGCCCAGTGCCTTCCGACCATCCAGAAAGTCAGACACCGAAAAAGCAACGTTTATTAGACCAGAACATGCCCTTGCAATCTCCTTCCAATGGACATCTCATCTCCTCCATGAGCCGTAGCTCTTCCGCTCATGGAAACACAAGTTTGCAAAGGGGTAGCAGTATGGCTCAGCAGAGCCCTGATGGTCATTACCAGCAACACAAGCTCAGCGAGTCCAACAGCGTGCCCAAACCAGAACTGCCAGAACCAGCACAGCAGCCATCATCCAGCCCCAAACACCCAAGAACTGAACCAGAAATCTGCACTGACCAGCAGCTAGCAAACGGCCAGCACAAAAAGAAGTCCAAGAAGCATAAAGAAAAAGAGAGGGAGCGCTTAAAACCTGAGTGGGTCGAGACCAGCCCGGACCTCAAACAGAACCAGGAAAATATTAATGGTGGGTTTAAAGGTGAAATTTTGATATAGAGGTGCAATATGTGACCCTGGACCACAAAAAAGTTGCACAGGTATATTTGTAGCAATAGCTAACAATGCGTTGTATGGACCGTCAAAATGATTGATTTTTCCTTTATGCCAAAAATCATTAGAATATTAAGTAATGAATATAAAGATCATGTTCCGTGAAGATATTTTCCTACCGTTAATATATCAAAACTTAGTTTTTGATTAGTAAAATGCATTGCTAAGAACTTCATATGGACAAATTTAAATTTCTCAATATTATGATTTTTTTGCACCCTCAGATTCCAGATTTTCAAATAGTTGTATCTCAGACAAATATTGTCCTATCCTTACTATCCTATTCAGCGTTGAGATGATGTATAAATGTCAATTTCAAAATAAAATTGTGGTCCAGGGTCATGTATATTTGAGGCCAATAAATTATTTGCAAAGGAAAGTAATATAGATTATTGTTTAAAATTTTGTAAGTCAGTAAGTTCTTTTTTTTTTTTTTTCAAGGAAATTTATACATATTAATTCATGATTTAATATGTATAAATATTAAACATTGAAAAAACATTGAAAATTAAAACAATAAAAAAATAAAAATAAAAAACAAGCAGCCACTAACATGAAATTAATACTTTTATTCAGCAAGAGTGCATAAAAAATGTATAAAAAGGACTGTAAATATATTTATTTAAAATGTTGCAAAAGACAAAACATTTATTTTAAATTGAACTAATATTTCAGTTTTTGCTGTATTTTTATTTAAATAAATGTAGCATTGGACAGCATATAAGATTTTTTATTTTTTTTAAAATCCCAAACAATCCAAAAAACAACAACAAAAACTTTTGAACAGTAGTTTATATAACTGGGAATGTTAAATGATTATCGATACTAATTGTATAATTACAGCATAATACATTTTAATTGATCATTTTTTACATTATTTTTGCTTGTGACAATTACACATTTTTTCTATTTGTTGGCCTATTTACAAAAATAATAATTTGAATAATTTAATATATATTTTTAAGCTGTACTGTCATTGCCAAGTAAAATATTGTACAGCAACATGATGTTATGAATGTTTTATGGTATTATGTCAGGCAGTGATTGTGCTTATCATAATCAATATTTATTAGCACTGCCAAAAGGGCAATGGAGTCATTGTTTATCAGAGGGAATTTCATTAGTTGTTTTTGATGTTGTATGAATGCAGTTCTGTAAAAGAAAAAAACAACAACAACAACATCCCGTTTCAGCTCTCCCATTGCAATTCATCTCAGAAGTGGCTCACTGTGAGACACTTTCATTTCAAGTGAAATGATGGCAGAACAGGTTTGGACTTGCCAAGCAATTCAGAAAATATTCCTGTGTGTGAGTACACAGACATGTGCACGCGAGGTGACTGCTCGTCTGCGCCCTTCCCTAGCACCAGGGTGGATGATTAACTTAACTAACAGCTGGGTGAACCACTGTAAAACGTGCAGAGCCCACTTTGATCGTCGCCTCAAGCTTGACGTCTTGTCAGGCAGCCTTTGTCAGCGACAACCGCCCTCCACGTCCCTTATCACAAGATTTGATAAATGACTCCATCAACCCGGGCAGCATGGCACTTTGATATGTTTGCGTAGTGAGAATACATAAACCACTTTATCATTCTTGTCTGTGTTTGTGTAGACCATGAACGACCCAACACACCTGTCACCCGTGCCTCGCCCGATGAGCTGCCTGATTATTTATTGTAAGTAAGACCAGATTTAGGTTTATTTTACTGCATTGTGCTTCTGTAATTACAAGGTGGAGATTGTCTGCTGATGATTAAGGAATAGAAAATGAACTCTGTTAAAGCAATAGTGTGTAATTTTACAGAACGGAATGTAAGAATTCAAGTTAAAATATAGAAAAGATTTTAAATGTTCTGTATTTGGGCTTTTAAAGGAACGTAGTTTCAGACAAACAACCCAAGAATGAGAATACACATTTATTTTAATATGTAGTGCCACCTACTGGTTTCTCTTGGGATTCTGCCTAGCGACTTGAATTATTGTTACTGTTAAAATGGTTTAGTTAACTCAAGGAACTTTTCTTTCCAGAAAATACAACACTATTACAGACTCTGAGCAGCGGCAGAGATACAAAGAGGATTTCTGTGCGGAATATGATGAGTACAGAGACCTTCATGAACGTATAGGGAAAGTCACGGAGATGTTTGTTCAGCTGGGATCCAAGATAAAGACGCTGTCTCCCGGGACACACAAGTATAAGGTATGGAAAAAGACATCATATGTGACCCTGGACGACAAAACCAGTCTTAAGTGTCAATTTTTTAAATTGAGATTTATACGTCATCTGAATAAATAAGCTTTCCATTGATGTATGGTTTGTTAGGATCGGACAATATTTGACCGAGATACAACTATTTGAAAATCTGGAATCTGAGGGTGCAAAACAATTAAAATATTGAGAAAATCGCCTTTAAAGTTGTCCAAATGAAGTTCTTAGCAATGCATATTACTAATCAAAAATTAAGTTTTGATACATTTACGGTAAGAAATTTACAAAATATCTTCATGGAACATGATCTTTACTTAATATCCTAATGATTTTTGGCATAAAAGAAAAATCGATAATTTTGACCTATACAATGTATTTTTGGCTATTGCTACAAATATACCCCAGCGACTTAAGACTGGTTTTGTGGTCCAGGGTCACATATACACTTCTGTTCAAATGTTTGGAGTGAGCAAGATTGTTAATTTTCTTTTTAAGAAAAAAAAAAGAATGATGCATTGAATTGATCAAAAGTGACATTTATACGTTGATAATGTCACACACAAAAAAATGCTGTTCCTTTGAACTTTTATTCATCAAATAGTCCTGAAAAATATGTATCACTGTTTACAGATAGATGGATGGATGGCTAGATAGATAGATAGATAGATAGATAGATAGATAGATAGATAGATAGATAGATAGATAGATAGATAGATAGATAGATAGATAGATAGTAGACCAGTGATAATAATAAGAAATGTTCTCATTGAGCATCAAATTACAATGATTCCTGAAGGGTCATGTGACGCTGAAGACTAGCGTAATGGCGTAAAGGTTACATGTGGAAGAATGTGTCTTTGTTTTTACAAGATAATGCTTTAGCACACCTTATATAACATTTACATAATACATGATGTCAGAGGTTATTTTAGATTAATCTGTTTGATTTTTTTGTAATCATTATTTTGATTATTCTAGGTAATGGAAGATCAAATAATGGAGAAGTATAGGAAGTATAAGAAGGTAAGAGAATTGTATTATGTGTTGATAATTGTATTATGTTGATACATTTTTTGCATATCTATGAACCTTATTTAAATAATCTGATATAAATTCTTAAAACCCCATGAACATTTCGGTGTTATTTTAGTTTGATCTATTATAATTTCTATAGTATTTATACATTTTTGAATTAGCTCTTATTTCATATTTTCATATTAATATATTTTATTTCATTTCTTTTATTTCTTTAAATTTTTTATTTTTATATTTCTATTAGTAATTAGGTTTTAGTCATTTTAGTTCTTGTTTTGTTTCAATTAGAGGCCGAGGCAACATTTGTCATTTTCATTAGGGTTTTAAGGTTTTAGGTTTTTCATTTACTATATATATATATATATATATATATATATATATATATATATATATATTATTATTATTATTATTATTATTATATATATATATATATATATATATATATATTTTTTTTTTTTTTTTTAATCTTTATTTCAATATTCTTAATCATTTTAGCAATAACTGAACCTTTCATGCCTCATACTCTCTGACCATGCGAATACTAAACATGATTTGTAGTGAACCTTCCGTCCAGTAGATGTCGCCATTTTTCACAGCTAATAATATTTCAGTTACAAATTAAAAAAACTGCATCTAAAGCAAGAAATCAGTACTGATTCCCAGCTCTAATGTGCACATTTTGAAGATCTTGTTTTTGTCCCTGCAGAAGTTTCCAGGCTACCGGGAAGAAAAGAAGCGCTGCGAGTATCTCCATCAGAAACTATCACACATCAAAGGCCTGATCCTGGACTATGACCGCACACAAGCGCCCTCCTAGTGCCAGCCATTCCACTCTCCTCCTCCAGTCTGCTCGCACAGACCAAACGACTCCTCAGTGGAAATAAACCAGGACCAAATGTCTCTCTTGAGCACGACAAGGCATTTCCACGTCTTTCCTCCGCACAAACTGTGGGTAACAATGTGGAGGCTGAGGATCTAAGCCCAAACTATCAAACAAAGGCCAAGACCTCCAACTAGTGACTTAAGCCCTTTAAAGTTTTTTTTTTTTTTTTTTCGTTTGTTCGTGTAAAATGTGTTGCATTTAGGAATTGGTTGTGACGTGAGACACAACCTAAGCCAAAATGTTGTTTTTTTCCCCCTACCCTATAATGCAGCATATGTGTGCCCTTGATCTTCTAACTTCGGCTCTGAGCTCTGACCTTCAGGGCTGTCAGTGGGCTGCTTTTATGGTACAATCATAAAGCCTGGACGATGAGAGATGATTATCTGTACTGTGTTCGGTCTGTCAGTGATTTATCAGAAAACTTAAGCACAGTTTCTATTTTGATATTTTACTGAATGTATATTTGTACACTTGTAAGATCTCGACATCTATAATAGAGCGTTTAATCACTGGATAGAATAAGGGAAGCCTGGAATTTTCTCAGCTCTGAGGTGGTCCTACCAAACTCTGTAGAGTACGAGGGTGCAATCTGTCATATGGACGTCTGTGTGAAAGCACCTACGTCAGACTCTTAATTAGACCAGACCTTCCTCTTTTGTGTGTAGCTACATGATGAGCTCTGGGATGCAAATTTAATCTTGATTTCCTGTAGCCAATCGTGTAATGAGAGCAAAGGTGCTTAACCTTGACAGTTCAAAATCGATAAAGTGATAATTTTCTCATGATTTTTATGTCCAGGGTCCAGTGCTCAAACCACTACAGCACACTGTGTCCTTAAAATAATGATGTTTATAACATTATTATTATTATTATTATTATTATTATTTGGACACTAAACAGCAGAAACAATCATGTTTTAAAGCATATTTAATTTCTTTTATCCTTTTTTAAAATAAAAAATGTATTGATTAATTGAAAAAAAAAAAAAAAAGCAATTCTTTACCTGATCTATTGGATATGTTACAGGAAATTTGACATGTTTTATTGAGATTTAATTTCTTGAAGTTTGAATGAACTCTGCGTTCTTTCCCTTTAAAGCATGAAGGAGACCTTCATAGACTGTGTCAGGCTTTCTCTGAATCCTGATTTTCGTTTGGGTCATGTTTTATGTGAATGAAAGTATACAGTATGTCTGTTTTCCCAGAATGTAGTACTTGACGGAGGATCTCATTGGTCTTCTGCTTTACGTAACGACCTGACACAAACACCAAACGTTATAGAAGCAGAGTCTTTCCAAAGTCCCCTCTACGTCCATGTCGTTCCTGTTCATGCCCATAGCCTCATGTACATTATGGAAGTATTTTTGTGTCACTTTCGCGCTTTGACATTTCTCTTGTGGAGACTGCTGATCTGTTATTTATGTCACTACAGTGTTAGTTCCTCTAATCCTTGATCCTGATTTGTTATCTGGCTGGAAAACTGATAGATTTGCCAAAATAGCATTTCTCTTTATATTGTTAACAGTTTGTTTCATCCTTTCATGGGGCAACTTCATGTATTGATGTAGATGCCTTAAATAAACTGGACCACATTAACTTAATACAATGGAAATGTCTTCTGATTTGACTTTAATTTCACAGTTTGTTTTGCGAATTGTTATTAACTAAAACTATATACACACACACACACACACACACACACACACATACATACATACATATAACAGAAAGATTTGGGAGTTCCTCGGAGTTACCCTGAAAAGCGTATCTTGCAGAGATGGACTAAAAATGAACTCCCAAAACTTGTAGGAGTGGTACAAGAGGATGTGGTGCTGGACAAGACAAGGTCCTCTTTTTTTTAACCTAATCTAAGTCTCTGAGAACCTGACACCTTGCACTTCTGGAGACTCCGGGTTGCAGTTCTGGAAAATGGTGGCCCTGGAGACTAAATGGTTCCTGATGGTTTCACACCTAACTCTTCACCTTAATTCTTTTGCAGTTAACGTGTCTTTTCTTCTCCACCTGTTTTTTTTCTGATTGTGTTGACCCAATGAGCATTTTGCTGTCCAATGGACATGCCTTAACTTTGCAAATTCTATAGTATTGCATTAGTATTAGTATCTCTTGGGCATTTAATAATTTTTGACTTTCAGTCTGTTAAATCTTTTTTTTGGCTCATTTTATCTGTAAAATAAAACCTGCCTAATAAGTATGCACACCTGAATGAGTGTTTCACTTCCAGCCTTCATGGACAATTATATATCACTTACAAATGATTTAAATACAAAATTAATAGTATTAAGACTGATGTTTGGAATTGGTAAAATGTGCTTGGAAAAAACTGAAAATCTAAAAATAAAATAAAATTTACTATAGCAATAAATAATATAATAGTATATGAATAATACTAAAGCAACACTGGTTTAGCATGCTCTCACCCTGATGTCACAGGGTATTTTACATAATGACTTTCACATTTAATAGCAGTCAAATTTCTACTCACTTATTTTGAAGGACAAAACAAAAATATATTTCCACATCCAAGAGTCTATTTTACTAAAAGCAGACTAAAAGTCTAAAAGCAGTTTAAAGTAAACTAACACAACTAATGATGTATCTTTTAACTTTCATTTCCAGTTCTGAATATGGATGGATAAGGCATTTAAGTCAGCATGAAATAGAAATGTACTTTATTTTCTACATGCATGTTATTGATCTTATTGTGAATGATTCAACAGTTCATCCATGCATGCCTATTCATTCATTAAACTTTTGTTACATTGTGACAAAAGGAATCATGAACTGAGAAATCAAATGTGCCATCAAGCAAAGTAATGTTGATTACCTTTGTCATTTTTATTCATATTTATAGGAATTTCTGTTTAGCTTTATTTCTTAATTTTTTTCTCTGTTTTAGGTCATTTTAGTTCTTCAACATTTAGTTTTAGTTAGTTGCCAAGGCAACATTTTATAGATAGATAGATAGATATAATGAACATATAAGCTATATATTATTTTAATATTTTAATTTAGCTTTACCTCAATCAACAAACATAATTGTAATAGTTTTAGTTAATAAGAAAACTTTATGACGTAATAGTGTGAATAAAAACCGCCTCCGTAGAAGATGATCAACGCCTGCTTCTACATCCCTGCCTGTTTAGCCCCGCCCATTGATTCACGCAGGTAGTGCTAGGCCAATGACAAGAGCGGCAAACAGGTTTACGCAGAAACCAAACAATAAACTGTTTTTGATGAATTTGTTTACAAAGAAGGCATAATTCGACACAGGATTTTCAGAAAGACTGAAATTATGCTCTGTCTACTATACAGGAATCCTATGTCCGGTGTGAGTAACTGTTTTCATTATGTGATCATTATCGCTTTGTCAGTTATTACAGATCGTTTGTTATGCTGAATATGTATGTGTTTTTTAACCGAAAACAGTCCATCTGTGAAGGATATTGGCCGTCAAAAATACACAACTGTTATCCAACCATAGCATTCGGCACACCTATTCAAACAGAGCTTTCTGATGAGGGGCTCAAAACAAGACAGAAAATAGCTTATTACTTCTAAATAGTTTTTTGATGTAAAAATCTTGATAACATTATAAGTGGACCTCACAGAACAGTCCAAATTAAAAATCAAATCAGTTCATGACCCCTTTAAATCTAGTTTAGGCCTGTGGTGTAGTAAGTTTAAAACTAAACCATCACAAATCCATGTAATGGATCCATAAGAGGTGTTTGTGTCAATAATAATGCCATGTTTATGTCTAAAGTGAGGACAAACTGTTCTATCTTAGAAGACAAGTGAGAAACGAACCAAAACCTTTTCAACAGTGCATAAAAATTCCTTTATTAAAGTTCACAGTTTTTTCTTAGAGCAGTTTGTGCTGACAACCAATTATGTGGAATCAGAATGTAATAAGTTATCTTTTGTCATGATAAACCAAAACTGGACTAACAACTAACAAAACTGTGGCACCTAAAATAAAACACACATCTGTAAACAACTATGGGATCTGTCAGAATGAGGTAGAATATCTAATTTCACAGATGGTTTTCCATGTAAAAAAAGACTAAATATTAAGCACATATTTCAGAAAGTTGAGCATCTGCCATCACAGAGAGCATCTTTTTGTTGGAAAGTTCCAAAATGTGTTCATGTACCCTCATCTCAGTATCATCAGTACCAAAGTGATATAATCTCTATTAAAACTACTAAATACTGCATAATATAAAGGTGTATTATTTCACTAAGGCTGCCATAATACAACAACAGATACAGCAAGGCACTCTATTTAATGAAAGTGTACACAGCATGTGGTCAAACCCACACTGCGAAATCTTATCTAAATGATGCTATTATTTTTTATCATTATGTTGTGCAGAACTGCAGGTGCACTGCTGCATTATGGGTATGTGCTGTTCTCCTGTCTCCCTTATACAATTAAGTTGATCCCTTTATAAAAGTAAGCTTAATAGTAGTCTAATTCCACACTAAAATGAAATCGAAACATTTGTTAGAAAGGTTTTCTTATCTAAAAGACATTTTGGATGTTCCTCTATAGAGCATTTTCTTCATTCCCTAAATCATGGCTTGATTTTGAGGCTGGGCCTCAAAACTGACAATATACCTAAAAGAGAAGAAACAAGGCCACAGAAGCCCACCACCCCTGCATTTGTTTGGTAAATGCCCAGTTTGTCAAGTGGAATGAAAAGATCGCAAACATTTTTAACTGTATCGAGAGCCACAGATGGTTCATTTCTGAGGCTCTCGAGGAGAAGAAAGAGGAACGCATCAAGCTGAGGCACTATGACACAAGCCACATCTGGGCTTTCATTGAGATGCTGGTCGACTTTTTGCTGGAATTGTCGGTCCCGAGACTTCTGTACCATAAGCTGGATGATCACATAGACGTCTCTGGTTAGATTCATAACCAAGGACAGGAAATAGAAGCGAGTGGAGTTCAAGCTCCAGCGCTCCTTGTCGATGTCTCGTATTAGCCCAATACCTCTGGCCCAGAGTATGTTGTCACAGATGAAATACAAGGCACGGTTGAGGTTGGCAGAAGTAAGGCAAAAGCGCAGCACGGGGTCAGAAATATGAAGAGTGCTCTTGGCCGCATGGATCGAGTTGACTGTATTCCCAAGCCTGAATACTGAAAAAAAAAGAGAAAAGCAGATACATTCCTGATATTATTTTCATATCTGCGAAAAATAGAGGTCATAAAATAAATTAGTGGCTATTTTTACACAAGTCGGGAATGTAAAATGTGCTGAGAAATTGCTTAATTTAAAGTAGTCACTATATCAAACATTGAAGTGGCAACTGTGGCATGTATGTAGTAGTGGAAAACAAATTATTTCCTTGTAAATGTATATGTACAAATATTCAATTTTAACAGAACTCACGTAAAGTACATATTCCACAAAATTGTACTTAAGTGCACTAATACTCAAATACTTTTCACCTCTACAAGTATTCAAATTGTGATCTTTTCAATTTCACTTGTACTTATTCCATTAGTGACCAGCATCTATTTAATTAGGCATTAGTACTTAATCATCATCACATGCTAGCCACTATCCCAGTTGTAGTTGGTACATATTCTAATCTTTAATAGTATTTATTTCAGTTCTCCAGGTGCAAATTGAATAGACACTAATCATTATTTGGTATACTCCAGTGCCTGTTGTAATAATTTTTAATCTTATTAGTAAAAAAAAATGCCATTCTGACAATTTAAGCTTACTAGTCTAGTCAAGTCAGTTTTATTTGTATAGCACTTTTCACAATACACAGTATTTCAAAGCAGCTTTACTGAAAATCATGATTTTAATGTTTGTGATATCTTGTCATATAGTCATATTTAGCAGATTAGAGCTGGACAATAATATAGTTCATATTTCACACAAACAACCAAGTTAGGCTATATATTATTTTACGTGTGTATACTGTATGCAGGTAAAGTTGGATATACTTATATGTTCAACTTTTTATATAGAGGTGTGCAATAATATAGTTTATATTTTGCGAAAATACAAAACCCCATTTGATGTTAAAGTCCGTGTAAAAAGTGATATTAAAATATGTGTTCTAAGTTTGTCACACAACAGAAAAATGTGTAATTAACCACACAGCCAAATTTGAATGATAAAAAAAAAAAACCCCGCCAAGTAACTAAAATAAGTTATCAAAATATTTGAAAAATAAGCAGGACACTCTGCTCTCAAACGCTGGGGGCGTGTCCGCTGTCGGCGCTGAAACCACGCCCACTCGCGGGAAAGCGGCTGTCTCTCTCAACTGTCAAATACCGCTACAACCTGAATGGATGCTACTGATGCTACCTCTAGTAGTTTAATTGGATTTATACAGCCATACATGTTTGAGCGTACAAGTTCGTTATTTAATTGTAGACATGCAGCAAGCGCGCTCAACGCGCATCAGCGCTCCAGTTCTCGTCTTCAAGGCTAGCGAGGCTCATGGTTGCTTAGCAACGGCAAACACCACTACTCACAACCGGCGCAACGTCATAGAATGTCTCTGAACAGGTTCACGCCCACTTTTGGGGGAAAACAAACCGCCATACAGCATCGGATCGAGGAAGTGGACTAACCTTACAACATGCCAAAGAGTTGTTGTGTGGTTGGGTGCACCAATAATGTTTGTAAAAACCCAAATTTAGCCCAGGCTACCTGCCACCATCATCCATATCTTGCTGTTATGGAAATATTATGAATTACGGATGATGCTATGGAAAGCGAAGCCAGGCTAGTTGTATGGCTGGACAGAAAAGTGCACTCAGTACTCTAAATATAAGGACATAATATATACATTTAAAGATGTTTACTTTCAAATGAAGTAAAATAATTCACTGGTTTACCTGGTGATTAGATTAGGTATGAGTAAATGTCCGGCAAGACACCTCTGGCCACTGGGTGGGGTTGTTACACCAATTTGACGCTGGGATAATGAGTTTTTAAATTGACCAAATTAAGTTTATGGATGTATCTTTCACGCTCTATGGCAGGCAGGGTGGACATATAATTACTTGACATGATTAATCCTAGTGATTACTTAAGTTATTCACGTCTGTCGGCTGTGTATGGACGTTGCTTTTTGCCGCTATTTTGTATTGAAGCCTATGGGAAGTCTAGTTTGTTTTCCCCCAAAAAGGGGCGGTAACGAAATTGACAGTTAAGTTCCCGGATGTGCCGGTAGTGCGTCTAGAGCGCAAGCTCCGGTGCGCTTTGAAAGAAGAGAAAGCGGTAAAGGTCGCGTTTCCATGCATTTTTAGATGCGAATTGTGAACGCTCCATGTTTTTAAATTGTATGTATTCTGCCACATGTCTCTGGGCTAAGACCCGGGTATCCATTCACCCTAGAACCGTCCCTGCCTAGAATCTGTATATCTAACATCAGAAGCCGCTTTTCCACTATCGGGTCGAACGGTTCTCTGTGCTTAACCGTTCCGTTCTGTACCAATCCTGGCCAGTCGGCACGGATACGGTTTCGTTTTCCACTGCGGGGCTGATAACGGATCTTTTGGAATGCAATTCAAATGCGTCAGTTGTTGCCGTGGTAACACAAGTGTTTACATATGATATGAGGTGTAAATAGCCACTGCGTTATGGAGGATGATCAGAAATTTCTTTAGATTTTATTACTAATTTGTGTTTACATTGCTCAAAATAGCACGCTTAGCAAGCTAAGGAGAAACTAGCAGCCAGGCAACAGACAAGTGACAGATCCTGAGTGGCGACGTCATGCACACGCACTCTACCAGCACGGTTCAGCACGGTTGTCTAACCGGGCCGAGAACGGTTTGTAATCGTGCCGCGCCCTACCAGGCTCACGTGGAAAAACAACTGGAACCGTACCTGACCGTTCTTAGAACCGTTCGGCCCGATAGTGGAAAAGCGGCTAGACATTCAAAAAGACAAACTAAGAACTTGACCTCTCAACATAGTTTTTATTGTGTTAGGGGCGGGGCCACACTCGGTGGCTCCATTACGTCATCGAGCCACCGTTTTAGCCCCGCCCAATAAATCCTGAACATAGAATTGGTGAAAAACTGTTTAACGGTTTAACTCCACAATTCAGTACTACATAGTTCAGAGTATGTAATGTGTTTCAGCAATACATTTCTAACATTTGTACGTTAATGTGTTTAGAAAAAATTATCATAATTCTCTTTACACGGACTTCAAACAATGGATAGAAGGAAATAAATAAATAAAAATACTTTGGGAGAAGCAAGACAACAGCAAGGGGGGCAGTTGTCCTTGGACTATACTGCCCAAATGTCAATAATTATTAGTTTCTACACTGATTGAACCATATAACTAGAGAGATAAGAAATACTATCTGAGATAACTCTACTAGTAAAGCTGGAACAGTAAGTACTGACAAAGAAATGAAAGAACCTTTGTTTTGTATGTGATTGTTTTGTTATGTAACAGTAAACGTTCATTCTTACGCTTCCGCCCCGAACTCATATTAGACTCCAGAAATTGCAGCTTTTTCACCAGCTCTTTTCTCTTCGCTTCATTTCTCAGAAGGTATTTCGCCAGAGCACAAGCATATTGGGTTGCTCTAAAGCAAGCAAACAAACAAAATGTTCAGACATAGTCTAGCTCGTCTTTACGGAGAAATAACTTCAATTCGATGTTGATTTGACGGATGACAAGCTTTGATAAGAGACACTGACCTGAATATGCGATCCCTTCCTTGACTTTGGTTAGTGAAGCTGATGAAAGTTTCCATGTGGCTGCAACAGATAGTGTGCAATAACACTGTGCAAAACGCGATATTTTTTTTAGGAATAAATGACTAAAGGCTCGAAAGCCGATGCATACTCAAAGTTAAAGATCGTGTTAGAATTGTCACTGTCCTGTCAAATCCACAGATCCTGCTTGGCTGTGGGAACTGAGGTGAAAGTTCATGCAACATACAAAACACGCGTTGAAACCAAAGAACAAACTTCACATCCCTTTAGTAAATCATTATTGTGTCGCGCTTATAAAAAAAAATAACCAATTTCGAATTTACGGATTATAAGAGATTTAAAATGTATGACATTATGAAAAAGAAAAAAATTATGATGGGCAGAGGGTTTGGCGATAGAGTGTCCGACTCGTTTTCCGGAATCGATTCTTTTGAACAGTTCGTTTAAAAACATTCCATTTTACGTCATGACGCAATTGCGTCATCACACGGTCCCTGCATTCAAGCCTGATTTTAATCAAAGTTGTGTAATAAAACGTATGTAAGCGCACTTCGTTATTAACAAACCTGTTTATTGTAATTTACCGTATCCCAGTTTTGTTTGTTACAGTAATAATTCCAGCTCAAGTTGTAAACATATTTCCAGTACTTTTTATTTGTAATATTTCTTCTATCGACACAAAAGTAAAAGTATCGCCTCCTTGCTTTGAACAATTTATAAACGAATGGTTTAGACTGGCTTTATGAACATGTTTCATTGAAAAGATCCGACTCAAAAGAACGATTCATTCACGTTCGATTCATTCACGGTTAATATTGATTTGTTCATGTTCCCAGCACAATCTACATTTTAAGATGAATGTTTTAAGTTGTGTTACTTTTATAAAGAATATCAGTAATTTTATGTTGTCTTGTAACTTTTGAAAAAGTGTTTATGTTAATTGTGAAATGCGAAGCTCGCGTTTTAAATCGGATGTTTTTAGATGACGGACAAGTCACAGTGTGCACTTCCTCATTTAACTGACCAATGACTGGCTCAGGATTGGAGAATGGAAATACCTGGAATAGAACTACAGGTTAGTACTTGTTTCTTATGATATTGCTATTACATGTAAATTCAGTATTGACTTGTTGTGACCCTGGACCACAAAACCAGTCATTAGGGTCAATCTTTTTAAACAGATTTAGACATCACCTGAATAAATTAATAAATATGCTTTCCATTGATGTATGGTTTGTTAGTATAGGACAATATTTGGCTGAGATACAACTATTTGAAAATCTGGAATCTGAGGTTGCAAAAATCACCTTTAAAGTTGTCCAAATGATGTTCTAGCAATGCATATTACTAATCAAAAATTAAGTTTTGATATATTTATGGTAGGAAATTTACAGAATATCTTAATGGATCATAATCTTTACTTAATATTTTTTAATGATTTTTGGCATAAAAGGAAAATCGATAATTTTGACCCATACAATGTGTTGTTGGAGATTGCTACAAATATACCCATGCAACTTAAGAAGACTGGTTTTGTGGCCCAGGGTCACATTTGTAATTATTTTGTGGCTGGCAATGTGTGAATGTGATCATATGCATTTTGGCTTGCAGTACAATTATATATTTTTGCATGATCTATTTCATATGATGATACAGGCAAGTCAATTGAATTGAATTATTTTTGATTAATCGAGCTGTAAGTGTGTGTGTGCATTTTAAAGTTGTTGTCTGAATTATGAAAGTGTGTTTTTATTGGCAAAAGAATTCCAAAATCATCAGGGACTGTAAAATCTCTTTAGTAACTGTGCATGTCATAAAATGGGGAATTCTTTACATGAAACACATCATAAAAGCAGGGCCTTAACAGTCCAACTGAGTGATTTGGATGAGATTACCCAGGCATAGCCTACTTTCTATTTTTATGCATGATGCTATGTGCCGATTTGAACTGCTCCCATGTGATTTCTAAAGTAGTTAGGCTGCCTTTTGGAAGAATATGTCCAGACAGTTATTTGTGCTTTATAATGTGAATATTATAATTCAATAGCATCTGCCTATTATTGTTCACAGAAAAAAAAAGATATATAAAAGATAATAGATTTCAAATTTATTATCATCTATCACTATGGAAAAGGCCTTCTTTTGCTATCAGCATAGAAATTCATAGGTCTACGTGTGAAGCCTTTGAATTCAGACAGTGAATGCTCATTTAGTATAATACACACTTCTTATTTTTTTTACATGAAGATGATATAGACCGTGAAATTTAAAATGAATCATCTACAATATTTTTCTTGGCATTTGGTTATTCCTTTTGATGTGATCTATTACATGTTCTGCATCTACAATGAGGTTTTTTCGTTATTATTATTTCTGATGTGCAGCCTGAAAGAGAATATTTGAAATTGGGGAATTGTCATATTTGATTGATGACCTTAAGGCCAAAATGATATGATTAAAGCCAGAGTTCATTAGAGGAATAGTTCATCCCAAAATTAAAATTTATACCCTCAGGCCATCCAAGATGTAGATGAGTTTGTTTCTTCATTGGAACTGATTTGGAGAAATTTAGCATTACATCACTTGCTCACTAATGTTTCCTCTGCAGTGAATGGGTGCCGTCAGAATGAGAGTCCAAACAGCTGATATAAACATCATAATAATCCACAAATAATCAACATGGCTCCATTATTTACCATCTAATGAAGAGGAAAAACTGCTTGTTTATAAGAAACAAATTCATCAGGATGTTGACGTTGCTTCCGGCTAAAGCTTCTCTATCCATAATATTGTATTCTTCATATTTTCTCCTAAAAATCATCTATGATGATGATCATCTATGAAATGAGTAAATTTTCAGCAACTTTTTTTGGTTTTTGGGTGAACTCCTTTAAACATTGCTAAAGTCACCTGCTTCTTTCTTTCTTTACTTCCAGCTCGTATGTAATGCACATACAATTATTTTTACCTCAAAATCATGTGAAAGTCAGATCAGTTTAACACATACACCTGCAGGGGGCAGTGTTTAATCAAGAATAACACTCAATATCAGTCTCGCACAATGTTTAGGGGCTCCTCCAAAAATGTATTTGCACACACCGAACAAATATACCTCAATCATAAATTCAACCACCTCAAGGCTGCAATATGGCATTTAGAAAGGCAGTTCAGGTAAAAGGCCACCCAAATTAAATATGAAGTGACATTTTTGTCACTTTTAGGATATCACATTTGTGTGAAACTGCAGTGATATGTACTTATTGGTACATATTTCATGTCACGCTAAAAAGTGCACCCAGGTACATAAATGCCATGAGACCAGGTAGGGATTTGCTATATTGCCATTCTCAGTTGTTTCAGGCTATATTGATGTAATGAAATGGCTTTGAACTAAAGAAAATTATGATGTGGCAACCAATTTGCATGCATGACATTGCCTCATGTATTACTGAGGTATTCGTGGAACAGCTGAAGTTTATTGAGGAAAGCACAGATGGTTTACCCAAAAATACAGTGTTCCTGATGAAGCATATTAATGTGGTTTATTGAAAAACAATGCATTTAACCAATGCATTTCTAGCTGTTGATGTGTGGAGCATAATACTAATTCTTGGTTATTGACAACCAGACTGCCGTGTTGATGTGTTTTAAACTGTCACAGATGTTTAATGCCACACATTTTGAGTTATGACTAAGATCAAGATGTTTGCATGGAGTTTAGTATTTACAGAGACACACATCACACTTACTGTATGAAAGCTGCAAACATGAACAAGTTACACTTGAAAATGTTTACCATAATTGAATACAAAAATGAAGAAAAACAGTCCAGGAAAACAAATAATCTCACTTTGTTATTGGAATTATTGATTGAAGCACGGGTTATTTTAAACATGCCTGGAGGCGAGTAAAGCTAAATTATATTTTTCTCCTTTGTCCTTCGTCCAACAGGAGGTTATTTTGAGATATTTTCAAAAGGGTTGCCAGGTGCAGTTAGTTCATCATTGTGCAGGACTGGAGATAATACGTGTTGTGAATGCACTCAGATCTTTTACGGTTTCATAAGAAGCTGTTTTAGCTATATGTTGTAATACACTTGTACTGTGTATGTACTGGTAATTTCTGTCAGGAAATTATTTATTACATTTATGGGAATTTCTGTTGATTCTAAAACACAATGCAATGGGTATTATAAATTTAAAATTAAATGATTAAATAAAATTGAAAATAAAATAAGTAAAATTAATAACAACAATAAAAACATTCGGATATGTGTTAGATTAAAATGTATAAAGTAGCTAGTTTGAAATAATAATCCTTGAATTCTTTTATTATGCTCATACATTTTTATCTACATATTTGTTAGATTTGTGGGGAGTAACAGATAATTTAGTTTATTTATATATCATGTTATCATTTTATTTATTTATTTTATTATTTTGTTTGTTTGTTTCTTTCCTTTTGTGTGTGTGTGTTAGGGGTTGCACGACTACTGATTTCTGCTAGTCGATTTCTTATTAAAAAATACTCGAGTTACTCAACTACTCGTGGTTCATGCTACTGTAGGCTAAATGAAAAGGCATGAAATAGTTCTTATCAATAGACGTTTATTAATTCATAGCATAATGCAACAATTACATAATATACTTAAATTGTCAAAACTTTATAATTATGGCATTGCATATTTGAACTTCATTGAAGTTTTATGAACTTCGTTAGCCTACTTGATAAGACCTTTATGACTATATATTTTTTTCGTATCACTGAACAAATATGTCGTGTTAAACTAAAATAATTATTAATTTCTAAAAAAAAAAAAAAAAAAAATTTTCATACAAGCAGAGAGATGTCATGACAAACGTTTAGTGATCAATTGAACACAACTGAATTAATTCAAGGCGCAATTTTCATTACGCGGAACTTTAATCGAGTCTTTTTTTGAACTTCACTAAACAAATGTGCGTGTGCCACACAAACCAGCAAAAGATAAAGAAGCAAGCATGTAGGCCTAGTAGAAAATGTATGTGTATCTAAGCTGATTATTAGCCTACTCTTGAGAGAGATCTGGTTTGGTTTTTGAGAGACTGAGACGCGCAACGCGGCTGTTTGATTGGTGAGCGCGCTGTGCTTATTTCAGAATCAGAATCAGAATGAGCTTTTATTGGCAGGTATGTTTACACATACAAGGAATTTGTTTTTGTGACAGAAGCTTCCACAGTGCAACAGAATGACAGCGACAGAACAAAAAACACAGATAATAAAAAGAAGAATTAAAAAATAGAACTAGTAAATAAGGAATAAAAATATACAAATTGACAATTGTATGTACAGGTATATAACAATAGACAGCTGTATGTACAGGTATATTATGTGCAAATTGAAATGTAGACCAAGTATGTGTGTTAGATAAATAAGTGTATAAATAGTGTGTGTTCCACAATTATTGTCAGGTGTTCATAAGATGGATTGCCTGAGGGAAGAAACTGTGGAAAGTTTCTGTGCCTGGTTGTTCTGGTGCTCAGAGCTCTGTAGCGTTGAGTCTATGTGAATGTCCCACTTCAGGTCCTGGGAGATGGTGGTGCCCAGGAACCTGAATGACTCCACTGTCGTTACAGTGCTGTTCATGATGGTGAGTGGGGGGAGAGCAGGGGGGTTTCTCCTGAAGTCCACGATCATCTCCGCTGTTTTGAGCGTGTTGAGCTCCAGGTTGTTAAGACTGCACCAGACAGCCAGCTCCTTAACCTCCTGTCTGTAAGCAGACTCGTCACCGTCCTGAATGAGGCCGATAAGTGTGGTGTCATCTGCAAACTCCAGGAGCTTGACAGAGGGGTCTTTAGATGCGCAGGTGTAGAGGGAGAAGAGCAGTGGGGAGAGGACGCAACCCTGAGGAGCTCCAGTGCTGATTGTACGGGTGCTGGATGAGAATTTACCAAGCTTTACTAGCTGCTGTCTGTCTGTCAGGAAGCTGGTGATCCACTGATAGATGGAGGTGGGCACGGAGAGCTGAGTTAGTTTGGGCAGGAGGAGGTTTGGAATCATAGAGTTAAAGGCCGAGCTAAAGTCCACAAACAGGATCCTCACATAAGTCCCTGGTCTGTCTAGATGTTGCAGAACATAATGCAGTCCCATGTTGACTGCATCATCCACAGACCTGTTTGCTCTGTAGGCAAACTGAAGAGGATCCAGTAAGGGTCCAGTAATGTCCTTTTTCAAAAGACTTCATAACCACAGAGGTTAGAGCAACAGGCTCTTTAAAGCATGAAGGGACTTCGCACAGCTCCAGTGATCTGTTGAAGATCTGTGTGAAGATGGGGGCCAGCTGGTCAGCACAGGATTTCAGACAGACTGGTGTAACACAATCTGGGCCTGGTGCTTTTTTCCTTTTCTGCTTCCGGAAGACCTGACGCACCTCGTCTTCGCTGATCTGAATTGCAGGTGTGGGGGAGAGGGGGGTTGCTGGAGGTGTTAATGGTTGTAGGGAGAGGTGTTCAGAGTGGGTGTGGGATGTTTTTTTCAAACCTGCAGTAGAACTCATTCAGATCGTCTGCCAGTTGTTGATTCTCCACAGTGCTGGGGGATGGTGTCTTGTAGTTGGTGACTACAAGATTCATTCATTCATCAATTTCATTCATTCGTGTATCATATCGTAGCCTAAGGTTGAAATAATTGCCTTTTAAATATAAACAAATAATAGAACGTGTATGATGTATTATTATAGGTGATATTACTCCTGCCAAGCATTGATTTCTGAGAGATGCACGGAGAGGCAACAGCAATGCGGTGTTTGATTTGCGCTCTTCGTAAGGTTTACATTCATTCACCTCACACACTCATTATTGCGTGACTTTAGAGGTCTGTGTATAATATTGCGCTGATCCCCTGGCTCACCTGTTCTCTAGCAAACACCAGACTGTGCCAGCCTCAGCCAAATATTCAGGCAGAATTATTTCTTATCCGTTATTCATTTTTGAAGCCATTATCCGTACCATTTCGAATAAGGTATTCGGCTTCGGGCACACCCCTACACATTTTAATTTTACATGCAACATAGAGAAAGTCATAGAAAGAAACAGTTACAAGCAATATTGTAATCCTAAACTTCATGCCGTACTTTCAAACTCTGTGCATGCATTATGGTTAATGCACACTCGAGTAGTCAATTGTTTCCAACAGCGCCGACTAGTGGTTGAAGTAGTCGATCACTGGACTACTTGACTAGACTATGCAAGCCCTAGTGTGTTTGTGTGTGTGCGTGTTTATATATATATATATATATATATATATATATATATATATATATATATATATATATATATATATACAGTCATGGCCAAAAATATCGACACCCTTGGTAAATATGATCAAAGAAGGCTGTGAAAATTTATCTGCATTGTTAGAGAAAAACATTTATTTCATAATGATATTTCCCCCCATTTTAAATTCTTATTATCCAATGAGAGGTTAGATTTTTTTTTACATTTTTTAAATAAAATAACAAAAGGATTAACAATGCAGATTAATTAATTTTACAGCCTTCTTTGATCATATTTACCAAGGGTGCCGATATTTTTGGCCATGACTGTATATATATATATATATATTGAGGCAGTTGTATTTTTGTTTTATTTATATTTCATTTTTATTTTATTTTATTTGTTTGTTTGTTTTTCTTCTTTTCCCCCCACTCTCAGATTCATATCACATGTACAGTCATTATTCCTACCTCAAAAGATATATCATTTAGAAAGCGAGCCTTTCATGTTTATATATTGAGGCTACCCAAAGCCCTCTAAAGAAACAACTGTTGAACAAGTTGCATCAAACAGAAATGCATTCATGCTGTGTGGTCAAATGAAAGAGACAAAGCCATTTCATGGAGCTTTATTTTGGTCAAAAGATAATAATTTGACAAAATCCGCCTTTTCTTGTTTTTCTTTTTCTTCAGCTTCAATGGCTTTCAGGGTCTGAATATATTACCATTGTTGTTTTATGTGACTACAAATGACGCTATAAAATAAACATCTCTATCTCTGTTGAAATCTGTTTACTAAAGAATGGATTTAAAGTTCTTAGCACACGTATTATTTGTATAATAGCATAGCAGTGACATTAAGGCTAATTCATACACAATCTGGGCTGAGAGTCACTTGAGTGTAAAGGTGAAATGCATCATTCAGAAAATGAAATCGTTGCTGTTCAAATTGTATTCATTTCTCTTTTTTGAAGTCCACAATGATGAATAATGTATTTTGCCCCTCTCTCCAAGGAGCCTACAGTACATGTCAATGAAGTGTGAGACTAGATGCCTGCAAAGCTTTTGAAAAAAAAAAAACTCTATCAATGTGCTGTCAATTTCAATCACACAAACAACCTTGAAGCCTGTTTCTTGCTAGTTTTACACTGTTCAGATTTGTAAATGTAAAACTGACTTCTAATATAGGCTGAACATTTTATGAAGATCTCAGGTGATATTTAACCTATACTTTTCCAGGACTGGCTATTATACAAATAAAGCTCCAGTATATATGTTTCCCATAAATCGTAGCTTTGAAACTTCTTTGATCAGTACCTTTTATCTAATATTCAACCAATTTTGCCTTGAGCCAGAGAATGCAGAGATCATTAAAGTTAATTGAGGGGCAAATCCATCTGAACTCGGGGTCAGACTGCCAAGGTGATTAGCCTCTTATTTTGTAATGTCCGTTTGCCAGTTTAAAGGCCCAGACACATGATAATACCAGAAATTAGTAGCCAATAAGGGCATATGGCTCCTGCCTAACTGCGCAATCAATACAAAAACACTCAATTAAAACATGCCTGTGGATGCAGAATTATTATTCTAGGAAATATATGTTTTAACACAATATATGTAAACACAAACCTATGAATAGAAATGTATTTTAAAGCTACTGAGCTTTAACATCCTCTTTCTTCGGAGTCTTGTACAGTCAAGAGTTTGTTTTTGTTTCATACCATACAATTGATATTTTATATCCTGTTGCTTTAAAACAGACATCCGTAAATAACTTCCAGTAATTTGTGACTTTGTATTTCTCCCGGTTATGACAGGTGGCAGGTATTGACCTATTCTGGAAGCTTATTACTGCATCTGAGTGTTCACTTCAACCACAGTGTCCAAAGATGGCAATTGATTTCTAGTCATTGCAAAACATTTGTGTTGTTTGAGCTTTTAGACTCAAAGATCTGAATTCATAATGAGCTTCATGATGTATCATGAAGAGCGGCATGAGGAACATGTAATCTGAAACTGTGTTGAATATTTGATGTAATATCTGTGATATATAATATCAAACTAGCACTTGTTCCATAACTACACTATTCCTCATTTAATACGTTTTCAGTTAAAACACATAGTTTGGATTTCAGCTTTTCTTTCTTCACCAGAGGTCATGTTAAATGTGTGAAAATGCATTCAGAAAATGTGCTGTGTTGAATGCGCTTTGAATATTCATGCCACTTGTACGAATCTGGATGATATGCTTCAAGGTTACTCTTAATGCCATTCTTAGCACAGAAATGCAAAACAAGTTTGTAAATTTGCCAAAAGACAACCTTTCAAAAGGAGCAAAAAGCAGTTGTACTGCTCTTAAAGTCCTCTGAAAGGTTTTATATTTGTCTTTAAAGTGATAAACTGACTAAAGAACAGATGAAGTACTGCTTTTGAATAGCTGGATTAGTTCAAATAATATGAGATGATTTGAATCCAGCTTCATTCTTCTGCTATTCAGGTTCAGTTCCAGAACAAACTAGCTGTTAAAGGAATTTAATACAGCATGTACAGAAGAAACAGTCGGTATCTGATTCTCCAATGCTATAGGCTACTTTATGTACAAATGTTTGTTTTTTTCTGTTTTTTTCATGTGCACAGTTTGTTTTTCTGTTGCACTAATTTATTCTTAGAATGGCATTTCCTTACGTTTCTCCAGATTAACAGGCATTGTAAAGTGACCGAATCACATGAGCAAAGCTTTAGTATGCAGCAGTGTTTTCCAGATAACTCGCTGAGCGTTTCTTCATTTTCTTTAGAAATTGTATAGGCTAAGCTGCTGGCTTAACATTTGACATTTTGTAGCAAAGTGTTTGTGTTCTGTACACAGATTTCAAAACCATTTTTTGCTTACTGCTCCAACGGTATTCGTGAATCATTGTTTAAACTTATTTATATATATATATATATATATATATATATATATATATATGTGCACATGCTTCATGGAGCATGTGGATGTAATTATTAGTTGTGTGAACAGCAGAGGCCTCACGTATAAAACTTTGCGTAGGTTTCATCTAACCTGTTAACCTGACCCATTAGATCCACACGGCTGAACTGGTATATTTTAATAATGATGCTAAGGTCATGGACGGGTTTTCATTGCATTAGGTTTGTTGTAAGGAAGAATAAACAACTCATTTTACCTACACAGGGGCTGCTGTATAGAGGGTTACAGTGTCATCTATCCAGAAAAGAGATGTTCCCATAGAGCTGGATCTGGATCAGTCAGGTCTAACCACACACCATTGCATATTAGTCAGGTTGATCTTTATTTGAGTGGAAATGTAAATCTCTGCAGTTTATAACACAATTGCAAAAGATGGCCCATGGAAATTCAGTTGATTCTGTAAGCCAAGAGATCCTCTCTGTGAATGAAAAATAGGTTCTATGGAAAAATCTTCTAAAAGCAGCACAACCATTTGCAGTCTTTCTGTTTTGTAGCTTATATTTTAAAGGAATTTAGTGGATTGTTTTCAGTTTATTAATTGGCCATTGAAGACTCTAAATCCCACTACAGTGAAAGCTGTTAGGTGATAGACCTAGATGTGATTGACTAAATTTTTTATGCAGAATCAGTCCAAGATTGAGAATTAATGCACACTATGTTTATTTGCAGATGAGATTTATTGGTTTACTTAGTTAATCAGTTTCTAAAAAATGTGATTACAAAGTGCAATATTATATGTTTTTGAAAGAAATTGATACAGTTCAGTTTAGGTTCACCTTAAACCGATCAAAACTACTAATATTTCAAATGATAAAATTTTAAATCAGTTCCAGCAATCGTTGCTCTAGTCCATTGAGAAAACAGTTAAAAATGTAGATCACCCAAAAATGAAATTTTGCTTAAAATTTACTCACCCTCATGCCATCCAAGAGTTTGGTGATGAGTTTGTTTCTTCCTCAGAACAGATTTAGAGAAATGTAGCATTATACCACTTGCTCACCAATGGATCCTCTGCAGTGAATGGGTGCCGTCAGAATGGGAGTTCAAACAGCGGATAAAAACATCACAATAATCCACAAGTAATCGACTTGTGTGAGCTGTGTGCTTGAAAGAAACACATTTATTATCAAAATATTTTTAACTTCAAACCATCGCATTATAGAAGCGTTATTTTAAAGTTCAAAACATCTTCTTTTTTACCCAAAACATGCATTTTTCACTTCGTAAGACAGTAATTAATGGACTGGAGTCTTGTCAATTATTTGTGGATTATTGTGATGTTTTTATCAGCTGTTTAAACTCTCATTCTGACGGCACCCATTCAATGCAGAGGATTCTTTGGTGAGCAAGTGATGCAATGATAAATTTCATCACCCATTTTGTGTGTACGTAACTTTTATTAATCTGGATTCAGACCAGCCACTATCCCTGCAACATGTCTGCCATGTTTGGTATGCATCTGCACTGATTGCAAGTCCAGGTTCACTGTTACAGGTTTAGCTCCAGCTTTTCTCAAATGGATCTTTATTCTGCTCTTATGCCTTTTAGCCCTTGAGCAACACACTAAACCTCCGGTTGCTTGAGGGCAACTGCTGCTTATTTACTGTAAGTATTTTTGGATGAAAGCATTTGCTAAAAGGGGTTCTAAAGATAACTAAATGGTAACTAAAATGGTATCACACTGAGAGTTTAGCACAATGATCGCTGGAATAAATATAGGCTACATAAATACAAGCATGAAAAAGATTGTTAGCATATCAGCATCTCAGTTAATGAGACATATAAAAATAGAAACACAGAAACGGTCAATATCGAATGATGAAATCATTCTCCTAATTACTCTACAGGAGGTTTGTGAGTTTGTGTTGCTTCTAGAACATTTTATCACTTTTTTTTTTCTTCACTTCAGAGTGAGAAAATCATTCAACATGCATTTGATTTCAGCTTTCAGAGTCTCCAGGGTCTTTTTTCAGTAAATAATTTAAAGTACACAATCAGTAGCGTCTGATATACAAGGCTTTGACATTTCTAACTTTATCGATTTCAGTTTTTTTGAGGAGGGCAAATACATGAAATGAAGCTACAAATTTTGACTGAACAGACCAAATACCATTAGATCAAAAACTAAACAAGCTTATGCCAAGTATTGTTCTTTTTTAGTTCTTATTTAGTTTTTCAACAGTTCTTCACAAAAATAAGGTATTTGCAGAAGTTTTTAATATTTAGAGCCTCTTGCAGAAATTACACTCATGTCGGTAACACTTTATTTCGATAGTCCACTTTAGACATTCTGCTGGCTACATGTCAACTAGCAGTCATTAGAGTATTAGTAGACTGTCTACTTCTAACACTTTATTTTGATGGGTCCACAACATACAACATAATGACTATAAGAAACTTTGCAAGTATATGTCAAATTATTCTACTAACCCTAAACCTACCCTACTGAGAGTAGGTAGACATGTAGTTGCAAATGAATGAGAATTAGTTGATATGTAGTTACAAAGTTACTTATAGTTAGTAGAATGTCTAAAGTGGACTATCAAAATAAAGTGTAACCCTTATGTCTTTTGGGTAGTACCAGCATTGGGCACTATTCACTAGAAAGCTTCTTGAAAAACCCACTGGAAAATAGATGTCTGTTAAGCTCCACAATACTACAGGCGTCCTTTGACATGTATCTTTTGAAGTGATGGCTTCTTTTGTGCTATCTTTCCATATGTGCTGGTGAAACGTAGTACTCTTTATCTTCAATGGCTGACCAATGCCTTCTCTCACAATTCTCCTTTTAGTTCACCCAGGGTTTTGGATTTTTCCAAAACATCTTCCAATTCCTGATAACAATGCCAACTGGGTGATTTAGATACTAAAGTTGTTTATATATATATATATATATATATATATATATATATATATAATTCTTCTGGTTTATGAATTTCTTTTATTTATTCTTTATTATTTGATCTTCAGCTTTTCATGAAATGCTCTTACTTTTAAAGTTGTGCTTCAGATTACAGTTTTTTTAATTGTTTTGGCGCAATTTTCACAAGCAGTTGGTAAATTTTCAAAACTCTTAGTACTAATATCACAACAGATCATCAAAAGTGCACTTTTTTCAAAGCATATTTTCAATTGCGGTAGTACAATACACACAATCACAAAATATCCTTCTCACTACACAAAATAAGTGTTTCATCTATATAAATGTTTCATTTACAGTAACTGCCTTTCATAAAGCTATTACTAGCTATTTTTGTGACAAATGAGGACATAAATTTGTATAATGACAACGGTATGACATAGGTATTACAAGGAGAAGGTGACTTTTCAGGACATACCCCATGTCCCCACTCTCTGCCCCCGATCAATCTACAGATAGCAGAAGGGCTCTCCAGCAGCTTTCAAGGCCCCATTAATATTAACTTAACTTTTCAGCCACAACCAGCCACATATTAAACCTGGCATTTCTACCAGTTTAGTATGTGTTTAACATTATATCACATTCAAAAGGTGTTTTAAGTTCTTTTAAGGACCCATAAAATGAGTAAACAAATGAAGTCAGGTTCTGGCTGTTAGTTTGAACAGTTCGCAAAGAAAACTGTATATGCCATTACTACATCATTATACTGAGGGGGAAAAAAAAAAAGTATATTTCTTTATAAATGAAGTATCAAAGAAATATCTCAAACATAACATTTATATTTTCCTTGTCTACTGCCTTCCCTGTCTGCTGACGGTATACAGTTCTCATGGCACCATGAATGGGAGTGCTAACGGACAGCTTAGATATTATAGACCTCTTTTGTTGGTGGGGAGGGGTTTAAAAAAAAAGAGAAGTGTATTACATTTGGATGAAAGAACTTAGAGTATTTTAGCCTGTGATGCTGTGACATACATGCTTGGTTCCATTTTTCTCAGAAGAAATGGAGTGTGGAAATAATATCAAATCAATCAAAGTCTATAAACTTTGAAGTCATGTTTCCCAGTTCCAGTGTTGTAGTTTCTTTGTGGAGAGTGAGCTTGTGGCTGACAAGAAACGCTCTTATATGGTAGTTAACTTATTTAATAAAAAAAATTATAAAAAAATACATGTAAACGTGTGAAATCAATGCAAATAAGAAGCGTTGACTAGATGACCAAATTCAGTCCAAACTTCACAGAATAAACACAAGGGCAGCGTTTGAAATCACGTACTCTCGGAGTACGTACTTCTTTTGAATAAGTACTTTGCACCTGTAAAAAAACAAAAAAAAACTAAATTCAATACAGTATGAAAGTATGAACTTTCATGTGACTTCAGAATCTCGCCAGAAGAAGTACAATCCTGGTACTTTTAGCTTACTGTTTTATGACTACTGTCAATTCAGGCATACTACTCTTTTCACTTCCTGTTTGTCACTGTACAGTTGTCACAGTTCTCCAAAGAAGGAGAAGGCAATAATCCACAAAGAAAATCTTTAATTATAATCCACACGAACACAGGGAAGGCAATAACTCGCAATATGACTCTATCTGTAAACCGAACAGAAAGGAGACTTTAAATAGGGCAGCTGACGAGGTGCAAACAGGTGATGGGAGTAAACTAATAATAACTAACGAGCAAATGAACTAAAAAGCTTAACCCAAACAGGAACCAAACCATATAAGGGAAAACAAGAACAGGCAGACATAACAGAAAAAGACAACACTACAGTTCATAACCCTAGCAACAGTAGAGAAGTATTTATATTCAGATGTAACAAAGGAGAAAGAGACATTCGCCACAAACCAACAGCTAATGCAATTTTGAACCATATCCTTTCACTTCCAAGGTTTATGACATGGATGTGCAATCGATTTGACATGCACAAAAGACTAACAAATCTGTCCCCAAGGATACATTAAAAAGAGGCATTCAGTGAATTGAATGTGCAGCATACATGGATAAAGAATGAACCACATTTAAATTATTATTCTACTTTACCGTCTATATGGAATGGAAAGGCAAAAGGTCAGCTGTAAGAATATTGATATCTGCACTACATATAGACAGTTTATGTTTACCATTGACCTTAAGAAAACCCCAAATCAATTAAAACTTTTTTCAAAAAGCTTCTTTTTTTTTTCTATCTGTCATACTGCATATCCGATTAGGCAGCAGTTGCTGCTGTGTATTTTGTTTTCTTGCATGTTTATTTTGCAGAACTGATTCCAAACTATTGACATGGCTTGCCAGAGAAACATTACAGTAAAATATAAGTGTTTTGATATTTTTTTGTGACAACTGACCGGATGAGTAGTGCTCAGTTTAGTTCATTACTTTATGATATACTAGGGTGGATTATTAGATGATGCAGCCTCAAAATATACCTCAAAATGTTTTGTATACACTACCGTTCAAAGGTTTCAGGTTTTGAAAGAAATTAATGCTTTTATTCTTCAAGGATGCATTAAATTGATTAAAATGACAGTAAAGAGATATTTATAATGTTGCAAAGCTTTCTATTTAATTTTTTAACTGTTTTGAACATTGAAAATAATAAGTGATTATTGGAATAAAATACATTTTAATATACAGTATATTAAAATAGAAAACAGTTATTTAAAAATGTAATAATAATATTTTGCAATATTACCATTTTACTATATTTTTGATCAAATAAATGCAGCAAACACTTTAAAAATCTTACAGACTCCAAACTTTTGAACGATATATAACAAATATTGTGTTTTTATCCAACAGACAATATTAAATGGCCACAGGTGACATCTTCCTTCTGCTTCTTACTAGAGGTAACAGTGAGTGTTCAGCTTGTGAGCAATTGCTTTTCATCTGTCTTTGACTCTACAATCGTCTCTCCAGTGTTTGATTGCAATCTTCAGCATGTACTTGAATCATCGGTAGCCTGTGATTAATCTTTATAGAGATGTGAACTTCTTTAATGGGCTGATTCACTGGTAATTAAAAGCAATTTTATGATATAACCAAGAAAAACCTTTGTGTGCAAGAATATGAAAGTCGAAGGCTGAATGTAAAATTAATCTTTCGATGCTGGACCCATGATGATTTGAAGATAACCCTGAGGCTTTGCTGCAGTCACTTCTTTCAATTCTGCTAGATGACTTTAGGCTATAAGAGTCGAGAGCTAGCAAGTGTTGTGAAAGAACTGATTATGTTGTAAGTGATAACTGTGTCTAGCCTCAATCACTGGTATCGATATGAATTCAGTTCTGCAAGGAAAAAGGTTAATCTGATTATTCAATTTCACTTGCTTTATCTCTCCACTCACCAGGCAGATTTCCACGACAGTGAAGCTGAAAGCACATTTTGGATTTGATTAGTGGGTTTCTTGGGCAAGTTAGACACCTTAGACAAATCCATATGCTCTTTGCATTTAAAGTCCATTTGAATGGCTCTTTCCAACCCATTTTACTTCAGCAATGTGACATGTTGAATATCTGAGTGAAATGAGGAGAAAGGTAACATGGGACTTTATATTATCCTTGTGTCCTTGTTTGTCTGGAGCACATGGCTGTCAGTTGTTATTTGTGTTTGCCATGTGCTCTATGTCTATTGTTTCCCTGCCTCTCTTGTTACCTGATGATTTTGTTAGGGTTTACACCTGTTTTAGATCATTAGTCACCCTTTATATTCCCCTCTTGTTTTCTGTCCTGTGCCAGATTGAATCTTTGCTCTGCTGAGTTAACCTGGCTTTCGTCTGTGTTGAGTGTGAGCTTGTTTATGCTGTTTAGTCTTGTGTAGTTTCATTGCCATTTTTTGATACCTTTTTGATATTAGGATTATTATTTTTTTTTTTTTTAGTTTGCACTATGTATATATAAAATATGTGACCCTGGGCCCCAAAACCAGTCTTAAGTCGCTGTGGTATATTTGTAGCAATAGCCAAAAATACATTGTATGGGTCAAAATTATAAATTTTTATTTTATGCCAAAAATCATTAGGATATTAAGTAAGGATCATGTTCCATGAAGATATTTTGTAAATTTCTTACCATAAATGTATAAAAATTTAGTAATATGCATTGCTAAGAACTTCATTTGGACAACTTTAAAGGTGATTTTCTCAATATTTAGATTTTTTTGCACCCTCAGATTCCAGATTTTCAAATAGTTGTATTTCCTTCTCTATTTTCTCTTTACATTCTACCCCTGGGCTCAATCCTACGTAAACATGGTATGTCTTTTCACTTCTACGCAGATGATACTCAAATCTATCTACCAATCAAAAAACACAATTCCACTGCGATTACTTCTCTTCTGCAATGTTTAGAGGAGGTAAAATCATGGCTAGCCCAAAATTTCCTCTTCCTAAATGAAGACAAGACCGAGGTAATTGTTTTTGGTCCAAATTAAAACTCTGTGTATATGCCCTGAGTTAGAAAGTTTATCCGTTTTAGATCCTCACGGATGCGGAACCTAGGAGTTCTTGTTGACCAGCATTTAAAATTTGATAAACATATCTCTTCTGTTATCGGATCCAGTTTCTATCAGCTTCGCTTACTGTCCAAAATGAAACATTTTCTCACTCCTAAAACTCTCGAAATGGCTGTTCACGCTTTTGTTACATCTCGTCTGGATTACTGCAATTCTTTATATTGCGGTATATCTAAGTCTCAAATTGCGCATCTTCAGCTTGTTCAAAATGCTGCGGCCAGACTTCTTTTAAAGTGTCGTAAACATGAGCACATCACTCCAGTTCTTAAATCCTTACACTGGTTACCGGTTTGTCAGAGAATAGACTTTAAAATTTTCCTCTTTGTATATAAATCCCTAAACAACCTAGCCCCTGTCTACCTCTCTGAACTTCTTCATCTCTACTCTCCATCCAGAAGCCTACGATCCTGTGACCAGGCTTTGTTGGTAGTCCCTCACGTTAAGCTTAAGCGTAGAGGTGAGCGTGCTTTTGCAGTGGCAGGGCCTCGACTTTGGAATACCCTGCCTCTAGAGATTAAAATGGCCCCTTCTCTGTCTGTTTTTAAGTCTCTGCTAAAAACGTATTTGTTTTCCTTAGTGTATTGACTACTGTGCTATGGCCATTTTTAATTTTTAAATGGGTTGTATTAAATTCTGTCTGGTTTGTTTTCTCTGTATGTGGTAGGCTATAATCTTGCTTTTCTGTAAAGCACTTTGGTCAGCCTGTGAGATTAAAAAAAAACAGTGAGATTGTGAAATATTATTACAACAATATATGTATGTAAATATACAAACATTACCTCAATTACCTTTTACTCTCAATCAGAAATGGCTTTCATAGAATCAAGTACATTAAACCACTCAAAACATTTAGGTATTCATTTATCGTTTGTCATGGCATTAAAATCCACTAAAATTGTTGAAATTAGCTGAACACCACATAAGGTTTTTATTTATTTTTTTTAATTAACATATCCTAATGTGCAATGATAATGATACTGCATCGTTTTGCATTCTGCATGTATTCTTTGCATAATGTGTTAGGTTTTTACCCAGACCGGATAGCATGACTTTGAGACATTTAAATGCCTAATTTTGTTCTGTGCACATTGCGAAAAAAAAAAAAATCATTATCTTAAGAAATTCAGATCGTTATGAAGCAGCCTCTGACATCAAGTTACTGGACCTGGAAGAAAGAATAAAGATGTGGTGGCCTGCTTTTCAGAAATAGATCAAAGTCGAGCACTGAGTATGGATGTCACCACAGTTCAGCAGCAGTGTCAGAGCTAGTGCTGTCACCTTTAGCATTTCATGCAGAGTACAGGTAGAGACTCTGTGTTCCAAATCTCACTTTCAAGTAAAGAGCAGCACTGGCTGTCATAACCCCTCATGTACCCAGAGTGCTGAGAGCACAAAGAGTTCCCACAGTTTCCTATTGAAATTATCCAAAGAGAAAACTTGACACTCATTTTCAAAGTGGTCAAGTCATGTTCAATTAGGTGACCTTTGATTGCACACCTGTTCTTGAGGAGTTTTTGAAAGAGGGTTATGTAGGTCTGCTGTTTCCTGCTGAAGCGTTCATTTTCGAGTCAAAAATCACTGACTGAGGTCGCTAAGGCCAGTACATCATCAACAATATGCTTGATTTGTTCTTTCATACAAACTGGAAACGTGTTTTGTGACTCAGTTCATAAATTAGGGTCAAGAGGTCGTGAGCTTGTCTCAAAATAAAGGAATGTTTTGAAATGTTCCTTTCTGTTAATGCCAAGAACGTCTTCATCACAGACTCACATATAAACTCTGTGACATTCATTAGCCCTCTTACAAAGCTTTTGTGATTTGTGGAAAGTATTGTGGAATTTTAATCTTTGAGAGATCAAAGATGTCAAAATAATGGAATTGGGATGAATGTCACTAGTGTTTTGCACAGTATGTAATATCTTACTCTTTGGTGATTAGCCGTTCTCATTCACAGGCTTTTTTGTGTGAGATAAATTTTGGACGCATGAATAAAAATAAAATCTAATAAATCCCATTTCACTGTATCTGAGAAATGGGAGACAGATGCTATGACAGGGATTTATGAACCTGATTTATTCAACAAATTATTTGGTCAGTGGACATTGTAATACAAAAACATGATCAAATTGGCTTTTAGTTTAGAAGCTAGATATTATAATGTCCTAATTTAAAAGCTAGTTTTAAACTTGGTGATTAATAAGCACTGCTAGAGAAAACACCACCATTTTCAACCAAAAATGACAATTTGCTGAAAATTGACTCGCCCTTCAGCCATCCAACGGGTAGATGAATTTGTTTCTTTATTGCAGTGGATTTGGAGAAATGTAGCATTACACCACTTGCTCACCAATGGATCCTCTGTAGTGAATGGGTGCCGTCAGAATGAGAGTCCAAACAGCTGATTAAAAACATCACAATAATCCACAGGTAATCTGCACGACTCCAATCCATCAATTAATTGAAACGTCAGGAAACAGAAAGTCTAAAGTGCAAAACAATAAGCAGTTAGACGTAATTTGCTGCATAGTATCTAAGACAAAACTTTTAATTGCTTCCTTTTTCTCACACCCTTCTCTTAATTTGCTGCTTCCTCTGGAGGGATAGAATCAGAATTACTCTCTTTACAAATCCATGTAACCTTTGTGACATCTGATGTTAAAAGTACAGACTGAAATGTGACTTTTGTACAGTAGAGAATGCCAGTTTGATGTAATTTTGAATTAGACATGATCTATTGTTTTTAGACAATCTTATTTATCTTGATTAATTAGAGGTTCTATGACTATGACTCTGGAGGGGAATTCAATTCTCTAGTAGCTAGTATTATTAATAATATAAATTATTAAGCTGATGTTTTGCGGTTTTAATTAATATATAAAGACAGAACTACATTTTGTGCTATTTGACAAAAAAGCAACCACTTTTTTGCTGTCATTGGTTTTAAAAGCAAAATCAAATTTCTGCTTTTAAAGGCAGCACAAGGGATCTACTGTTTCATAATGTGTGAACACAAACTGAATGCCAGAAATAGATATGCATTAGGCTTTTAGTGTTTTTTTTCCCCCTTCCTTTTCTTTCTTTCTTTCTTTCTTTTTTTTTCTTCAACCCCTGAGTCCAACAGTACTGCAGGGGGTCCATCAATTGTTGTTTGAACTCAGTCAAGTTTTTTTTATGATAATATTGTATTTTTTCACACCTATTTTTATTTGAGTTAACTTCAAACAGACATAAAATTAAGGAGCTAAAGTTCAACTATATCTTTCATTTTCACTTTAAAATTCAAATGTATTTTACAAGTAAATGACTGTGTACAATAATGATTATAAAGGCTTAGCAATGCAAACATTATAACTTCAAGGTTACAACAAGTGACTTCCACCACATGATTAAATAATCTTTATTATCCGTTTACAATTGTTCTGGCAACAAGACGAGCATTTAAACAATATTACTGTAGGCCTAATATCAATACTGAAGCCTTACAGTTTCATTTTACAGTAAATACACTGTAAAAAAAAAATCCGTAAAATTTACAGTAAAAATCCGGCAGCTGTGGTTGCCGGAATTCTACCGTAAAATATACGGTAGCAACATTTTAAGTTTTACGGTTTTAACTTAAATTTACAGTTAAATACCATAATTTCATTAACTGATATAATGTTAATATACCAACCGATTGAAGTACTGAAATCTGTTTTGTACCTTTGAAATACACTGATAACCACCAAATACAGAAGGTGATGAGAAAGTCACATGATGAACCAAAGCCCATCACAAGCAGCTTTTAAATAATAATATATATAGAAGGTGCACAGTGTCATTCACACAAGCACTAAACACCATCATGGTGAGACTCATTAAACTGAAATATGCAATAAACATTAATTTAACAACATTAGATGTAACATACAACCCTAATAAACATAACTGATAAGAAAAAACTAAGAAACCTAGTTATTTCAAATAAAAAACATCAAATTCAAACAAA
This sequence comes from Onychostoma macrolepis, assembly GCF_012432095.1. NCBI lineage: Eukaryota > Metazoa > Chordata > Actinopteri > Cypriniformes > Cyprinidae > Onychostoma > Onychostoma macrolepis. The sequence goes on along the minus strand of NC_081172.1, from coordinate 14,867,394 downwards.
AAGTTTTTTCCCTGTACATTTTGCATTCTTTTTCACTTCCAAAAGCGGTATTTCACCATAAAATTGTCTGAAATGTCTATTACAGTTTTTCACCGTATATATTAGGGGAATTGCCGTTAACCATTTAGCAGGTTTTTACCGTAGCTTTTTCACAGTTTTTTACCGTTAAAATCATGGTAATTTTCTACAGTGTACATTCAATAGCTGAGGTGCAAGTTGATAGTTGTGTTTGAATGAAACCAGAGAGAGCGTGGCCTTGTGATATGACACATGTGAAAGAAGCGCCGACCTCAAATACCCGGATGAGTGGTATGTTATACGCTGTTGTTTAACATCGAGGAATAACACACCTTGGAATTTTGCGACTGACCAGAATTAGCAGTGTAATAATACATGGGTGTGAAATGCTTAGTAGAGGTCAGAGAAGTGCATTTTTGTGTCATTGGTGAGTTATGTTTCATTTCTTTATGTCTTACGCTCCCCTTTTTATAGATACATGCTCAGCTGTGTTACATACGTCATGGAACCTGTGACTTTAACACATTTGGTCTCAGATGCCCTTTTCTATCTATTTCTCCCTGCCCAAGTGATCTGGTGTTGTGATTCCTCAACTCACTGTACTGTAACATATTGCAATTTCAAAACTCAACATGGCAGTTTGATTTTAAGGGTTAGAAAATATTCATGGAATTTATCGACTACTATACCACATTAGTTTTTTTTTTTTTTTTTATTAATTTATTAATTTTTTTTTAATCATAATTCCATGTGATTAAAAAGCCTTGTAAAGGTCATTTCAAACACCAAGAAGTCTGACATGAGTGTCAGAAAGAAACTTCACTCTGTCTGTGCTTTAGAAATCTCACACATTTCTTGTTTCAGTAATTTAGCTGCCCTTACTTACTCACACCTGGTTATGTTCAGTCATACAGCTATGATATTGAACATCTGACCTTTATTTGTTAAAACACATGCAAATGAACTGAAGATTACACCCACCATTGGAAAGTTTTATCCTCACTTCCCTCAGTTTTATTATTGGTGTTATTTATTCTTGTCATTTATATGATAATTAACTAAATAAAAGCACTGCAGTGATTGAAATTGGGAAGGTTGCAGGGTATATTCACCCCAAAGGCAACACTTGACATTGTAAAGCAATAAACTGGCAACTCCAATATTGAATTAGTCATTTAAAGATCATAGAATCAAAGCTCCAGGTTCTGACATGAAGGCTCTTTGCTAATAACATTTCAATAACAGATTGTAATCTCGAAGATCTGAATGCTAGTGGACAAACGTAGCATTTGACATTGGGCTATGTGTAAAAAGTTATTTTTATTAGTTCTATTTGAGAAGGCTTTGTTTGATTTGACTAGCTCACTACTATGAATATAACAGAATAAATTGGAATCGTGTTTATTATGATCAAAGTCTTTCATGTTGGTTGTAATCATTCAGTCTGAGTTTTACAAATAGAATCCCCAATGGTCCCCATCACCAGGACCCTGCTCTGACAAAGACGGGACACACTTGATCAGTCTAGCCTTGTAGTGGAGAGAAACAAAAGAAGAAAAAACACAGTTTTTTCTCAATGGACAGATCTTTAAAATCTGACTGTCAAATCATCTCTTTATGACAGACCTCTACAAGCCTTTTTGATCATTCAGAGTGTGATGTTAGATGCAAATGATCCACCGGGGGAATACCAAATGGCATGTCCTTTTTTAAAAGTCATGAAAAAATGAATTCAGCATGGTGCACAAAAGTGGTGTTGCACAAAGTACCTCTTTACCGAAGTAATATCTGCCTCTATCTTTTATTCCAGAAGATCCAGATGGGTAAGAATTATTATTCAATACAATAATGTGGAAGGACCACTTTCATTAAGGTAGAATTAATGTATTTAATGTATTCATATTATATTGGTTTATTGAGAATTTCAATTCAGCTTTTTTTAAACTATTAAAAATGATGCAAATTTCACAAAAGTAATATTATGCATAATTAAAAGATTTATTGTAAACATTAATGATTCATTGTAGAAATAAAACAATGGGAACAGTATGTATTTAATATATAGACACGCAGGATATTTTTCAAGTGTGGGTACAGTATGTTGTGCATGTGGTGACATGGCTTTCTTCAGTTCCTTTACAGAAATTATAGATATTAATAAAATCTGCAGTGTGCCCCAGTCTGTCTGCTCCAGTGATCGGCTCCCGAAGTCTGTTCCTCCGCCTGTGTGAGGTGTGTGCTCTGGTCCGTGCTCTGGTCCGTATTCAAGGTGTTCCTGTCAAGGCAAAGATCAACTAAGCAAGACAGAAGCTGACATCTTCTAGGCAAGGAACCCAAACGGAGTAAAAAAACCTTGAGAGAAACCAGGCTCAGTGGGAGGAAAACTTCTCATCTGGCCTAAAGGATTGAACACATTATACAGTGGGGCAAATCTCCCGTCAACATATCATCAGCAGTTACCTGGACATCATACTTACCACCCTCAAGCCATATTGCCTTGCTCAATCCAAAATAAACATTTGTGATCCATCTAACTCCCGGTTTCAGTCTGCTTCTGTAACAGTTCTTTGCTTACATTTAAATTTCCTTTTTTCAAATTCACATTAGAATTGTAAAATAAATATGCATCTAGATGTATGATGTACACTGCATTGGACAGATGTAGAACTGTTCAAATACAATCATAAACATAAAATATATAAATCTGACCCAAAATATGGAAATGGAATGCTTGTATTTTTATTTTATAAAAGAAAAAAAAGATTACAAAATAAGGTACTTTTCCTTTGTGATTTGGTATTTCATGCATCGCAGGGTTAATTTCCAAAACTAATGAAACTATTTATTTATTTTAGTTTTATTGCATGTTCTTAAAAACAGAAAAGCTATAGATTTCCAACTCAATGAGTTTATTGTGTCATTAAAAATCTTAGTCCGTTTTCCTCATGTCTAAAGCAAAGAATAGACTGTGAAATCCTCTTTTAAATGATCAATCAAGGAACTGGTTACACAGATATTGCATGTAGAAAACACACATGAATGCAGAGCAGGAGCTGAATGAAGCCTTGAGGGTGTTCTGATTGGGATTAAACATTTCTGCTCAGACGACAAATATTGTATCATTTGCATTTTAAAATTGCATTCACCATCTCTGATACTTTGCTCATCTCCGTTTCTGAACACTGCTATGAGACATTTTGTTGCTGTTTATGTTACTCTGAGAACAATTTTTAAAGTCTATTTTATCGAAGCCTTTACAGTAAGCCTCTTTTCCTCAAGTAAGGAAATGAGCGCTGCTTAGCTTCTGCATTCTGTCTGCTACTCACTTGCAGCATTGTCTGATAAAAATTAAAGCCTTGAGATGAGTCAGTTGTGTGCTCCTCAGCAGTAAAAAAGTATCAGTGAGTGTCCTCTCTGAAGAATTTCTATCTAATCAAATGATTGTTTCTTTATTTTCTATCAGGGCTGTACAAAGCAGATTCTATGATGCAGACTATAAGAGGCCTCTCATGTCAGACCTCTTCAGTTGTTTACAATATCTTCCATATAATTTCAATAGTTCATCAAAGCACGATGGTAGCATTTTTAATTGTATATGAGTGTATATGAATGTTTAGCATCGTTGGAGTAAATAATTTGTTATGAATGATTTCTATGAGTTTCTATAATGAGGCAGCAACAATTCAGTTCAACTTTTGTTATCATCTGATTTTGTCAGTCAGTGTAGTCATTGTCAATAAATTACTGAAAGTTAAGTGTGTTTCAGACCCCAACTAAGCAAGACAGAAGCTGACATCTTCTAGGCAAGGAACCCAAATGGAGTAAAAAAAACCTTGAGAGAAACCAGGCTCAGTGGGAGGAAAACTTCTCATCTGGCCTAAAGGATTGAACACATTATATGTCACACCGGAATTAGGTGAGAAGGGAGTTGCAGATTGGAAAATATGAAGGTAGAACTGCCATTTTTCTGAATTTAGTAGTAGGATGTCATCCAGTTTTCTGTTGTTTGTTCAGCAGTAAAAACTGGTCCCAATGGTCCCAGTACTGAGCCTTGCAGTACTTCATACTGAACTAGTGATCGATATGATATCTCTTCATTTACTGCTACAATTTGATAATGGTCAGATAAGTATGATTTGAACTATGCCAGTGCAGTTCCACTAATGCCAACATAATTATGAAGCCTATCCAAGAGAATGTTGCTGTCGAAAGTGTCAAAGGAAGCACTATAAGAGGAAATCATTTGTAACCATTTAGTGCCAGACAACTTTGAATGAAATTTTTATTTCATTTATGTTACTGAAAGAATGTTTCTTCATAACTCTGAGAGAATCTTGCCAGAATGTTCTGAGATTTGCTTGATACGGTGGGTGAGCATACATGCTCATAAAATTTAACTACCAATACATACTGACATGATCCTCCAATGCCTGTGAGGCATACAAATCCCAATGATCTGTTTTGAAAAGGCCAGCAGTGGCCTGGAAGTGATCAAGAGGGGTTTTGAGCTTTAAATTACAGAAGCATATTAAGAAGAAGTACATTATGTGTGTTCCCACAGGGACGGTTGACGTAGACCCTTTTTTCAGAAAAAAAGGATTTATACAAAACAAGATAAGATGAACAAGATACCAATAGTTCCCTATCTGTCGGTCACTACAAGTTATGTTGTGACGACATAAGGGGTTTACTTCAATCATCTCTGAGTTTAAGAGAAAACGCCAATGAAAGTTAGCTAGTGGATTTTGCATGCCGAGCCACTCCCTGTGCATGTGGGTATATAAGGCGACAGCGTGCATCCACTCATTCAGACATCTGCAGAGCTGCGGATAGAGCGACACCTAATACCTTCACTGTTTTACAACCTTTGCGTGGAGCCGGTTTCTTCCCGTGTGTTGGGTAATAGGTAAGTGGTGAGATGAATTAGCTCGTTGACCTGCTTGCTGCGCCATTCCCCCCCACACAGGGATACGGGCGCCTTTCTTCTTCCAGTGGAGTTCCCTGGACGACGAATCCTAGTTGAGCATCCTCCAGCACCCTCAGCAGTCAGACTTGGCGGAGCAGTCTGAGTGACGCTAGGCCCAGTACTGGTGTTAGCTCTGGTCAGTGCCTGTACTGGGCTAGGTGTCCATATGGTGTGATTCCCTAAAGGCAAATCCCATATGTGTATTCTTCCTCTTGATAAACCCGTGTCTTCCTTTGACAGACCTGCACTGTCAGACCTGTGAGACCTGTGTCGTATGTAGTACTGCCACTTCAGTCCATATCAGTGTCTCCACATGTCACCTCTCTACAGGTAGGATGTGGCCTCCGTAGCTACCTTCCCCTTGGTAGGCTCGCCTCACCTTTGTTACCACTGTAACAACCAATCGGAAAGATTTGAAGCAATCTTTCACTGAAGGTTGAAATCCCTTTTTTTGAAACAAATTTTTGTTGACGGAACAGCAACATGGCCATCTCCAGCAGTGATGTACTCGCCTTTGGTCCCCTCGGGCATCAAGGTCAGCAAATTTGCGTTAGGGCGTTGGGAAGGTTACGACCTTTGCGTTGTATTTGCCTTGACACTCTATGGCTTGTCAGCAATTGCAGCGCTACAGGGTGTGATAATGTACAGGTTGCGGTGCTTTCCATAGACCCCGAATTTCATCATGACATAACTCGTAGTGACCGACAGATAGGGAACGTCTTGGTTATGTACATAACTCTCATTCCCTGATGTATGGAACGGAGACGTTATGTCCCTATGCCACAACCTTGAACCACTCGCTGAAGCTGGGACACATTCTCGGCTCCTCAGCATAAAATCTGAATCAGTGAATGCACACTGTTGCAATTAGTGTTGTCAAAAGACCCGGTACTTCGGTACCAAGTCGGTACTAAAAAAATGAAAACGTCACGGTACCAGGTTTTTTTTAAGTACCGGTGGTACCGAGTACTCGGTGAACCCGGTTCTTGACGCGTACGGACCTATGATTTCCGCGATGCAGAAAACGCGGACGGAATCTCGGAATCCAGTTATAAAAACGGAGTTTACAGTTTAGCACGGAATGTCATGGCATTTGTCAAAGTTTGGATGAATTAATCAAAAGTAGGTCGTCACACTTTAATCAAATCGCGACATGGACTAGTATCTGTAAATATTAAGCCGCAAAAGTCGATTCAGATATGAATCCCGCATGTTCTGCTAGTCTCTGGCCGTTTCTCAAACGGAAGGCTGCATCCTCCGGAGGTCGCATTTGTAGGCTGCATACGTCACAAAGAAGATCTTATTTTAGTATATTAATGGTTATAAATTTGACCTTAGTTACGTGTAAATTGTTGTAATATGCTTTTGACTCGCAAATGTAATGCTCAGTCAACTGAAATAAACCAGGCTTGATGACGTATGCAGCCTACAAATGCGACCTCCGGAGGATGCAGCCTTCCGTTTGAGAAACAGCCTCTGTATGTGTGAATGAATACGGAGCCCTTTACAGGACATTGTGGTGGGAAAAATTCGAGGTGAATGGAAAAAATTCAGGGTGGGAAGAAAAAAAAGTTTTCAAATGGTTTGCGTTCTCTCGCAAAGATATTTGCGTTCCCTCGCAAAACCATTTGAGTTCGGACAAACGCTTCCTGTTTACTTTGCAGCTTGCAGTGGTTACAGCTCGTATGTTCACAATGGAGCGGTTCATAGAGTTTTATTTTGAACTTGCACTCAAAGTAATACAGTCAGTGCTTATTTCGAAGCACGGTTTTGGGACATTCTAAAACGCTTAATGTGGCTTAATGTTTTAAAACAGTGACATTGGAGGACTAAATTCGATAATAATAAATCCTGATAAAAATTATTAGGCTAACATTAATAACCTTTTTAATAATATTCCTATATAATAATAATAATAATAATAATATACTTCATATGGTCTTGTTATGAGAAAAATTACGAACTGAGCAGAGTACCTTATGATAGTGGTTTTCAATTCTGGACCTGGGGACACACAGCAGCACTGCACATTTTATACATCTCTCTTTACTGACACAAGCTTAGTTTAGTTCATGGAGCTCTTTCCTAAGGAGCTGATTATCTGAATCAAGTGCGTTTAACAAGAGAGATATACGAAGTGTGCAGTGCCATGGGTCCCCAGGACCACAATTGTAAACCACTGCCTTTATGAGCACCTCCCGAACTCCTGGTCATTTTTAAATGTTTAAAAAATATTGGAGTTGGCCTAAATTTCAACATCATTACTCCAGTCTTTAGTGTCACATGATCCTTCAGAAATCATTCTAATATGCTGATTTGCTGCACAAGAAACATTTATGATTATTTTCAGTGTTGAAAATAGTTGTGCTGCCCAATATTTTTGTCTACACCAGTGTTTCCCAAAATTATTTCTGCCGCTGCACAGTTTTGACCTGTAAAAAATCCCATGGCACACCACTAAGTACTTTAAAAATGAAAAAAAACAAAGGGGAAAAGTTTTTTTTTTTCTCAATTAAACATTGCGTCATTAGAGTTGGTATTTTGGCTTTATATATGATCAGACACTTGCACTTAATTTCTGAAAATCATACTCAAATGGAGTTAACAAGGTTTTTGACGAGCGATTGACAGAGATCTGTGTTTTCTCCATCATTAGACCGGCTGCATCTGAGGCAGTAAATTAATAGCATCACGTTTTCATCAGTTTGCAGGTTATAAAGTTTATTGTAGATATATGGGCACTCAGTTTCTCTTGTTGTTAATGATAACGACGACCAATTGCGCTGATTTAAAATAATAACAACGAAATATAATAGAGAAGGAAGTTTTTGATAATCTTCCATGGCACACCTGACCTGTCACGGCACACTGGTTGGGAAACACTGGTCTACACGACGGTTCAAAAGGTTGGAGTGACTTAAGATTTTTTCTTTTTTTTTCTTTGGGAAGACATTAATAGCAAGGATGCATAAAATTGAATTAAACTGATAGAAAATACTTATTATATTACAAAAGATTTGATTTAATTTTTAAAAAAAATTTTTTTTTTATGTTTTGAACTTATTTTTCTTCATGATTATTTTATAATATATCACGATTTACACATATTAAGGAGCACAACTGTTTCTAGACTACGTTTACATGTGCACAAATAATGTGATTATTTCCAATAATCAGAGTAAGGACTTAATCACATTATGATGTTTACATGTCAAGAGCAAAGCTCTTCACTCCCGTTTATATGCAATTTCCATTATTCGTATTATTTGAGTTGTTTATTTTTTTACCACCATTATTCACATAACATAACCCCACTGCTCAGCACAAATAGGTGTGTTACTGAGTAGGTGTGTTACTGGCCGCTGTTTTAATTTGTCTAATGCAAAACATGTTTGTATTCCATACATTTTCGCCACCATAGCAAAGTGATGGCAGTGTCACTTCAGCTGGGTTTGCCTGCGCTGGATGAGGGTGAGGAGCAGAGACTGGTGTGCTGACAGAGTTTAGTGATTCGGCTCTCCAGAAATGCAAAGCTTTCTTTCCCATCGTTTCTAATCTGAGGTGCGTTTCCCAAAAGCAACAAGTTCCATAGTTACCAATAGAGTTCAGTGGAACTAACGACCATAGTTAGCTATCGATGCTTTTGGGAAACGCACCCCTGCAGGTGCGTGTCACATCATTCAAGTACGTCACGAGCACATGCACACTTTGGTCAGAGAGGCAATAATGCGATTAGGTGCATGTAAATGCACTGATTGATAATAATCAGAAATGTTTCTTAAGCAGCAAATCAATATATGAGAGTGATCATGTGACACTGTAAAGGCTACTGAAAAATTCAGCTTTGCCTCACAGGAATGAAATACATTTTAAAGTGTATTAGAAAAAGGGTATGAAAACTGTTAATATAGCAGAAGAGATTTCTTTTGAAAAACATTTTTAAAAAACCCATAAAGATTCCAGATTTTTGACTGGTTGTGTTCATACATTAGCAACATTAACACGATGATATCCTCCCTTTCAGCTGCCAGAGAAGGATATTGACAGTGCAGGCTCAGGACGGCGAAGAGAAGGAAGAACACCTTTAACATAATTTTCTCATACCTTTGTCATGTGTTATAATAAAAACAATAAACCTGACTACAATAATATGGTACATTTTATTAAAAGATTCCAGTTTGCAAGGAATCTGGAGTCTCTGACTCTGCACTAAAGGAGCTCTCTGCTGAGGAAGACCAAGTGCTGAGGAGGAGCCTTGTTCTACAGCAAAACACTACATCAACCCTCCATGATGAGATGAAGAGTGAAGAGTCTCCCTCCTGTCCTTCCCTCAGAAGAGCCTGTCTTCTGCTGCTGGGGTAAGAACGACACTCTTCCTCGTCTCTCACAGCCGTCCAGCACCTAACTCTGCCTCCTCAGCACTGTCTGAAAGAGTCTTCTCCACAGTCAGTAATCAGAGATCACACATTCTCCAGAGAAAGTCAACACGCTCATTTTCCTAAACAAAAACTGTTTGTGATTTTTGGGGTGGGCCAAATTATACAGGAGTGATGCTAGAAATCTTTATATTGTTCATTTTACATATCTTTACTCTTTATGAATGTTATTTTCTTTATTTCTTTTATCTTCTGAGAAGCCCAAGAACTATGGTTCTTTGGTAATTGTAATATTGTTTAGGTTTATCTTCTGATAGTGAAGCAGTATTAAAGCACATCAGCACCAGATATTAATGAAGTATCTACTGAATTGTTTCATATCTTTTTATCATGTCTTTATTTTTTTGCACCAAATTAAGGGAGTTGTATCAATAAGAGTACTGATAATTATTGATAATTTTCACTGACAACATCATTATTTAACTATGCCCACCCTTAATGAGACACAAACTTTCTCAGTTGATTATATGGCATAGCAATCTATGAATTGATGTGGTCAGTTTTTTGTGCTCATGATTGGTAACACTAAATGGTTAAAGAACAGTTGTAATGTTCAGAATGTTTTGGTTTAGTATTTGTAGAAAGTAGCACTGAATAAATGTTGATTCATGAATGAATGCATTGTGTTTTTGTCTATTTTCTATTAGAATTGAATGTTTTTGAATTGGTTTGCACTGCATGTATATAATGAATGTATTTACTATAAATCCCCTTATAATTAAATTACTGTTAGATTTTATAAGGTTTCTTTTTTGCACCAAATATGAGTTTATTAGTTCTATATGTATTTCAAGGTAATGGTCGGAACACATTCTCAGGACCCGGACTAAAGGTGAGGTGTAAATATTTTTTTTTAAAAATGAATGTGGTATTTTAGTCCTTAGGACATACTTGGTACGTTGCTGCGACCAATATGATCCGGTACTGTCACGTCCTCACGACGTGCCAGTTTGGTCGTTAGGACGTTCTCAGTACGTTCCAGCGACGTACCACTATAACGTCGCCACGACGAATATGGGAATCACAAAGTTACGTCGCTGGTACGTTATTTGGTACGTCGCTGCGACCAATATGGTACGGTAGAGTGACGTCCTCACGACGTGCCGGTTTGGTCGTTAGGACGTTCTCAGCACGTTCCAGCGACGTACCACTATAACGTCGCCACGACGAATATGGGAATCACAAAGTTACGTCGCAGGAACGTTATTTGGTACGTCGCTGCGACGTATATGGTCCGGTCCAGTTACGTCGTCACGACGTAACTGTGTTAGCTGGGACGCGCGTTTTTTTTTTTTTACACTGAAGCGCGCGACGCTCGCGGTGATTTCATCATCTGCCGTCTCAATGAAGACATAAATACATAAACAACATCTACAGAACTGCTCTGAGAGTCCCTTCACGAGTATTCTACCGTTCCATTTGAGTAAAACCAGCTTCATATCATATAGCTACACACAGAAATTTAAAGGTATTCACGGCAACCCGTCAAAATAAAAGTTTATCTTAAAGACATTGTGCAAAAAATATATTACTATTATTTAGTAGAATGTATGTGATACTATTACTACTGTTGATGAAAAAAAAAAAATATATATATATATATTTAAAGAAATAATCACACAATATTTCTTCCATATTTTAATTTTAATAGTAAATCCCCTTTATTTACCCAAAAAATAAAATGTTTAAATTTCATTAATTAAAAGACAAATTAAATTTGGGTGAAACTTTACTGTTTACTGTTTTTCATACTTTTATTACTTGCGGAAAAACTTGAAACACAATTTAAATAAGTATGAAGAATGGCATTGATTTTTGTAAATTTTATTTTTGTTTGACTATTATTAAAAATAGTGTGTTTTTAATTAGCATGTGGTACCGAAATTGGTACCGAGAACCGTGGATTTTTACTGGTATCGGTACCGAATACTGAAATTTTGGTACCGTGACAACACTAGTTGCAATATACACCCGCATGTATGGGAGTGGCTCGGCATGCAAAATGCACTAACCAACTTTCATTTGGCGTTTTCATTTAAACTCAGAGATGATTGGGGCTCCCAAGTAAACCCCTAATGTTGTCACAACGTAAGGTCTCTATTTCCGCCATCAGGGAACGAGGATTACTTTCATAACCGAGTCGTCTCTTCTTGCATGACCCTCATTTGTAACTCCTCCTCCTGAAAATAAAAGACAATATCACAGGTTCATCTGCTGTGAAAAAAAAAAAAAAAGATCAAAGAACATGCCTCAGGACAGACTTTGCCTTAAATATTTGACAAGAACAATGAACAAAGGTTTAAAAAGGTAGCACTACTTTTCCTAGTGCTCTACCACTTGGCTGAAAAACACTTTGTCTTTAAATGATTACCATAACCAATTTTCAAAGAATTAAATGAATCTAAGTTTGGAGGTTTTCTTCATTTTAGTTCTGTTGAGTCATTTTTAGAACGCTATATTCATAATTTCCCCAGGATTTTTTCTTTCTTTTCAAGTGTCCTTACAAACAAACCCCTGCATCAGATGGCATCCTTATCCTTTGAGCCCAAGGTGATGAGAAAAGTGATAGGTAGGATAAATCGGCCACTTGCTCCAAGTATTGAATGTGATGGGTGTTGGGCTGATTAATAAAGTTGTGTGTGTGCGTGCGTGTGTGTGTGTACTGGTATATATGGTTTACGAGGACACAAATGTGAATAATGACATGGGTACTACAACGTAAACATGGTTTATGAGGACACTTCCTGTGTCCCCGTAAAAGAAAAGGCTTAAAAAACATACTAAATGGTGTTTTATGAAATTCAAAAATTGCCAGTAGTTTCCTGTAAGGGGTAGGTTTAGGTGTAGGGCAATAGAAAATACGGTTTGTACAGTATAAAAACTATTATGCCTATGGAGAGTCCCGTAAACCACAAATTCAAGTATGTGTGTGTGTATATATATATATATATATATATATATATATATATACATTATATTATATTATATTATTTATTTATTTATTTTATTATATATATATATATTTTATTATTATATATTATATACATATATATGTTTTTTATTTATTATATATTTTATTTTTATTAATTATCTGACTGCCCTCAAACTTTTGAATAATATTTGTGTATTTGCATATATTTGTATACATTGGCTACATAAAATGTTCATTTTTAAAATTATGTATTGCTTACTTTCTGGAACTGAAATGATAGAGTTTCTAGTTGACTGAAAAGCAACAGGAAAGCAGTCTTGTCAATGACAGGATGAGGTACACTAGGCCACTAAATCCTACAATAGATCGAATTTTTTCGACAAGTGACAGAACCTAAATCTTAGGTTGTGCCATCCTTCCTTCCAGTTGGAGTTCGCATTCGGTTAAATTACAATCCCCTGGTAATTGAAAGACTTAATATACGTGACAATCAAGCTATCGATGTCAAGATGGTCTGAATATAAGGGTCCCTCCTGAAATCTACAATGACCTCAATGGTTTTCAGGCTCAGAGCTTTTAAGATGTTGTTGTGTGTGCACCAGCTATTCACCTTCTGTTTGTGGACAGAGTCTTTTCCTTGGTTTATGTGTCCAGTTGATCTTCTGTCATCTGAAATGTGCAGGAGTACAGAGGAAAGGACAGCACAGACATAGAGCCATATCAAATCTGTTTTATCCTCTCCAATTCTGTTTTCATTTTTCAGCATACTTTCTTAGCTTAATGTGATGCTTTTATTTGGCCATAAGAGCTCTTCAATGAAGTGCAATAATGAGAATGCCCTTCTTAAAAGAAGTACAGATAAAGGCTACATATGTCCATGCACATTGCTAAACTTTAGTCGAATGGTTTCTTATATCAAGTAAGTTGCAATCTGTGTGAACCCTTCCTAAAGGACACCTTCAAAGGCTTCACACCAAGACCAACTTAAAAACCATCTGTATCTGGGTCATTCTATAATTAAGAGTATTTGGCATTTGATAGTGAGAAGAAAAACAGTCATTTTTTCACAAATATGATCTAACATGATCTAATCCAAGATTTCTAAGCCTGTACTATCCATTTTGATAAGGCTTTGTTGATTTGATGAATAATGAATTTGATTGTTCTCTGCTGAATTTGAAGTTATTTCATGTTTTAGAAGTTTGCCCCTTAACATCAACTCTATAGCTGCTGCTAGTTTTATGTGCAGAAATGTCTGTCCTGGAAGAGAGGTCATGGGAAGAATCAATAATTCCTTTCAATTTAAGATTTTTGTATGGTGCTTTCACAATACAAACAGCTCGAAAGCAGCTTTGCAAAGAAAGTTACCTTACAAACCCCGCTGTACAAGGTGGTACGGAAAAACTCCTTTCAAAATATGAGGACAAGATGAGGACAAAATTGGCTTATTGTATTCTGTTGTATTTTTAGCCCATTTTAGCTGATGCATTTATCCACATTGACTTACAAATTAGCAAAAAATCACTATATAGTTTGCTTATATATGGTTCTGAGAAAATGCCAGATACGTTTGTGATATTCAGTAGAGGTTCAGGATGTATTTCTTTTAATATTATGGATATGCATGGTTTTGATGGTGTAATATGTTTTGTAAATTCATCTTGCCCTTTTAAATTAAAAGACTGAATGCTCTATTCGGGTTTAATATGAGATGTTGCCATCCAAAATTCTATGGCAGTTGGGTGTCCATTGGTTGCACATTTCCATTGACCTTTCATGCCTTTTTTTCTTTTCAGTAATGAAAAATGATCTATATCAGCTGCGTCAACAATACGGATTTACACTGTTAAAGCACAGCTCTCAGTCGTTACTCATACCGTCACTGAACAAAGCTTCAGGACACACTTGCCTATTGATATCACATGAACACAAAAGCCTTGGGCACTTGTTTTTTTTTTTTTTTGACTCATTTTCAGCTATAAATGTTAAGGTTCTAGTTTGAACCAAACAGTTTTGTTTTTTTTAGATTTATTTTCTAGTTTTTCAGGACAAATGTGCTGCTGAAGAAACCATAAAACCTATAATGAAAATTCTTAATTTTTAATAATAATAAAACAAGGTTTGCATAACATTAGCAACACATTATTAGATGTTTGATAACATAGTCAAGTCAAAGGCTAATGGTATTAATTACCATTACGTGTTCAATGTTGTAGAGAGCAATACATAAAATGCATTACCATTCTAATAAATCGACACATAATTCACTCTTCCGTCTTGTTATTCAGAATCAGTATCTGGATATGGCTGAATTAATCTTATATTGCCACTTGCCATTGTGTATCATTTACTATTTCAGTTAACCGAGTGAAAGACAAGATAGTGTGGATTTAAGGAATTTAACACAAGTCTGTATTGTGTTATGTGTGTACTGCTGACTACAAAACAAATACACTAAAAGAGGTAAAGGTGTAGAGTTATATTCAAGCCATTTTAAGACATCCCAGGGGAGAAATGGTTAAGTATGTCATTTTGGTTATCAAAGATGAGTTTTAAAGTGCCCCTATGTCATTTTTATGGTTGATAATATTGTCTTATGAGTCTCCTAAGAAGTCTCTCTAAACCCCTCCTTTCCGTGAGCCCTCATTGCTGTGATTGGACAGATGGCGCAGTCCTTTGTGATTGGTCTACCGCGTACAGCGGGAATGACAGCCCATGGGCGCACATTATGCAAATGTATACTTCGCGATGTACAGCCGTAAATTAAGTTAAAAAAAAAAAAAGTCGGCTCGCAATCTCCTAAACGAGTCGTCAGGAATTCGAATCTTATTCTGTTACGACCGGTAACAGAATAAGATTCGAATTATTGATGACTCATCTAGGCGATTTTTTTTTTTTTTTTTTGATAGACAATAACTTTATTTATCTTGCACTGTCAACTTTTCAGATATTTTATGTTCACATACAGCTAACATGACACACTGCATGAAAGGTAATATTCAAAAAGGCATAATAGGGGCACTTAAAGGGTTAAAATCAGTGATTTGATGGGGATTATAAAAGAACCATGAAACCAACTCAAGAGCCCATTACAGCCAAAAAAAAAAAAAAAAAAGGTGTTCATGGCTAATATGCTGCAAAGAAAGCAGCATCTTGAAGAACCTTGAACAAAGTGTAAAAGAGTGAATGTGCTTGAACAATGAAAGAAACAAAATGTATGCTTTTGCAGTTGTAGGTTTCTTCTCAGCTTTTTGGGTTTCACTTGGCTTGATTTATGTATTCTCAGGAACATGATAATTGCCATTAATGTGGTTTGCAAATTTATTACAAGCCACAACAGAATGGTTTGAAATTATTTTAAGACTGTTTACACATTTATCATTAATATTCAACAAGTTGTGGATAAATTAGGTAAATGAACGTAATATGTTTATTACTGCTCCACATAACCCAGAACATACAACATAAGGAAACGCAATACAATATAATCATATATCATGCACAACAAAAGAAAAGAACAGCTTTACCTTTCTTCTATTTCTCATAAACACATCATGCATTTAAATAAGGTGTTAACGTTGCCACATTTTTGTTAGATTAATGTCATATAAATACCATATCATATTCACATCATGATGCAGTAATGTTGTTTTCTCCATGTAATCTCTTAATCCTTCTCTTCAGCAAGTATATATAATGGATAGAATGAGAATGAGAAAATCAGGCAGACAATACCTAAACACATTTTAAACCCTGCTGCAGAACCATCAAGCACTGTTGTAGCCTCAATGCGTATGTAATGTTTCCAACTGAGAACATTAAAGTGCAGCTGTGGTTCACTTAATGGCTAGATGCTATATGTACATACATACGCAAGTGTATAGATATAAATTCTCTTCACCCATGACAGACTGACAGAAAAGACTCCCTCCCCTTTCATTTTCTTCCTCGGTACACTTTCTCGCAGGGCTATTACATTTACTGAAGTTGAAAATCTAGGTCATTAAGGCCTAAGTACACCCTGTAGTGACACAGCAAACACAAGAAGCACAACTAGTGGATGTCACATGACTCTCTCAGAAATACACACTTGATCACACAGAAACGATCATGGTTCTGTTGATTATAGAGCACTGTCAGAGCACGTAACGTCACATCAACAGAGATGATATTATTCACCTGACATGAAGATGAGGAAAGCTTTACAGTTTGTCAGTCTCCAGTTGGACTTCAATACCCTGTGACAAAAGAAGCACCTTCCCTGAGAAGTATGATGTAAACACATACTCATGCGTCAATCAAATATCATTTTAAAGCTAAATAGTTTGTTGTAATTGCAAGGAATGATGGTATGGTGTTGGCCTCAGCGCAATGTCACTTCATAAATGTGTTGGTATTTATAATGTAAAGTGTGGTTCTGGCACACATACAGTTTATTTATGTATGTTTGTGTAGACATTCAAATGTACATTATTGAAGTATTGACAGCATGCAAAATGCAAGCTTTCTATATATGAAAAGAGATACTAAGTCCTTTTAAACTGATCAAATATTAAGTGAATTGGTTTATTCATTTGTATTTACCTCTGTATTCTTTTCTGTGCAAAGTCTGGTGCTGTATTCTAATTTTGAAGGATTTTCTAGGACGATTAAACAATATACACATTATCGTTCCAACAAGATTTTTTTCTCGTATTTAAAAGTAGTCTCTTATACTCACCAAGGCTGCATTTATTTGATCAAAAATACAGTGAAAACTAATATTGCAAAATATTATTACAATTTTAATTTATTTAATTTTTTATATTTATTTTTGCTGAATTTTCAGCAGCCATTGCTCCAGTTTTCAATGATTCTTCAGAAATCATTCTAATATGCTGACTTGGAGCTCAAGTACCATTGCTGCTTAATGTTCTTTTTTGGGATGTATTTTTTTGATGAGTAGGAAGAACAGCATTTAAATGAAATCTTTTGCAGTATTAGAAGTTTTTCTCTTTTTACTGTCATTTTGGCCAGTTTAATTCTTGCTGAATAAAAGTATCAAACTTTTGAACGGTATATTGAGGTATAATGACTGTCGCTATGCATTTATCTGTCTACATTTCTATATTGTTGAATAGTGGTTAGGTTTATGGTACGAGTGGGCTTCAAAATATGTATAATTATAAAATGTCCCGTAAATATACATTTTATAAAACCTAAATATAAAGGATTCATAAAGATTTTTACAATTAAACATGTTCACATTTTTGATGCTGTCAGTACATCCATATTGTATTTTCATTTCAGCCTACATCCAAATATACAAAAAATGTATGTGTATACACCATAAATACAGATTCTAATGAGTTCAGACTGCCCAGTAATACTAGCACACACTTCAAATGCAAGATCTCTTGTGGCTGGTTAGTGTTTCTGAATCCATCCAATAAAAAGTCTACACCTTAAACGATAGCATCCCAAGGGTCTGGGTTAGGATTCCTCAAAAGATACGACTGAACGCTTCCAATTAACACCAGGCAATTATTCAAGAACAAGTGTACATGAATTTGCTTTTGTAATATCTCAAAACGCTAAATCCACACATCTTATTTGTTTGTAGATGAAACAAATGTCTTCAGTAATTCAAGAGCGATGCCCTTTGTGATAGCAGGTGGAGATGCTGCAGATGAGATGTAAAAAACCCTTGATGTAAATGACATTTTCAACAAAAGCCACAAGTAGAAATGGTCTAATTAATCTGCAGTGTGATTGGCGTATTTAGTAAAGAGCAAATGATTACAAAACTTAATCACCTGTATCAGGAAAATAGATGGGTATTAAATATAACTGAGTAATTGAGGCAGCTCATCAGCGAATTAATCAAAAGATGTGACACACTTGGGCTCAATTGGAATCTGTCTAACACGGTTGAGGAGAACAGGCAGGAGTGTGTTGTTGTCTCATTGTTCTTGCGAGCAGCTAGACTGCCAGTACAGGGCCTGTCTTGTCACATCCGTATCTTTAATCAAATGACACTTTCAAGGCTGGATTGGTAGGGTTGCCACTATTCCTTGTTTTCACTGTCAGCTGGCTTCTTATCTTCCCCACTCACCGCATTCTGCTCCGGGTCAGCTCCTGGACCGGTCTGGGTCACTCTTTTCATGCGAAACGGGGATGGTGAGCATTTCAATGAGCCCGTCAAGATGGAATTATTCTCTGACTCTGTGAGTACCACTGCGTTGCGACAGTAGCGCTTCAGTCCTTTACGGAAATGGATGGTAAAGAGGCCATAAGTGATGGGATCCAGAATCGCATTGAAGAGTCCAAAAATAAACAGTATGTGAGTGAGTGAGTGAGAAACAGTCTCTTCTAAATCCTCAGGAAGGAACCAGTACCAGAGACCCAGCAAGTAGTACGGCGTCCAGCAAACTATGAAAGAGGTCACTATAACTATGCTCATTTTTAAAGTCCTCATACGGGCCTTTGGGATGTTGCTGTTGGAACGCCGTAAGTGGACTTCCTTTGATGATACTGTAAAAGCAAGAAGAGTATAAATTTGCAGTGAAAATATCATTTTTAGTTAAGTATTTTACTTCACTACAGTATTTAAAGGGATAGTTTACCATCATTTATTCACCCTCAAGTCATTTAAAGCCTATATGACTTTCATTTCATTTCTATTCTAAAGAATTTTTCAACTGTAATTCGTGACTTCTTATAATGAAAGTCCAAATTTTTAAATATCTGTACTCTATTGACTTTTTTTTTTTTTAGCAATTTCAGTTTGGGAAACTTACGTTTTACTTAATTCATTGTTATTTTAAGTGTAGAGCGTGACCTAAAAGTGATGTCAGATTCATGAATTATTCATTCTTTTAAAATGATTCTGTTGAGTCGGTTCAACTATTAAATTGGTTCACACTGAAAGATTTATCTACTTTGACTGGAGGAATATTTAATCAGGGCAGGAGTTCCCAAACTTTTTTGTCATCAAACCCTCTTGACATAAAATATTTATTTGAAGTAGGCTACCTTGAGATTTTAAGTTAATATTTCAATAATTTGATGATATGTTTACGGTTCTCAAGTATGTAAGTAAACTTGTAGTTGTAATAATTAGAATAATACAAGTTACAATATAAATATTTATATCTTAAATTCTTCACTTTCAGGAATTTTGAACATTTCAAATCCTCAAGCCTTTATTTTAGCAGAATATTGGTCAATATTCGAAAACCCTGAATTAGGGTGCATCTACATTTTAATAATCGAAACATGACAATTCACTTCAAGTTTAATATTTTGAACATGCTGATTCATATGCTAATAGGACTCATTGATATTGTATGTAACATTAGCCTCGTTTCAAATTAAACGCCACCTACTGTTTCCTTTGGTCATCCTTTGAGAGATCTCCACCAAGATCCTTGTGTAGCAGCAGATCATGATGGCCAGAGGAATCAGGAAGAGGCAAATGAAAGTAAACATATTGTAGATGGTCTCCTGCCAGTGTTTGACAAAGCTCCCTCGAGTAGTGCACTGAGTGAAATTGGCTGGCACCGTGATGGTCACATTGTGAAACAGGAACATCTGTTGGGGAATTCAACAGGTCAGCAGATTACGAGCAAAACTACTTTTTAAATACCATTAAATACATTCAAAATGCCTAATATAAACAAACCTTTAAATGTCTAGTTCACCCCAAAAATATGAAAATTTGCTTTATATTTATTCACCCTGAGGTAATCAAAAATGTAGACAAGTCTGTTTAATGACTAATTGTGCCTTTTCAGCCCTGAACTCTAAGTGACTGTTAAATGCTAAATGTTATACACATCTACAGTCAACTATTCAAGTGAACACTGTCAGCTGTGCAAATCAGATGTGGCGTATATCCCCCTCAGCAAAAGGCTCAGTGTTCCCAGGATCAGTCTTTTGCAGAACATTTCATAAATATTATGATGCCAGACTACATATTCTAACTATGACAAGGAGATTCCCAAATGGCAAATGAAGACTGGCAGAGCCAATGGTGACATGCAGACTGAAGCCATCTGTCTGTTTATGCCTCAGAAATGAATCACAAAAACAAATGGATAAACAAATGACAACAAAATATCCACTATAACCTGTTGTGACCTTGTATCTTCTACCATATCAGTCTGAAATGACCTAATTTAAGCACAATCTGCTATGTCATAACAATGTGTTATACTGTGGAGTTTTGGTGCTTGTAATATACCCTCATTCTTTTACCTGACTGACCCATCATCAGCCTCCTCTAAACTTGGAAGCACACTGATTTTAAAATAAAGAGGTCTCTGCATTTATTACTTCAACTGCAGAGTGTTTTGAAATGCGCATGCCTCCTCTGATTGAGAAGCAACTCTTTATTAACACTCATTCCAGTAATTCCCGCTGCTTTCATCTTTATCATTTCAGTTATTGTAGCTGAAGGTCTCAGCGTTTTCTCCAATATTGGGTTTGAGGGTCATTTGAAGCTCATTTAAGAATACATGTAAAATGTAAAAAGATCTGATTGACTTACAAACTGCATAATTTATCTTTGTGTGTGTGTAATGTTGAGTAATGTGTCTCAGTAAGTGCCAGTTGTTATGTTAAATCTGAGGTGAAATTGAAGGGCTGATGAGAGTGTGTACTGTAATTGCTGAACTAATCTAACGTCTATGAATTTTACAACGCTTTCTAGCTCTGATTCTAATTTTACAACAGGTCTAGGGAGAATACTGAATATGAAATAAGTTACTGGTTTAAAACATGAGGTTTTCGATATGATCTGAAAGACAAAAATGTTACAGTAGTACGTTACTTTAATTCTCTTTACACCCTTTACCTTAACTTTACACCCCAAAGTGAAAATTCTGTTATCATTTCCTCACCCTGATATTATTACAAAGCTGTAATGACTTTCTTCTTCTGTGAGAGGCAAAAGGAGACAGCATGCAGAATGTTCCTGCTGCTTTTTTTCCATACAGAATTATGAAATCAAATGGTGATTGAGATGATCAAGTTCCAAAATTACAAGAAATATAACCATAAAATAGCAGTAGTAGTACCATAGCAGTCCATGCAATGATATATGATACCTTTGTGTTAGGGACACAAAGGGTTCACTAAGAATGTCTTTCATGATGATTTCATGTGTACCCTTTTGTACTCTTGCTATCTGATGGAAGAACAGTTGTCAGGCTTGCAGGATGTCTGAGTTACTAAAAGAGATATCATTTTGGTACATGAAGGGGTGAGAAACCACAATCTAATCTTACTTGAATGTCACATGTATTAGGTCATGTCTGAACTTTGGAACATGTTACATTTGATGAAGAACAGAGTTGTTCTGCCCCTCTAATGCATAGAAACAGCTTTGCTTAGCACATTGGCCTTTTGTATACTTAATCAGCATATCTGATCTTGCAAGGGTATAAAAAGAGAATGTACTGCACCCCTCTTTATTCTCTCTTTCCTTTCATTCTCCTCTCTACTTCTCTTTTTGGCTTCACTCTATAACTGTTCGGGGTGCACCTCAAACTTAAGATCTTTTATGAAGGTTTTTATTCTCTTCAGATTTTTGCTATTCCTTCCAGGTGGTCTTTATACATTCCAGATTATTTTTTATTAATTACAGATTGATTTTAATCTTTTCAGATGGTTCTAAATATGTTCGGTTTGACTTATAATGGGTCTTAACTAAACTTGTATTAACAGTTAATTTGTAAGACACTGTCATAGCATATGATTATTAAAATGTAATGTTTCATTTTCAAGTTATGATTTACAGTTCTCCTTTTTGAAAATTAAATTTGCATATTCCTTCAACCCAACCGTCTGACGTGGATTCGATTTTGCATCAGTGATGACAGGATTTTCATTTTCTATTTTAAAAACTGTATGGCACACTTGTCAAATACATTTTCCATTTAAAGTGAATGAATTTGTGGTTTAAATGAGATAAAAAAATGAAAAATGTGAATATTTCAGGTCTGAGCCCAAGAAGGCAAGTCGATAAACCTCCTGTCGTTTTCATTTTGATCTCTCTACTTGATTCAGGGTGTTACGCCAGACTCTGGGGGTCCTGGTGAATTCAAGTAATGTAGCATACAGAGATAAGACACCATGAAAAACATGAAAAATCACTCAAGCAGCTCCTCACCTGAGGGACAGAGAGAACAACACTCATCACCCAGGCCACGCTCAGCATTATTTTGTTCTTCTTCTTAGCCTTATTGATGGCCAGAGGGTTGAGAATGGCCGACTGCCTGTCCAGGCTTATGACCACAGTCACGAACGCACAGGAGTACATCGCCACAAGCTTCAGAAACATTAGCAATCTGCAAGCCAGATCCCCTGCCAACCACTGAACCGTGATGTTCCAAGCCGCATCCACTGGCATCACGATGAAAGTCACAAGCAGGTCAGCAACAGTGAGATTCATGATTAAAATTCTTACATGAGATTTGCGCTTGTTGTTAGTGCTGGCAGCCCACAACACGGAGAGGTTACACACAGCTGACACTGCGCAAAGAGTGAAGGTAATTATCACCCTCACTTTTGCTGCCATGGAAAAAGTGGGCAGCTGCAATGCCGCTTCACCTGTGCTATTGTTACACGTGGGCAAGGTGTAGTCACAGCTACCGTTCAGAGCATCTGCAGTCAGCTGGTGAAACATGATGTTCTCAGATGTTGGAGAGCTGTCATTCATCACTGAAGAGCGAAAGCGTGTGCTTGCTGCATTCGCTCGGCTACCTGCTGCACAACGAGGCTCACAGACGATTCATCATGATCTGGGGAGGAGATAGTACCTGGAAAAGCTCCTTTAGTTGATAGTACTAGAGCGGGATCTAAAAAAATTAAGACGTCAGTCTGGTCATTAAGTGTTTGTAGACAGTCTGATGCATTTCACAAATACAAAAAAAAAAAAAAAAAAGAATAATTTTATGGATGAAAACAAATGTATCATTATAATGCAAGTTGAATGACTGATCTTTAAATGCTAAAACACTACGATCATGTAGGCTACATTATAAAACGACTTTTTGAAGTACGTTTTACAAGAAGGTAGCCTACCATTTCAGTTGTTCTGCGTTTAATTCAGTTGTTCACGTTTAATTCAGTGTGTTACTTGTCCTATCTTTGTAGGCTAATTGTTTGTATAATATGCATTAAAACTCTCAAACGGGTTAATCTACTCATTCAACAGTCACCTGTGTATTTTAATGTCTTTATTCAAATTAAAATAATTTTCAGTCTTACCTGATACACTTCTCCCGGAACGATCGCTTAGAGCATTAGAAGAATTCCAATGACCTTGAAATAAGTAGTTGTTTGTACATCTCAGTGACTTATAAACCTTGGTCAATTCGTATCATCCATTATTTCTAAAATCCGATCTTCAAATACAAATGGCTCTTCTCAATCACTTGTCCAGACAGATGAGTAGTTGTCATCCAACAAGACACCTGTTCGCAAGGTGACATTCGTATTGGTGATATAAGTTATTCAGGGTGATTTGTAACTAAAAAGGCACCTCTACTTTTTCAGAAGAATTACCGTTTAAATGAACGAAATAGTCTGTAGAGAATTAGTTTCAAAAATATTTATCAGTACGTATCTACCACAGCATCCTCAATTGGTGCTTTCTATTCCAGTTGGAGAATGAAGTGTGAATGTCCGTGTGTGTCTGCTTCACTCCGCTTTCCACCTCTTAATTCCCTCGCGCGTCACTTGACAACACCCGCGCTCGCTCTCTCTCGCGTGACAATCTGAACTGTCATCACGTAGGGCAGTTGTGTTGCCGATATCCATATGGAACATGCATGTTTTAGGAAGATACGTTCAGTAATTTCATCTAAAGCAGAAGGCGAATTACTCGGGCGGGAGGGGAAGGGTTTCTCTGGGGATTTGAGTCCACCCACCCCAAAGGAAAACACAAAAAGTTATTATACTGAGTTTTAATTACACATACTGTTTCACTGGCATTTCAAACATAATTTCAGTAAACACAAAGATTAGATTACAAATTGGTTAGAGCATATATTCACGCTGTGCCAAACAGATGTTCACAAATCGAACTCCAGATCACCTGGGGAGGTTACTATAGCAACCGCACGCGTTCTATCGTTCTATAAAACTAGTTGCTATCGTTTTTTTTTTTTGTTTTTTTTTATTATTATATTATAATTATATTAATTTCAACAGTTACTATCAAACAATTATATTCATTTAGTAACATAGGGTGAAGTCAGGTAAAATGGGCCAAATAAGGTTGTAGCATCATATCTCTTTAAATGTTTACAGAAAATCACAATAACTGATCTTACATTGTTGCTTCAACACTTGTTGACATGTAACAATAATTTTTATTGGTCTGAGTTTTTTAAGGCGGGCAGAGCAGTGTTGCATGAAGCCTGTGAGAGAAATTGTAAGGCAATTGAGCCTGACATAGAACATTTCATTAATCACTAATAAGGGTACTAAAGCAATTATAAGTAAGCTTACCAACAAAGCAAAGGTGTATGAACAATGTTGACATGTTGACATGCTCTTTAAAATAAAAAAGTTTAATTTATAAAAGAAACTTTGATTTTTGTGAAAAAAAGTCATTTTAGGTAGAAATGGCTGGTTAAGCTAAAATGGGCCATAATTTTCAGCTAAAATGGGTTGCATACACACACACACACACACACACACTTTTAGACAGAAATTGAGGGTGAAAATATGTTAATAGTCCTAGATATGTATCCATACAAAATCTTAACAGTCTTTAAAAAAAATTAAAACAATTGCATTGCATACAGTATGGCAGGAGGACAAGCAAAGAAAGCAAACAGAGAGAAGAGAAGAGAATAGAAGAGAAGAGAAGAGAAGAGAAGAGAAGAGAAGAGAAAGGGAAAGAAAGGAAGATGTCAATAAAATGGGCTGCATACACACACACACACACACACTTTTACACAGAAATTGAGGGTGAAAATAGGCCTACTGTAGATATGTATCCATAGAAAATCTGAAGTCTTTAAAAAAATACAAGCATACACACATACATGCACACAAAAGACACTAATGCACACCTAAACACACACCTATACAACATGATCAGTTTATTTTTAATTGCATTGTTTAATTAAATATTTATTCAACTTTCTATTTAATGAAATACATTTATGGTGTTGCTATGGCACACTAAAGACGATAGTGTCAATTTACTCTTAAAAATAAAATGATTTAAGCTGAAATTACCTGTGTTGTTCTCTTTTTATATTGGCCCATTTTACCTGAATGTTGTGCCGTGGCTCAAGAAGGTACCTGCTGATACTCTAACTCTCATAATTGTAAAACTTTTATATTTTTTCACATTTAAAAAAATATAAATATATTTAAGAGACCCATGCTAATTTATAAGAATATCATTAGATCTCATGCATAGCTTATTTGATGGTATTAGAAGTCATTTACCAAAACGTGGCCCATTTTAGCTGACAAACCTATAAATATATCTTAGTATAGGCTAGATCTTTAGAGTTTTATAATTCATTATCTTCTTGTCGATCCACCGGTTCACATTTAAAACTGCATGTTTTCTGGGTAAAAATAAGGGTCGTTTTGGTCTAAACAAAGATCAGAAGGGCTTATATATATAGCCATTTCCCTGGTAATCACAGTAAACAAAGCAGTGCAGCACCTGACTTTGCAACTTGCAGCCCTCATATTTAATCAATTAAACCATAGCCTTTTGAAGTGTAATGTATATCTCAATTTACATGTGTATATGTATATGTATATATATATATATATATATATATATATATATATATATTTTTTTATTTTTTATTTTTTACTGGAGCACCACCTGAGTCTTCTCCCATTTCTACCAGTGATCCTTGTTTCCTTCCTGCGGTACTCCCTGCGCAGATATCAATAGCATCACTGGGTTGTAGGTTGTCAGGTTGAGGGGATAAATGGGTTGAAATTTGTATGTGTCAGTTGTGTGAGTTGTGCAGTTGTGCAACTGGACAACCTTGGAATATGTTGACGTGATTTTTCATATAATGAGGTTTGGGCCATACAAATTACGGGAGTTTTACCGGAGGCGAATGTAGCAAACATATAAAATATCCCCCAGTGGGATTTTTTTTCTAGAAAGATTAAAAATACAGGAGAAATACGGGAAAATACTTAAACAGGATGATAGCAGGATAGAATGGTAAAATACTGGAGAATCCCTTGTCTCTTGGCCATTTTCTGTGATGCCACAATCCTTCTAAATGCAATGTAAATATATAAATGAAATAATATTTCATGATAATTCATGACGTTTTTTCAGTTTAGCCTTCATAAAACGTTTACTGCAATTCAAATAGTAGCCTACAAAAATCTTCAAAGAAATTTTAGGAGACCTATTATGCCCCTTTTTACAATATGTAATATAAGTCTCAGGTGTCCCCAGAATGTGTCTGTGAAGTTTCAGCTCCAAATACTCCACAGATCATTTATATAATTTTGAAAGTGCCTATTTTGAGTGGAAGCAGAAACATGCTGTTTTCATGCATTCCTCTTTAAATGCAAATGAGCTGCTGCTCCCCGCCCCATTTTCCAGAATATGGCTGTGCTTTTACAGCTCATACCTCTGATACTCTACTAAAAAAACAGAGATTGTCTTACTATAGGGAGATGAAAGGGTCTGTATTACTTACTATTGGAGAAAGCGGAATGGTCAACTTGGATCACATGTGCCTTAATAATCAATCACATTACAGTTTTGACATCATTGAATTTCAGTTGAGTTGTGCGACACTCAATCGCCATTTACGGATACCATAGGAATAAATGAGAAGTATCGTAAATTCAATCCCACCTGTCGCAAAAAGTCAGTGACTTCTTTTATAAAAAATTTTTTTCGGTGTAAACTCTAAAAATAGATCAGTCCAAAAGTATTGTTTAGTGTAAAACATGTTGAAGATTAGCAGATAGGCTGTCGATTTATTAAATAAGCTGTTTCCTCTAAAAAGCTGTTTATTCAGCATAGTGAAGCCTTTCCTCCATTGACATCCATTCAAAAAAAAAAAAAAAGAAAATCGGCCTCTGGTCTCCTTCTCCACAAACTGCCAGACTGGAAGCATTAGCTTTTTCAGCTAAAGGTTGCAGGCTTGCGTTCTAGTGGCTTTGTAAAAAACATCCATTTGGTTTTGATTATCATGTCTATCGTGCTGAAATCATGCCTTTTAAACCATATTAGTTTAAACTTCTGATATAGGGATTTCTGAGCGCACACATCTGAACACATGAAGTTCTCTTTCATGTCTTATTGTGCTTAAACTGTCAAATTTATGTTAAAAACACACGAGTTACAAAAACAGTTATTTATGGCTGTAAAGGTAAACAGTAAAGACGTCGCAAAATCTGAGTGCCTCGTTTTTTCACAAGCTTACAGAGAAAAAAATACTTTTTTCTGGGTTGGTAGATGCACCAGGGACCCAATTATAGAACTTAAACATGGACAAAGTCAGATTTTGAAACTTTTTATCCCACTTTACCTGATGTCTCACTTTTGCTGAAGTCACCCTATTTGTGCGACCAGTCAAATGTTCACATTTGTTTAGCACAGATAAGGAAAGGTCATTTGTGGTTCAGGTTAGAAAACACAAGTTATTTATGGCCAGTTCATTTAGCATTCCAGAGCACAAACTTCAAAAAGATATATATAATAGAGAAAGTGGTTTCACTGACCATGCCGAAAAAGAGTTTGTGACCCTACGTAAAACAGTCTGAGACCTCCTTTTGAGAACATACTTTAAATGAAATTTATTTAAAATAAAGCTAAATGGGGAGTTGGGTGAATGGTAAATTAGGCATGTACTGTTAAGCATATAATAAACTGTATTTATATTAATTTTAAAAAAATCACTTTTTATTTCAGCTGAACTGATGACTTAATTATTGTGTCATTTAATATATTTAATTTTATTTATTCCGTCAAAAAAATATTTTATCGTAATGGGAGTAGGCTAGGCTAATGTTCTTATAGTTCTTATAGTAAATTATTTAATTTTGTTTTTTTTCCTTTGGCCATATGGGACAATTTGCAACTCTTTTTCCCTATTATAACTCTTTAATTAATTGTATAACCGTATTTCAATTATAATTTACTCGCTGAGGTGTGATGTGGGTTTTGCATTGCACTTCACTATTACGATGAAGCCCCAAGCAGGTCTCAACACTGGTACCCAGAATAATCGCCACAATTGATTATGCAATGAGGACAGCATGCTCACCTGATTAAAATATA
Source organism: Onychostoma macrolepis (assembly GCF_012432095.1). Lineage (NCBI taxonomy): Eukaryota > Metazoa > Chordata > Actinopteri > Cypriniformes > Cyprinidae > Onychostoma > Onychostoma macrolepis. The sequence goes on along the minus strand of NC_081172.1, from coordinate 14,838,760 downwards.
TCTCCAAAGCATTAGCGTGACAGTAATTGATTTCACTGAGGCTTTGTATTAAAGAGAAGGTGTCAGCAGTGCTGCTGGAAGGGAAATTAATTTCATAGTGACCTCAAGGTCTCTCCTACCCACCCAGACCTGGAGACAGGAGAGGGTGCTGTGGCAGAAGTCAAGCTCAATTCAGCTTCAGAGGGTGTTGCAGACAGATCTGAGCTCCGGCCCGAGCTGGCCCCATTTCCCTGCTACAGGGAACTGAGCTGTCTGGCACATCAGCACTGCCACAAATACGGCTCTCCCCTGTCTCCTCTCATTAAATCTTGCCGTGTATAAACAAACACACAACCCCTCCTTCCCAAACACACTCAGGTATAGACATCCTGTCAACGGGGAGAAAAGGAGAACTTATTAAACCCTCTCCACAGGTATAATATGCGCTGAAAATTTTCTTAGAGAGAAATCGCAGCCAGCTGAGAATTTGAATGACAGACTTTTGAACTGCTATCTTCTGGTAGAATATTGAAAGATTACCTGCAATAAGAATGAGTGCTTTTGTAAACTGGAAATATTGTATAGGCAGCCTACTAGCCTTCATTCTGATTCTTATTTCCTATACAGTATAACGCTCCTCTTGCCCTCATTCAGAGAGGGCAGAGAAAGTTAATTTGCAGAAATCTCATAAAAGGGAAGTTACCCTTACAGCAATAAAAAGAAACATAAATTGAAATGAACACTACTTCCCTTCACATTTCTATTGGGTATAGAGACTGCCCCAAGAGATATGCACACTATTTTGGTCTGTTCAAAGAGAAAACTTAATCAATCCGTACATTGTTAATAAAGTACAGAAGAGTCGAGGCAATGTTACAGTACATTGATCCATTTTTGCATAGGAACTACTTAGTTTTCACATTCTCTAGAATGTTCTGTCACCTTTGATTTTTATACAATGGTTAGTTAGTTTGTTCCTTGAAGCTGCACTCTTAAAAATAAAGGTTCTTTATTAACATAACTTTTACCATCCATGGAAGGTTTCCATTTCACAAAAGGTTATTTATAGTCAATAAAAGTTCTTTAGATTTTGAAAAAGTTCTTCACACTGAGAATAAACTGTTCACTGAAATCTCTGTTGGGGAACCAACAAAGGTTCTTCTATGGCTGCGAAACCCCCCTTTTGGAATTGATTTTAATTTATTTTTAAAAGTGTGTTTGGTCAATCAAGATTGCTGACATAAAAGTCCAAAAGCACTGGGGAATTTCATATTTTGAGCGTGTGCATTTTTGGTAGGAATATTCAATGATCCCTTTTGCAGTTGTGCTTTCCTGGGAGATTGGTTTGGGTGGACCTTCATGCTTACTGTCTTAACAAGTGAATCACTGAATCATTCTTTTGACCTCTTCAATCGGATCATTCTGGATCAAAATCAGTTGTTGCAACGGATCTGCTGAGACTATGTTTAAAAACTAATTTCACAGTCAGAGCAAAAACAGACTCCTTTTAAAATTTTAAATTCAACTCTTGCTTATAAATGTTGTATAATATCTGCGTCCTTGTTGACTTCTCAGAAACAACTTATCTTTTGTATTAGGAACAGCAGATCCTGACACAACACACTCTTTCTTGTGTAATATTGATTCATATACGGATATATGCACTTATTTATACTTGCATAGACCGTGTGGTTCAAATTCATGCAATTAACCTTTAAATGCAAACAAACCAGAGTGTGGAGAGGGTTACACACACACACACAGAGAGAAAGAGAGAAACACTCTTGCGCATACAGATTTCACTCTCATTTACTCATTCGAATTTGACAGTCTGAGTCTTTTATGGAATGTTTCAACAATTATCTGAAAGGAGGTTGAAGGTTCATCCAACTCCATTATTGTAGTAAAGGTCACTTTCACTGTCCAATATTGTGGTTTGTCCCTTGCACTGAAAAAAAGGCTTATTACCTGTCTGCATAATAAGCATGCATGAACAAAGAGCAAGAGTCTTTCATAACCTCAAAGGTAATATATATCCCAGAATATATTAGTACCATATTGGACTTCTATGTGTTCCTGCTTATTTTTTAGTCAAGTGTAAATTCATGTTACAGTATCTTTTCATGTTTACATGGTTGAATACATATGCAACACCACCAGCAACCAAAGCTATAATATATTTTTATGTCTTTGTAATTTTTCCTATATTGCTTCAAAAATAGCTTATAAAACAAAAATAATTTTTGTTAGTTTTTTTTCTTTGAATATTTTAATGTAATTTTTAATATATAAATAAATCCCTCATGTCGCTCAAGGAAAGCAAAAGAGATGCTGGCTTTGAAACTTGTCACTACTTGACAATGTTATTTCAGAAAAGGTAAGTATTGTACACATTAATTGAAGTCATATTTCATAATTATATTGGTGTTACAGCATATAGTTGGTTATTTTCTTTTCTAAACATTTTAAGAATGCACTGCCTTTCTAGTCTCCTGGGTGAACGCACGTCTGAGGCACATTTTCATAAGCTCTTGTGTCCAAAGAACCAAAAATATCCAATGTGCACAAATATAAGCGTAAATATAAACACATTCACAAAGGGGTTATACAGGCGTTCATGTACACTGGGTAGGCAGAACATTAGGCTGATAAGCACATGGCACAGCATAAATAGGAGAACCCCTCCAGGCAGGACTGGGTTTAGAGGACAAGGAGCACTCATTCGCAGCCTGAGATTTTTACTGTGAGTTCGCATGCGACAAAATTTGTGCTGATTGTAGAAACAAATAGCTTCCTGAATGGCATCCTGTACCTTAAATACAGAGGGTGTTTTTTTAGAGACTGGGACACATAGGTGATGGCTACATTCTAAAGCAATTTTTTTTCAAGCTGTATTCATGGCTTTTAGCAATTATCCTCAAGTGTTTGTCTTTCCATTTTCAGAGAATGATTTTGAGACTGTTCAAAATGATATCTTCACAGAGACCAATGCATCTGAAATGTTGCCCTATTTTGCTATATATTCATTCATAATTACCTAATGTTGTTATAAAAATATGAAATATCAAAGAACTAATTGCTAATTTCTTTTTTTATATGTATTGTTATTAGATCTACCTGTTGTTATTCAAATTTACACTTTAGCTTAACATTTATTTTGACCAATACAGGAGAAATGCTGGATATGGAGCTTGACACTGTCTTGTTGGTAATATGAAAATGAAGCCATAGGAGAAAGTGGAGAGAAGTCAAGAAGGTTGAAACATCTGTGTCAGTAAGCCCTAGTTAGATGCACCTCCATATGATGCATTTTGAGGTATACGAACTTGTGAAGAGGAGTGTGCAGACAGGTGTGGAGCAGGTCAGGATAGTGTGAATGTGTTGATCTAGTCTGTCTATAGCCCGATTCGGACGGTAATTGTTTCTCATATGGACGTCTGTAAAAATAAATTTACATATCACCTCAGTGATAAAGCTCATGGATTCGGATGGCGATTTATTCACAGTGGAGGAGTGAGTTCTGTGATCCTACGAATCCGGGAACGTGCTGCTCACGTGGTCAGTCACATGATTGTCTGCTGTAAATAAAATTACAAATTTATTCTTATTATTGTGTAAAATGTATTTAAAAATACTTATTATTATGTAAAATGTATTCTTATTATTCCAATCATATTTTATAATATAGGCTTATATTATTGATTATTTAAATCTCCTGTTTAAAAATAGGAAAACAGACGCCTGTAGTTGTATATAATTATACGCATTATCTGTTTATAATACACATTTAAAAATTTTATTGCATACTTGCTGCTGATAATAAATACCCATTTTGAATGTTTACGTGCATGCTTTTCTTCTCTTTCTGCTCTCACTCGCTGTTGTGGAGCAGTTGTTCTTTTAAATAGCCTACTTTCCAGCATTTCAGAAATAAATATGTATGCAAATTACACCGAAGTACAACGTTAACTCTTACGGTGTTCGGGAGTGCTCAAAAAGGATTTAAACACTGAATTTTGAATCGATTTCTTCTCGTGAACTCAGAGATGTGGATTCGGACGGCAATAAAATTACCACAGGACCTTGGCGTTTGTCGAAAAACAGTAGGTAATTCGGCCGGGGCCGGTGAGAGAAAAACACTGACATCCTGGATTCGGACGGCATTAAAATCACCAACTACCCCCGTAAATGGTGAAAATCACTTAGGCCTATGTCCCCCTGAGAAACAATTAACGTCTGAATAGGGCTTAAGATGCACCTCTTCTGTTCTGAAAACCTTAAGAGAGGTTTGGCACCTTGGCGAGGTGCAGAATATAATACCTGAGACAATTGACTAAACTCAAAACAAGCACCTCAGCCCTGCAAAATAAACCAAAATCGTTGTCAGAGCAAGGGAAAGACCACAGCCTGAGTAAAGAATAAGAGTCAGCTTGCAAAAAACAAGTAAAGCTGAAAAAACAAAACAAGGCAAAAAAGTCATTTTATTTGTCTTTTAATGTTTTTTTTTTATATATTTTTTTTAACATGTCAGCAGCTTTTTATCCCAAAAGACAACTTTACAGTACTTAAAAATAAAGGTTCACAGCAATGCCATTTTTGGTTCCTCAAAGAACCTTTTTACAAACGGTTCTTAAAAGAACCATTTTTCTTTGTGTGGAGAACATTTTATTAATCTAAAGAACCTTTTTCCAATCCAAAGAACCTTTTGTGCAATGGAAAGGTTCTATGGATTCGAAAGTTTCGTCATAGAATTGCCAATTAAGGATTTGTATTGTTAACAGTGTATCTTTCAGACGGTACCTTATTTCTTGTAAATGCAACTTCATGTCTTCAACTTTATGACTCACAATGTGACTTTATTATGTTGCAGTGACCTTTTATCTAGCAGCTTCAACTAAATTTCTTGTAAATGCAATTGTAAATGAAAATGTAATTATGAATATTTTCTTATTTTAAACTTTATATTTCACATTTCACATTTTTATTTTTACAGTGATTTAGATATTTATATAAATATTTCAATTTTAAATATATTTCTATGAAACCCAGAGTCTTTACAGTTTATCTCACAAGTCATCTCTCATAATTGTGACCTCAAATCTTGCAAACGCAAGTTTATATTTCACAATGTGACTTTGTATGTCATAATGTGACTTTTTATCTAGCGGTTGCAACTGTATTTCTTGTAATTGCAAAATGTACGCCTTGTAATTGTAAATTATGTTTTATTTTAACCTCGGAATTAAATCTCACAATTAACATTTTTTATTGCAATTTATGAATGGGCTTCTATTTCTGTTTTTCAATTTTAAAGATATTTCTATGGAAGCCTGCAAATTCATTTTATATCGAACAAGACGACTTTTTACGAAATTGTGACTTCGTATCTCGCAAATGCAGCATTATATATTATAATGTGACTTTGTATGTCGCAGTGTGACTTTTTAGCACTTGCAACTGTATTTCTTGTAATTGCATTTTTATTTCTTGTAAACTGTAAATGATTTCTTATTTTAACCTCACAATTGAATCTCACAATAACCGTTTTTATGTGTACTGTGATTTAGTAACAGCTTCCATACATTTCTGTCATGAACATTTCAAGGTTATAGATTTTTATGTGGTTCATTAAGATGAGTGAGGAGAAAAACATTTTTTTTTAAATTTGATCTTGCACCACAGCAGAACAAGAATTGAGAAATGAGGAGCGAATGCATCACAGAAATTAACACACAGACATTTTCTTGCTGAATATCACAAGTGACAGGTACACAGACACAAGAGGATATTAAGTACCAAGCGTTGTCACAAGGTGCTGATGTTGCAGAAGGTGGGGCCCACCTACACAGAAAATGTGTAATGGAGTTCATGCATAAAGAGCCATATTTTTCATCTTGGCTTGTAATGGTGGGGTCAAAGAGAAACGTAGTCTGAACCGTTAAAGTGCACTGTTCACTGAGCTAACAAGCAGGAAAAACAAACTGTAAGAAGACTAAAATGTGAAATGTACTGCTTGCTGCTCTAACAAGCAGCATTACAAACACAATCAGAACCAGAGACTGTGAATGACATGAATGGCAACTCTACAGTAGATTATTTACTACTGGCATTGTAGCATAGGGTTCACAAAGCAGCATGGTGGAAAACACCAGCTTGTTACCAAACTACATTAACCAACAGATGTGAACTAACATTTCAAGATGGTTTTCTTTTTTTTCTTTTTTGGCTGTGAATAACTGCTTAGAGGCAATTACAGTGTGATAGCAGCATTTATTTGCACACGCTGTCTACATTGTTTTAGTGCCCAGCCTAGTAAAACAAATTATGCAAATATGATAATGGTCAAAATGTGCCCACAATATTCTTGCTGGCTATAATTTGCACAGTGTAATGCCTCATCCTGCATATATATATATATATATATATATATATATATATATATATATATATATACACACACACACACACACACACACACATAGCCTCAGATGTTGCCATTGTTGATGCTAAATATAAAAAGAAATTAGATACTGAATCAGATTAATAATAGCTACCGGTTCATGATTTAAGGTGTTACCCAAGGCCATCAGTGGAACAGATCCAGCAATACATTTATTGCAATTTTTTTCACTGTGTGAATGAAGTTAGTGTTTCTATGTTTCTAATTTAACATGAAAATTAACCCCTATGGGCTTGTTTCTCTGCTCACAATTGGATTCTCATTTGTTTGGCTTCATTCTAACTTCCTACAGTTCTATCACTAAGCAGCATGATGCATTTTTACAGGCTTTGTCCAAATTGGCTTTTCTTTTTGGGTTGATGAAGGATGCCAGAAGAACATTCATGGAATTGATGTAAACAGTCTCTTACTGTATATATCACTAGTGCAAAAGTTTGGAATTAATATTTTTATTCAGCAAAGATGCATACAAATGAGTCTTTTACATTGCTACAAAAATGATTTCAAATAAATGCTCTTTTTTTAACTTTCTATTCAAAGAATACTGTAAAAATGTACCACAACAAAAATATGAAGCAGCATAAGTGTTTTCAACACTGATAATAAGGAATTAATTTTTTGAGCATTTCTTGGATGGATTATGTGACACTGAAGACTGAAGCAATGCATACTGAAAATCCAGTTTTGACATCACAGGAATAAATTACATTTCAAAGTACATTAAAATAGGAAACTATTATTTTAAATTGTAATGATATTTCCCAATTTTACAGTTTTTACAGTATTTTTGATTAAATAAATGCAGCATTGGTAAGCATAAGTGTATAAACAAATGTGCATCTGTAGATCTGTGGTCATGCTGAATTGTACAAAGTGATGTTACTGTTGGGTGAATTCATTCTTTTTTGATCAACAATTTTTGCATAAAATATTTGGCTAGGAAAGTGGCAAGAAAATGTAAAAACAGAGTCAAATAATCATATAATTAAAACTGTGGATTGATTTGGGGAAGACTAACAGTCTCCATTCCGGCTCATTGAATTGGTCTCTCTGCAGGCTTGTGAAGTTTCTCCACGCCATCTCACAATGCAATGAGATTATTAAGGCATTGTCATGCTAGAACAAGAAAAGACATCTCTTAGAAGAGGGCTGCCACAAAGTCAGATCTGCAAAGTCATTTACAACTATGGGCAGCCCCAGAAAATTCTTTTTCGCCCTTTATAAACTTTTGCAGTGTCCTCCAGTGACATTCACCAGACAGATTCATCAGACAGAAAATGCATTTCCGCTGATCCAGAGTTCAGTGTCAATGAGCTTTACTCCACCCCAGTCTAAACTTTTGATTTTAGGCTTTTGCACAGATGGAAACCCATTACCCGATACTTGTAACCTAATGAACAGTTTTTGGGCCAGAATTGCTTCCCAGAGCAGTTTGGATAGAGAATGTTTATACCTTTCAACAAGGGCCACTGCTCAGTAAATTTGTGTAGCCTATTATTTTATGTCTGAACTTCCCCTGGTGATGTCCACTTCTTCATAACAGCACAGCACATCTCTAAGAGGCCAGAAATTAGTACAGAAGGTGCATCCCATGATGGTGTCACACTGAAAATCTTTCAGCTCTTTCTAATTTCATTCATTAACAGTGTGTTCCAGAGGGAAAATAATCATGTAGCATCATGTTGTGCCGTTCCAAATAGAAGTGCTCAAAAATAACTACTTCAGAGCCCTTCGCTCCAGGGTCATAGATCACCAGGTGTAACGGAAATGAAACCATCTGCATTTGCAAACTCACTCTGGTTATGTAAACAAAAAACTGTGAAAATCTTGATCTCTGGGGTTTTATAAAGTTTTTATTATTATGAACATATTTAAATGCCTGGCTTGTTGTTGCTGATGTTATTATATTGTAAATTGATTTGGTATTCTAATAAGGATAAAGATAGTTTTTAAGGAGGAAAATACCAGCTCCATATATATATATATATATATATACAGGTGCTGGTCATATAATTAGAATATCATCAAAAAGTTGATATATTTCACTAATTCCATTCAAAAAGTGAAACTTGTATATTATATTCATTCATTACACACAGACTGATATATTTCAAATGTTTATTTCTTTTAATTTTGATGATTAGTGGAAAGCTCATGAAAGTCAAAAATCAGTATCTCAAAATATTAGAATATTACTTAAGACCAATACAAAGAAAGGATTTTTAGAAATCTTGGCCAACTGAAAAGTATGAAAATGAAAAGTATGAGCATGTACAGCACTCAATACTTAGTTGGGGCTCCTTTTGCCTGAATTACTGCAGCAATGCGGCGTGGCATGGAGTCGATCAGTCTGTGGCACTGCTCAGGTGTTATGAGAGCCCAGGTTGCTCTGATAGTGGCCTTCAGCTCATCTGCATTGTTGGGTCTGGTGTCTCTCATCTTCCTCTTGACAATACCCCACAGATTCTCTATGGGGTCCAGGTCAGGCGAGTTTGCTGGCCAATCAAGCACAGTAACACTATGGTCATTGAACCAGCTTTTGGTACCTTTGGCAGTGTGGGCAGGTGCCAAGTCCTGCTGGAAAATGAAATCAGCATCTCCATAAAGCTTGTCAACAAAAGGAAGCATGAAGTGCTCTAAAATTTCCTGGTAGATGGCTGCGTTGACTGTGGACTTCAGAAAACACAGTGGATCAACACCAGCAGATGACATGGCAGCCCAAATCATCACAGACTGTGGAAACTTCACACTGGACTTCAAGCAACATGGATTCTGTGCCTCTCCACTCTTCCTTCAGACTCTGGGACCTTGATTTCCAAATCAAATGTAAAATTTACTTTCATCTGAAAAAAGGACTTTGGACCACTGAGCAACAGTCCAGTTCTTTTTCTCCACAGCCCAGGTAAGATGCTTCTAACGTTGTCTCTGGTTCAGAAGTGGCTTGGTAGCCCTTTTCCTGAAGACGTCTGAGCGTGGTGACTCTTGATGCACTGACTCCAGCTTCAGTTCTCTCCTTGTGAAGCTCTCGCAAGTGTTTGAATTGGCTTTGCTTGACTGTATTCTCAAGCTTGTGGTCATCCCTGTTGCTTGAGCACCTTTTCCTACCCAAATTCTTCCTTCCAGTCAACTTTGCATTTAATATGCTTTGATACAGCACTCTGTAAACAGCCACACCTTTCAGTAATGACCTTCTGTGACTTACCCTCTTTGTGGAGGGTGTCAATGTTCGTCTTCTGGATCATTGCCAAGTCAGCAGTCTTCTACATTATTGTGGTTTCAAAGAACAAGAGATACCCAGAATTTATACTGTAGGGATGGTCATTTATTCAAACTCAAATGTAAATATTCTAATATTTTGAGATACTGATTTTTTACTTTCATGGGCTATAAGCTCTAATCATCAAAATTAAAAGATATTAAAATAAATATATCAGTCTGTGTGTAATGAATGAATATAATATACAAGTTTCACTTTTTGAATGGAATTAGTGAAATAAATCAACTTTTTGATGATATTCTAATTATATGACCAGCACCTGTATATATGTAACGTGGCTGACGAGACGTGAGACGTGCGGATCCATGTGCAAGCTTTATTGACAAGAGACGTGTTAAAAACAGGCAGGGTCGAAACAATGGCAAACAGGTATGGCAGGAACAAGACAAAGAGTAATCCTAGGACAAGCGTGGGTCGACGATCGGCGAACAGAATCCAAAGGGCAAGGCAGAGAGATAATCCAGGGAACACAGGCTAGAATCCAGGCAAGCGTCCGAACAGATGGACAGGGAACACAGACTAGAAAATAACAAACGTTCCGTAAAGCAGCTGACACTAGGGGAGTGAAAAACGCAGGACAATACAGGAACTGACTAGAAACACGGAATGGCACGGAAAGGGTTAATTCAAGAAACACGGGCTAGAACACGAACACGAACACAAACACAAGAAAACAGGCAATGCAAGACTAGGAAACTAACAAGGGCTCTGTAGCGTTGCTACGGCTAGGGGAGCGGTAAACGCATACAATACTCAGCAAAGAGGGAAACAAAGTCCAGGGTTTAAATAGAGTGTGTGATTAGTGATGCTGTGTGATCAGTGCCTACAACTGTGTGTGCAATTAGTGCAATGAATGATGGGAATATACCTGTATATACTGTATATATATATGAAGAGTTCAGATGCAAAAGCCTAAGTGCTGTCTGAAATTTTCTTCTAAAATTAGCATTTTTGTCAGGCTCCTATATTTATGTTTAGTTATTTCACTTTAATTGCATAGAAAAGGACCTATACATAGCTATTAGAGTAAAATGACTGAACCTAAACATAGGAGCCCACACTGTGTGGTGCCCTACTGTGGTGTCCTCTTGTGAGAAGGTGTAAGAACAATGTGCAGGAGCTATATTTGTAATCTCTATACTGTCATAACAAAAGACCACCGCTGATGATTGTATTTATCTGTGACCATGGGGGTCCATTACTTCATCAAAAGCCAATGTTTTTCCAATGTCTCCATGTGTCTCATTCTATTTATTTTTTTTTTTTTACCAAAATACTGCAGTGTGAGCATATGTGAGCACACTGTAAACATGTTTTAGAGTAAAACCACTTTGATCTAATTGTTTTAATAGTTTTAATATTTTTAATTATTTTAATATTTTGTTTTGACTACAAAATACTGTTCTTTTTTGTTGGATGAATAATTTTGCACAACCAATATTGCACGGCACTTGATAACCCAATTAAAATATAAAAGTCCTGCTTAAATGAATCCATTGTACTGCATATAGTGTGACAGTAATAAGTGGCACTCTTAAAGAATCAAGATTATATTGCTGCCAGATGGAGAGGATGATTAGAAACAAGAATTTAAAATGGAAAAAAGCCAAATGGGGCATTTTAACACTTTTTTCTCTTTAATCTAGTTGTAAAGTATTTGATAATGAAATGATCAAAGTGAGTGTATTAAGAGTATTAAAATCAATTGTGGTACAAGGACTCTATGTGTCCTCCCAAGACGCTTCTGGCAGTTGTGGGATGTTATATCAAGAGTGTCACAAAGCTGTCTCAGTTTTACTTGGACTGTTGATTACATTCCCAGAGGAAATGTATCAAGGTCAGTTCTGTCAGATCTTATACAGGATCGTCACTGAAATACAAATTCTCTTTTCCCTTACAATTTGCTGTGGTTATTTTTCCTTGAGAGATCTGAAATTATGTTGTTGAAAAACAGAAAATTGCTTTTTTATACAATACAAAATGTAATTATATAAGCTTGCACGTGGCCTTCCTAATAGTCAGTAAATGATCACAACAGGATACAAGGTTCTTTATGTTCGTTTTGAGACATCCTTTTATTTATTTTTGCTTCAGTCAGTGATAAGCGGTCTCCTATTTTCTTTTTTAAAAGCATGCCCTCTGAAATTTTTTTATTATATTATCATATTCAAATGAGATACATCCTATAATAAATGTTTTTCTACATTAACATTTTAAAAATTGACTCCAGAATGAAGATTTCCAAATAACTTTTGGCCACTGACTGGTGGAGGCTGCATTTTGCTTGGGGGAAAAAAAAAAAAAATGAGGGGGAAAGACAAAAAAGAAAAGGAGGTGAATGCCGTGGCCTTAGCAGGTAGCACACAAACTTTGACATATTACGCTGTCTGCTCATATGGTGACACAAGTTCAAATACAAATCTAAATCCTTACATCACTTGCTGATCTTATCTTTGCCTCATTTCCTCTTCATCTCCTCATCAGAACTGATCTGAAGAAATTTAACATTGCATCATTTTGCTCATCAATGGATTCTCTGTAGAATGAAAGACCAAACAGCTGATAAAAGCATTAAAATAATCCACAAGTAATCCTAATAAACTCGAAAAGCTTTATGTTCGTAAGAATTCCATCATTCATTTTTTCAACTTCAAACCATTTCTTCTGGATAAAATATGAGCCCTCTATCCAAACAGGAGAGAAATATGCATAGATCAAACACTGTTTACAAGTGAAAACATTCCAAAACAGTTCTAGGTTGAGAATTGTAAGGCTGCAAAAATATATGACAAATAAATGGCCTGGGGTTTAACAAAAAGTGTGCACCTAAGCTAAACTGTCAGTGCAGAACTGGAGTCATGACTAAATAGTTACTGTAGAGTAGCAGGACTTTCCACTGAAGATTTAGCAGAGTTGCAATATAGTTTAAAGTGTCTCTGGGAAATAGAGGGGTAGCATTTTCTCTTGGAGCATGAGGTCTTGATGCACTAAAATGCTGTGAGGTAGAAGTTGTTCCATTAGATTCAAGGCAGACCCAAGTTGTTGTTTTAAGTTGTGAACTGATGCAACTGTATTCTGTGAGATATCCAAAGAGGGGATTTGAGAGAAGAATACTTAGATTGCTTGGTATCAGAAATGCACATGCATGTAAAAATATGCTATATATAAATGTATGACAGGTTGTATCATAACAACAGTTGTCAGAAGACCTGGTTTTCCATCCTGCAAATCACTGCAGTTTAGATCCAATGTAAAGGACTCAGACAGCAACAGACCTGGATTGCTGGTCTTGCTGGTTTCAGGACAAAAGGGCAAAAAAGTGCAGACAATGTGAGTTTAGAGTCTAGTGCGGCATTCGACATACATCACAAAGAGTCAGTGTGAAGTGGAGCAAAATAAAGGTTAGATGAAAATCAGGTGGCATGAGGACAGAGGGACAGACATGGAGAGAAATGTAAAGGGACACAGGTCCCGATAGACAGAAATGACTTTTTCATACAGTATGTATTTCTGCAAATAAATGCTGTTTTTGTCAAACTTTATGTTGAAGAATTAATTAAATTAATTAATCCTTTTCTTGTATGCTTTCTGTATTACTTCCCAATGGCATGTCACCAATCCACCTGCCCTCGCCACTTTTACATTAAAACTCTACTGAAAGAGTGATTTTTTTATTTTTATTTTTTTCCCTGTTTGATAATTCTATGGTTTTAAAAGATAAGATAATTACAGTGTATGGAATTGTGATTAGCACTGTTTCCATGACAACATTACATCAAACAAAGTAGTTGTCATGTAGTACTGTATCTGAATATCATATCTATGATAATTAGTAATTGGTTAAATATTTCTTTTTTAAGTTGATCTTTTTGTGTCATTTGGCGATTAAGAATTTGTAAGCTAAGCGAAGTCCTATAAAAATGTTGATTGTTAAAACTGCTATTATTAAGATGACAAGAACTTAATGGAAAAATGTATAAACACTGCACTCAGTAATTATTTTCCTCATTCAGAAAGTTTACTTTAGCATGTTTAGTTACTTTTTAAAAAAATTGAAAAATCTATGTATTTTTTATAGTTATTTTTTATACTGCATCAATGACGATATGTGTCAGTACAAGTCTAAGATGACCAAAAAAAATACATTCTTTTATCATAAATATCGAAACCTTGTGTGAAAAAGAAGTACACTTTTCATACTTTTAAAAAGAATACTTATATACGTTAAAAGAATATACTTAAGTGCAAACTACATGTAATGTTATCAAACACTTACGTAAATGTTATTTACAATTAAATAAAATTAGTTGAGTTTTTTAAATCAATTTAAAGGGATATTTCACCCCAAAATTAAGAGTTGTATGAGATTTTTGTAGTAAAAAAATGAAAGTTTCTTTTTTCTGTTGAGCAAAAAAACAAGATGTTTTAAAGAATCTTAAAAACAGCTTTCCTGTAGCTCAAATAGTAGAGCATGGCGCTAGCAATGCCAAGATCATGGGTTTGATTCCCAGGGAAAGCAAGAGCTGATAAAATGTAAAAATGTAAAAACTGTAACTTGAATACAATGTAAGTCACTTTGGATAAAAGCGTCTGCTAAATGCATAAATGTAAATGTAAATGTAAAACCAAATAGTTGATGGTAGCCATTGAATTTCATAGTATGGAAAGAAATACAAAATATCGTCTTTTGAGTTCAACAAAACAAGGAAACTCATACAGAATCTTCATTTTTGGGTGAATTTTCCCTTTACAGTTTTTCTCAATTGCTTTGGCACATTTTTCGAAACAGTCTTAACAATCTCTAAACTGTAAGTGCAATTGTCACAGCTGTTTGCTGAAAAATCAGAACTCTATTGCATGTCTGCAAAAGGTAGTAATTCACCCAAAACATTTAAGTCATGCTTCAAATCTTAGTTATTGTGCCAGTGCCACCAAAATAAAAGATGTTTTTGTCATTCTGTGAGCCACACTGGTCAAAATGTTTAGATATTTTTCCACAATGGAAATTTGTTATATGAAAATTTCATTTCATTTATTTTTGTGTTATATGCAAATTTCATTTTATTGTAGACATACACTAACAAACTAAAAGATGGATAGACAGGTAGAATACATAGATAGATAGATAGATAGATAGATAGATAGATAGATAGATAGATAGATAGATAGATAGATAGATAGATAGATAGATAGATAGATAGATAGATAGATAGATAGATAGATAGATAGATAGATAGATAGATATTTAATCTTTACCAAAAATAAAAACTCATCTACAGTAACTTGTACAAAATACAAAATTTACTTGTGAAAAATAAAACACACACAAAGAAATATAAAAAGTTGAGAAAAATATACATTAAAACATTCTGAAGCAATAATTGCAAAAAACAAAACAAAACAAAAAAAATACTGTATGTGCAGTACTGGAGTCCCAGGAGACCTTTGCGTGTTGAGTTTGTTGGTTTCCTCTGGGTTTCTCCCACAATCCAGAGACATACAGGACAGGTGAACTGGAGACTGTAAGTGAGTGTGAATATGAATGTGTGTGATGGACTGGCCATCTGTCCAGGGGGCTGTCCTGCCTATATATGACCCAGGAAAGGCTCCAGCCGTATTGACCCAACATAGGACAAGCGCTAGGGAAAATGTATGGAATAGATGGATGGATGTTCAGTACTGTGACAGTTGTTCTCTTCCCTCTCTCTGCCACTCTTTTTTCCCCCACCAATGTGTCTTCCCTGATCCATGTTTCCAAACAAAATCTTGCCAAAGCCATCCCTTTATCAAAAGATAACCAAAAAGAAAGAAAGAAGGAAGGAAGGAAGGAAGAAGAAGAAATAGAAGAAGAAGAAAATACTAAAAATAGGACATTTGGCTTGCCTTTCAGCTGAAATTGCATTTAGTTGTGTTTGGAATAATTATTATTCAATTTCATAATAAATATTCTGCTAAGATTTTATATTTCAGTATAATTCCTGCAGAAATGGACAGATTTGATTTGAATGTGCTTTTATCAGTTTTGAAAGCAGTGTGTTAGCATTTGAAAAATGTGCTGAAAATGTTTAGTGTTTTGCAGATTTTAGAGTATGAATGACAAAAGTGTTTATGGATTTTGAGAAATGTGGTCATTATGCATTTTGTCTGAAAGCAATGAAAAATGATTCACAGTTTGGTCCACATAGACTTCTGTATCGCTGATTATGTGAACAGTTTTGAAAATGTGGCTTCAGTATTGAACAATGCTTGTTAGCGATTGAAAAAAACTGTAATATGCTGATTTGCTGTTCAAGAAACATTTATAATTAATAATAATAATAATTATTATTATTATTATTATTATTATTATTATCATCATCATCAATATTTAAAACAGTTGAGTTTTTTTGTTTTTCAGGATTCTTTGATGAATAGAAATATCCAAAGTTCAGCATTTATCTGGAATAAAAAGCTTTTGTAACCATTGTATCATTCAAAATAAATAAATAAATAAATATATATATATATATATATATATATATATATATATATATATTTATTTATTTATTTATTTATTTATTTTGAATGATACAATGGTTACAAAAGCTTTTATATATATAGCTTATATTATATATATATAATTTATTTATAAAATGTATTTATTAAATTATAAAATTATTTTTTATTTTATTTCTTTTTTGTTTTTGGTGGGGGGGGGGGCATAGAAATGAATACTAGGATGCTTTAAATTGATCAAATGTGACGATAAAGGCTTTTATAATGTTACAAAAGATTTCTATTTCAGATAAATGCTGTCCTTCTGAACTTTCTATTCATCAAAGAAACCTGAAAAATTCTACTCAACTGTTTTTGACATAATAATAATAATAATAATAATAATGTTTTTTTTTTTTTTTTTGAGCAGCAAATCAGAATATTAGAATGATTTTTGAAGGATCATGCGACTGATGCTAAAAATGCAGCATTGAAATCATAGGAATGAATTACATTTTAAAATATATTCAAATAGAAAACAGTTATTTAAATAGTAAAAATATTCTTTTTAAAATTGCAATACTTTGGATTAAATAAATGCAGGCTTGGTGAGCAGAACAGACTTCTTTAAAAATCTTACTGTTCAAAAACTTTTGACTGGTAGTGTGAATAGATAGATAGGGAAACCTTTGTAAAATTAGTTTTCCTTAGTTTTTGTTCTTTATTGCAGATTTCAGACGGTCATGTGAATGGTTATGTTGTTTGGTGTGTACTGATTGTGCCAGCTGAGGACCTGTGAGGCATTTCTCAAGCTAGAAACTCTGATGTACTTGTCTCTTGTTGTTGTGCATCTCGGCCATCCACTTCTATCTCTGTCCTGATGTCTGATCCAGTTGACTGTCTTCTTCAAGCGCACAGCCATGCAATAGAAACGCAAGTAGCCTATACTCAATAATTCAACAAGTAATAAAAGAATACACTGCATTTCCACATTTTAATTAAGCGGAAGTGAACTGTTCAACTACCTGCTAAGACATTAGAATGATTCTAAACAAAGGATATAGTAAAAAAAAAAAGTCATGGTGGACTGAAGCAACAACAAAATATGGCATTTGAACTGTAAAACATTATTCAATAATGTAATATTCATAAATGACATTTTGAATGTATTTGATCTATTAAATGTTACCTTTGTGATAACAGATAGATAGTAATGGTGTAACGGTATACAAACATGATTGTTCAGTACATACCTCGGTGTTGACGTCATGGTTCGTTATGGTTTCATTACAGCAGAGGGAAAAAAATAAACATAAAATATATATATATTTTTTTTTTTATTAAACAATGGTTTACTAGTTCTTATGCTCTAAACTATAAGAAGTCCCTTTACATTTGCCTATATAAGGTTAACTTAAATACTACACTCGCAATCCATGCTGCCGTTTGAATTGAGGCGTTTATACAGCGATCTGTCACGCAACATCAAAGAGCATCAAAACAGCATTTATTGTTTGAATTTCCTGAAAATAATTATATAATTCGAAAGATGAGATTTTGTTTCTTATCAAAAAGAACAATACAATGAAGTTACAAGTTTCGCTACACCCTAATAGGTAGGTAGATAGATAGATAGATAGATAGATAGATAGATAGATAGATAGATAGATAGATAGATAGATAGATAGATAGATAGATAGATAGATAGATAGATAGATAGATAGATAGATAGATAGATAGATAGATTAATCGCTGTAAAAAACGGCCAAATTTGTTGTTTTCCATTTAAACAGTGCATTAAACAGTGCATTTTTGAGAAAGTAGCCTGCTGCTATATATCGTGAATTAACAGCGTTCAAAGTCGTCACTCAGAGACTGTGTTTCAAATCACACCCTCATTTACTATTCCCTACATGAGATTACTAATATAGTCCACCTGACAGAGAAAACGAAAACTAATGAGTGAATTCAGATGCTGATAAACAGCTGCTGTTAACAAGAAGAATCACTGATGGAAAGAGAAACAAGACAAACACAAGAACTACAACTGACTTCAGCCACATCCTAGATGAAATCAACTGAAAATTTAAACAATTCAACAAACAGCTTTACCAGCTTCACGCTTTACTAACCAGAGTGACTTTATTTCTGTCAGACGTCTACAGAAGATCTTATTAAGAATTACATTGTTTCGTTTGACGTTACCATTGTGGAGATCAGTGTTTGTTTTAGTTGGGCTCCTGACCCGTGACTTTTGAACATAAGTTTTTGTTTGATTGCTATAACTGTATTTTTAAGATGCATTTGTTATAGCAAAATTGGGTAACACTATATTTTGATAGTCCACTTGAGACATACTAACAGTAAGTAACTTTGCAACTACATGTCAGAGCATGTTAGAGTATTAGTAGACTGTCTGCTTAATATCTTCTAACACTTTATTTTGATGGTCCACAACATTCTGACTATGAGAAACTTTGCAAGTATGTCAACTTATTCTACGAACCCTAAACCTACCCTACTGAGAGTCAGTAGACATGTAGTTGCTAATTAATGAGAATTAGTTGGCATGTAGTTGACACGTAGTTACAAAGTTACTTATGGTTAGTAGAATGTCTAAACTGGACTATCGAAATAAAGTGCAACCCAAAATTGTTATGGTTGGTCAGGTGATGTTGACTGTTTCTAATAATCATAATTTACTAGACTGACTCAGAGTCTAATAATATGAGTGTTTTATATTTTCCCACTGATTTACAGCATGAGATTGATCAGTGTTGTGACAGCCAGAATATAAAAAAGATTTAAACACAGTTTGGGTTTAAAATTTTTTGAACTACCATGTCATTAACACTCAAAGAGAGACATCAAGAATCAGCATATGAATCTCAACAATGGTGACAATCAAAAGCTTCATGCTGCAATGCATGCTGGGTACCAGCACAGGACAAAACGCACCCTTTACTCCCAGCATGCATTGCGGCACGAATAAATTATGCCGATGAATTGTCCACTTATTTTCTTGAATTCTTACTATGTGCTTTTATTTTCGCTTTTGTTTTTGTGTTGAGTTTTAGTAGCGTTTTGTAATGTTCAGAGTTGATCTGTTTATTTATTTTGTGGATAGTCACCATTGTTGTGATTCATACTGATTCTTGATGTGTCTGTCTAAATTAAAACAAAGTTGTTGTTTTTTTTTTATGACTCATGTTTTAATGGTCTTTCATAACTGATTGCTCAGCAATGCTTGTTCTTCTGCTCTATTATCAATATTCAGCAAAAGAAGAGACACCAATTAAATCAGTGAATCACAGGAACAAGAGAATTGTTCTTATCAATCTATAAACAACTATACCAGTTTTTTTTTTCTTTGATTCTTTTTTGCCATAACATTACAGTAATCAAAGAGAAGTTAATGTTAAAAAGTTCAAGAGCCCAACTAAAGTGAACACTGATCTCCATCATGGTAGTGGAAAAAAAAAAAAAAAACATCTAAACCTCTGTAACGCTCAATAAGCACTTCTGTAGACGTCTGACAGAAATAAAGTCAGTCTGGTAATAAGTGAAGCTGGCAATGCTGTTTTAGAAGTTGTTTAATCAGATCTCTAGAGATTTAATGACTTCTTTTATTTCAATTGATTTAATCTAAGGCTGTGGCTGAAGTCAGTTGTAGTTCTTGTGTTTCTCTTTCATTCAGTGATTCTGCTTGTTAAAAGCATGTGTTCATCACTAATGCTCAATCATCACTTAATTAATCACATAATTATCTCATTAAAGTGTTAGTTCACCCCAAAATGAATTAATTACTCACCGTCAAGTCGTTCCAGACCCTTAAGATCTTCGTTCATCTTCGGAACACAAATTAACCGGAACATAGACAGTAACACAACTGACATGTTCCCAGATCCAGAAATTTAGTAAATATATCGGTAAAACAGTCCATGTGACATCAGTGGCTCAACTTTTTTTTTTTTTTTGCGCAAAAAAAGTATTCTCGTAGTGTTGCAAAACTGAAGATGAGCCACTGATGTCACATGGACTGTTTTACCGATGTATTTACTAGATTTCTGGACCTGGGAACATGTCAGTTGTGTTGCTGTCTATGGAGGTTCAGATATCTCTCCGATTTCATCAAAAATATCTTAATTTGTGTTCTGAAGATGAACGAAGGTCTTACGGGTCTGAAACGACATGAAGGTGAGTAATTAATGACAGAATTTTCATTTCGGGGTGAACTAACTCTTTAACATCAGCACTGATTCAGTGTTACTCTAACACTCTGTATTGTGGACACATTATAAGTGTTCATTTAAAATTGAGGATTTTGCTGTGGGGTTTAAAGGGTTAAAGATGTAAGATGAAGAAAAAACAGCATGAAACGTAATTTAATGGCAGCATACTGAAGAAAAACAGTAACATGCTGGCAACCAGAGCTGCCAGTAGATTACCATTCATTCAAGGAAAAAACAGCAATATACAGTAAAACTTAACAGTCAGATTTTCCAAACAAAACAAGTTAATTTCACTAAAATATTAGTGAATGTTCATAAAAAACTGATAAGGAAAGTAAATATTTAACTGTACTGTATTAATGTGTTTTTGCTCAAGAGAGATCAGTTAGTTTAATTTAGTTTTGTGGGTCACCATTGTGCTGGAGAGCAGAGCCTGGCTTCAGTCAATGATGAGACACAAAGCAACCTGATCGCACAGAATTCCGTGTAATGTTCACGGACTTAATTAACCCCGAACCTGTGGTGGTATCACGGAATTGCCGAAAATTCCGTGATGGGCTTACAGAAGGCATCAGCCGTGGTCCATGCAATAATGATGATGATAAATTTCCCAGTATCGCGTCGGCATATTGATGCTAAGGGTTTCTGTGCGTGGACCACGGCTGATGCCTGTCACTGACTTACATTGGTATCACTTCTGTGAGCCCATCACGGAATTTTCGGCGATTCCGTGATGCCACCACAGATTCGGAGGTTAATTAAGTCCGTGAACATTACACGGAATTCTGTGAGATCATGTTGCACAAACACTGATGTTCTGCTGCTTTATTTAAAGATAGTAACTGTGGAGTTGCTGATTCAGTGATGATCTCTTTACTAAGTACTTTAGTACATAAATGTGTATTATTGTTAGTTAATGACAATCTACAAAGATTTGAGTAAAAGTCATGTTTTGGTTGCTTTATTATTACACTTTAAGTGTTTGCGGTTTTATATTAAGAAACAATTCTTCTTAGTGGACTCAAATGAAATAAGTTCACTGTTCTAACACCATATAAACACTAGTTTTTTTTTTAAAACTCGAATGGTGTGAAACAATTGGTTTGAAACAAAATGAGTTACCACATGGTATAATAACGGTAACATACTGTAAAAATGAAGAGCTGTAAATTAATGGTAGAGAGCTGTAAATTAACCACAGCTGCCAGTAGATTATCGTTATTTTACAGCGCAATTTTTTACAGTGAGATAGATAGTTGTCCAAATGAAGTCCTTAGCAATGCAAATTGCTAATAAAAAAAATACGTTTTAATATATTATATATTATATATTTGGTATATTGTATATACAGTAGGAAATTTACAAAATATCTTCATGGAACATGATCTTTACTTAATATCCTAATGATTTTTGTCATAAAAGAAAAATCGATAATTTTGACCCATGCAATGTATTGTTGGCTTTGGCTACAAATATACCCATGCTACTTATGACTGGTCTTGTGGTTCAGGGTCACAAATTACCAGGAATACAATGCCGTCTTTATGTACATCTATAATTTCCATCATCAGACCTTGCTCACCCACTTGCTCACGCACTCCTCACACTTGCCTTCTCTCAGTCAAGTCAAGTCAAACTTTATTTATAGAGCACAACTTTAACACAACCATCGTTGATCCAAAGTGATTTACAATTAAAGGTTAGATAAAAAAAAAAAGCAACAGAGATAAAAGGGGAAGAAGAAAAAAAAAAAATTTTAGTAGTTCTGTCATGACAACTCTCTGAGGGATTGGCATGGTAATGTGCATGACAATGTTAATGTATTTGGTCTTAACGGAATAGATCCGCTATGCTGCTGCTGCTGCTGCTGTGGTAGAGCAAGTACCAAGACTTGCTACTGCCAATACATCCACAACATGCTGTGAGCATGTAAGAAATACTGCTGCTGCACATATAACATACATGAAATAACCCCCTATAGCATACATGAATCACCTCATAGCAGATCTATACAGGTGGAGCTGGGGAAGGTGGAGGGTTTCTGAAGTGCGCTGTTAACTACTACAGAAAACAAAAGCCAGGTATTTGAATATTGAGCAGTGAGCTCATTGGCTACTGATACAGGAGAAAACCAATCAGCTGTGCCATGTGATAATGATGTCATTAGGTCAGATTGAGTTAGGCCTATCGGACTGCACCATCTAGAGTTTCATACCAAAACTCTGTATTTTGTTTTTCTTTATTTGAAGTTCTCAGAGCTTCACTACATTCCACCCTCTAGTATTCTCTGGTGAACTTTCCTCAATTTCTAGGAAACAAACGAATGACACATAAGCGTTTATTAGCTCCAGTGCGTGAGGAGGTGGAAGATGCATTCATATTCACCTTTGTTAAACTGCATGTGTGACACAAATCTTTGTGTAGAAATAGCTTTAACAATGCCTAGCATTTCTGATTAGTTCTGCTGACCATGAGGTGAATACAAAAATTCCATACACCATTCTTTGTCATTATCACCAAGGAGAGGGTTACAACCTGCTGAAAATATGAATTGTGACATAATGAAGAGTGGAAACAGACTGCTGGAAATGGTATAATATAAAAAGATAAAATAATGATGCAATATGAGGCATCATACATGCAATTCATTCAGCAGTGGATTAGTCCTTAGTTTTCTTTTTCATGTTAAGCATTTGCACTTTTTTCCCCAGTTAAAGCCCTATAGTTCCTGCAGCATTCAACTGAGTTTCTCTTGTAGCATCTCTTGAAATCTAAGCTAGATTACTTTTTCAGAGAGGCGCTTTTTTTTTTTTTTTTGATGGGCCTTCCAATAATTCTGCATTTTTGGTCAGTTCAAAGGAATAATTATTACTGTACATCATCTGACAGCTGCTACTCAAGACCCAAGGTTGTTAATTTGCAAGAACCAAAGTGGCTCTTTTTATCAGAAGCCGTCCTCCCATTTACAGCACCTGCCTGCCATTTATGCATAAAACTGCTGAACATTGTAAGCTGTGAAAGTACCATTTTCAAAAATGATTACTTGTGGTTTCCAGCTTTGAAAGCTGCATTTGTTCTCACGACATTCCTTTTTTTGTACAGAAATTTACCTATATTTACAGTTAATGGTGGCTTTGTGATAGAAAAAAATCCTCAAAAGAGCAGGTAAGATTTATAATGTGGTACCAGACCACTGAACATGCCAAAAGTCTAACTGCCGTGGACAGTCCTTGCCTGACCTCCTGCTTCAAAACTCACGATTAAAAATATATAAAAATATATATATCTTACCGACCCCAAACTTACACGAGTAGTTTAAAACACACACACACACACACACACACACACACACACACACACACACACGCACAGTCAGTTAGAAATCTGGACAAAATTGCTTTGCCAAATAAATGAGGAGCCAACTGTGAGCAGAGAAACAAGCGTTTATTTTCATGTTAAATTAGCAGCACTGAAACACTAATTTCATTCACTCAGTGAAACAATCATAATTCAATTGTTTCTATTATTATGAAGAAAATAGATCTGTTCCACCAATGGCTTTGGTTGACTGCTTAAATCATGAACCGGTAGCTATTATTGAATCTGATTCAATATCTAATGTCTTTTACTATATTTAGCCTTAACAATGGCCTCAGCTGAAACAGTTTTCATCATATTCAGCATCTAACAAAACTCACATGTACTGTATGTTTTTTAAAAGAGAGACATGAGAATTTATATATATATATATATATATATATATATATATATATATATAATTTTTGAAATATGTTGAAATATCACTGTGATTAGTCACCAAAAATTGTGCTGTGTAGAAATAGAATAGACTGTTATGTTTAGGTTTACAAACAGTATCAGAATGAATATGACTCAACATAATAATGAACCATCTCGTGATGTAAGCGCATATGTTATTTGTCAAAAAAATTCAATTTAATTTGCATACTGTATGTGAGTAAATATACACAAACAGTGGGTGGAAATGTGTATGCACTATGCAAGCAGAATAATAGCACTTGGCAACACACTGTAAAATTTGAAATATATTATATAAAACGGTTTAACTAGAAATTTAAAAGAACTGTTTATTTTATTTATATATAAAGCCCATATAACTGCAAATGCTCTGCATACCCAAGCCGTTTGAGAGAATGAGTTTGGGGACTAGCTAAATATTAACATTACAAATCTGTCTGTCTCTCTCTCTCTCTCTCTCTCTCACTCTCTCTCTCTCTATATGTATAATAAATATGCAATTAAAAGAGGGTCAAGTGTGTGTTTTTTTAATTTTTTTTTTTAAATAAAAAGAAGACAGATAAATAAAATAGAATTAGAATAGAGAGTGCTAGAGTTAGAGGAGTCAAATAAAGATGGAAGAGATGTCTTTTTAGCCGTTTCTTGAAGATGGCTAAGGATTCAGCTGCTTGGATTGGAGTTGGCAGGTCATTCCACCAGGTGGGAACAGTTAATAAAAAAAGTCAGTGAAAGTGATTTTGTGCCTCTTTGGGATGGCACAATAATGCGTCGTTCACTTGCAGAACGCAAGCTTCTAGAGGGCACATAGGTCTGAAATATTGAATTTAGGTAAATTGATGTAGAGCCAGAGGTTTTGTAGGCAAACAGCTATTGGTAGCCAGTGCAAACTGATGAACAGAGGTGTGACATGTGTTTATTTCGGCTCATTAAAGATTAATCTTGCAGCGGCATTTTGGATTAATTGTAGAGGTTTGATGGAATTGGCTGGAAGACCTGCCTAGAGAGCATTGCAATAGTCAAGTCTGGACAGAACAAGAGCTTGAACAAGGAGTTGTGTTGCATGTTCCGAAAGAAAGGGCCTGATCTTCCTAATATTGTATAAAGCAAATCTGCAGGACCGGGCAGTTTTTAGCAATGTGGTCTGAGAAATGCAGCTTATCATCAATCACAACTCCAAGGTTTCTGGCTGTTTTTGAAGGAATTATGGTTGATGAGTGTAACTGGAAGGTGAAATTGTGATCAAGTGAGGGGTTGCTGAAACTACAAGCAGTTCTGTCTTAGCTAGGTTGAATATAAATATAAATATATATATATAGTGTATAGTGTGTGTGTGCATATATACTGTATATGTATGCATATGTACAATGAAAATAAATTTGTTAGTTTTATGAAAATCTTGTCATTCATGTTGGATTTGGGCCAGATTTTTCTATCTGTGTACCAGCTTATGTTTCCTGCCCATGGGGGGATGTATAGCACCAAGAATGACAGACAAAAAATTGTAATGCTCTGGAGGAATATCTCCTGCATGCCAACTGTGTGCCTCAAGACTTGCTGATAAGAGTTCAGATCTTAAGCTCTCCATGCAGCACCAAGTTGAAAAATATTCTTTAGCCACAGTGAGGGAGAGGGGAAATCATGGCAGGACGGTAATTTGTGTGGGTGGGTAGGAGGTGAACCTCTCATGGATGGTGACTATGTGTTGGGGGCAGATATTATCCCATGGGGAGTGTGGTCTGGATTCCTATGTTGTGTCTCTGGTGGTAGGAATGAAAGGTCATGCAATGTGCTGAAGAATTATGGAAGGATTGATGTGACATATAGGCTTCTTGTGATATGGCGATGATGGATCCCCTGCTGACTGATATATGCGCTGTTCTGCTTGTTACATGTGTTATTTCTTCTGAGAACACATCATTATTTTTCAGTACCATATGGACAATTTCACCTTCACCTTTCACTGTCTTGTTGTGTGGTTCATCCTAAATGATGCTCTGATGTCTGAAGCTCTGAAGAACATCTAAGATTTTTTTTTTTTTTTACGCACTCACCCATATACTGTATAGATAAATGATGTTGGAGGACTAGTGTAGGACAGGTGTACTAAACAAAGCCTGTCTGCAAAATGAAAAATCTTTGTAGACAGACCTTTCTGTGGTCTATATGTGGCTTCTGTGGTACTCTTGGGTTGCATCTAGGGTTCTATTTACTGTTCTCACTTCTGCTGAATCTAAAGCATGAAATTAAGAATGATACTGCTGTCTGATCCCTGAAAGGAAGTCTTTTTTTTTTTTAAGTCAACTGCAACATTTTAGTGAATCTGCAACATAGACCTCCTACAGCATGACACTTGTGGTCCAATTACCTAATGAATCACTCTTATGAATCAGTTCTTTTGGCATGCATCTGAGTCAACTGGTTTATAGAAAAATAAAAAATTATAGGGACTTGATTGTTTGATTGTTTGATTGATTGATTGGATGAATCATTCACAATAAGATCAGTAATACGCATTTAGATAATAGGGTGAATTTCCATTTCATACTGGCTTATGTGAAAAAGTGTTATGGTATTTACTGACTGGTTGTTCATATGACGACGTATGCATATTTTATGAGTTTTGTCAATACTAGCTTATTTTATATAAATAAATTAATACATTAACTATTTTACTTTTTATTTAATGTTGTTATTTATTAAGGACAACCATTGGATCACATTTACGCCATCTCAGACAAAGCTTTCTGTCATTAAAAAGCCTGTGTAAACAAACAAAAAGAGGTGCTAAAGTCTGATTTTGTGGTGGCTGTGCTTTAAAATTAAATTATTCTAATCTTAATTTAAGTCATGAAGGATTTTGAAAGTCTGACAGTAATCAGTGTTGAGCGCTACTGTAAGGTTAACCCTGCATGCTTTAAATATTTCGAGATTATTAACATTTGAAAACATGAAATTTAAGAAAATTTAGAAAAGCAATCAAAAAGTAATCAAATGTAACCAGCTGCATTACTTTAATAAAGTGATTGAAATAGTACTTGTTACATTTTAAACAGGGTAACTTGTAATATGTAACCTGTTACATTTCCAAAGTAACCTTCCCAACACTGATTGCATCTTATTTGGCAATTGCATATTTTTTTGAATTTTTTTTTTTTAAATAATTATTAATGGAACAGTTAAAACACTGGAATCATTCAGTTCTTTATGATTCCCATCCCTACTCAGAATAAATGATAATTGCAGTGCAAGATTCCTGATACATCAGTTGATATGAGTGTGTGCATCAATCATACCACGAGACTTGATTCTCCAGTGGCTGTCAGTATTAAAATGCGAGACAGAAGCAGGATGGCACCTCTTAGCCCCTGCTGTGTTCACTTCACAAGAGCTTCAGAGGATGTATATAGGAGTTTAGTGAGTCACATCAGCTCTCTGCACTCGTGGGAAGCAAGCTCAGAGGGGAATTTGCTGCAGGGAGACACTATATATTAGCTTCATTATTATTCAGTGACATACTGCTCTATTAATAGACTTGCAGACTTGATCATCAGATTAACTCTCTTTGACTGCAGCTGTGACTCATATTTTCCAGGGAAAGTTTTTTTTTCTTCTATACATTCATATATCCATGGAGAACTAATAATTGCACTGACAGACAAATACTAAACATTGCAGATTCTCACTGCAATGACATAAATCATCAAAAAGCATCAATTTGGAAAATAAAATTTACACTCAGGCCATCCAAGATGTAGATGACTTTGTTTGTTCATAAGAACATATTTGGAGAAATTTATCATTACATCACCATTGCTCACCAATGGATCTTCAAGTGAATGGGTGCCATCAGAATATTAGTCCGGACAGCTGATAAAAACATCACAAGTAATCCACAGGACTCCAGTCCACCAATTAATGTCTTGTGAAGTGAAAAGCTGTATGTTTGTAATATAATTGTTACCATATTTAGATTTAAAGCAGCCTTTTATGGTTAAATTAACTATTTTGCAAGTGTTTTTTGTCTTTTATGGCTATTGTTATGGTTTTATAGGTTTTTTTTATTTAAGTATCTTGCTGTTGGAATACACCGTTTAGATCCAGCTCATGGTTGAGAAAACATGAATAGTGTTCAGTGACTTAATTGGAAGTGGCAAATAGAGTTGGATACATTTGCACTAATGGATTTGGAACACCACTTAAATTACTGGAGTTAAGATTTCTGCTTGCAATAGTGTTAATAATAGTTCATGATGAACACCTTTTAGAAGACGGATAATGACTGGGGAGTCTGTGTGTGAGTGTGTGTGAAAATTTCTTTGTATGTGCGTTTTAAAGGTTTTTATGTGCTTTACTGAAGCACAGGACACGTTCAGTCGATAAAGACAAAACAAAAGGCTACTTTCTTCAAATGAGCATTCAGATGACCAATAATTTCAGAATCAGAATCACGTTTATTGTCAAGTACTGTATGTATACATGTACGAGTGTTCCTGTGATGGAAATAAATACACATTCCCATCACAGGAATAAACTTATGGGCTGCTGATAGGGTTGGGCAGATCGACCTTGATATAGTATAGCTACATTCGATTCTAACATTGCATCCATATACACATGTAAATACATACAGTAAAAACAGTAATATTATGAAATAATGTTTAAGCAATTTAAGCTAACATTTTTGTTGTTGTTTAAATATACATATATTTTAAAAAGTTATTTATTCCTGTGATGAAAAGGCTGAATTACTTCAGTCTTCATTGTCACATGATTTGGTGCTCAAAAAGCATTGCTATTATCAATGTTGAAAACAGTCGTGTTCAGGATTCTTTGAAGAATAGAATGTTTAAAAGAACAGCATTTGTTTGATATAATATTTTGTAACAGTGTAAAAGTCTATACTGTTACTTTTGTTCTGTTTAATGCATCCTTGTGGAATAAAAGTATTAAAAGCAGTGTGTAATGTGTATATAGTCAGTTTTGATTTTAATGCTACTTTTAAAATCTCTCGTGGTACAACAGATCAGCATAAGAGCTGACTAAGATGCAGAACACAGCAGTTTCTGGATCTCTTTGAAATGATCACCCTGCTCTTAATTCTTGTCTTCCTATCTATTTTTCATCCCTGCGGTATGACAATGATTTTTTTCTTCCTTTGATCTCCACCTCTTCTTTGGTTTTTGTTGTTTTGTGTATCTTTATTGGTTTGAGCCTCTATGGTAAACTCCTTAGTGAGTGTTTGTGCTTCCACAACAGCTTTGAGGATAATTTTCTTTTGAATTATTTTGTTATCATCTCGTTTTCTTTGGTGTTTTTGACGCAACGTTATCAGTTTTGGTATCACCATTGATTATCTTGTACTCATAATATACATCTGTCATTATCAGCAAAAATCTGCATATGCTTTTCTCAGCATCATGCAGCTCTCAATGTGGCTGATCCTTCCAAGGACTGTAAACACATTTCAGATGCTATTATGAACACAGACAGCTGGATCCACATCCGGAGTCTATTATCAGCGCAAGAACTCCTGTTCACCTCTGTCACGATGTGTCCGTGAAATGCAAATCACAATGATTTAGTTGGCATGATAGAAATGAAATTTTTGCCTGGATCCATCCCCATTTAGGCAGAATAGACATAAATTCATTACAAGGCAATCTAGTCAAGTCTAAACTAATAAAATTATCTCAAGGTTATAGAGAAGCTTTTTATTCAGCCTGTCTAATACAGCTGAGCCTTTATCCAAACAGTGATGTCTAATGTAATTCCAGCATGTGCTGTGCATGAGCTACCATAATCCTTAAAGGTCAATTAGTGATCCCTATTGAAAAAAATAATAATACATTTTCCTTTCAAAGTCAACCCAAAAATTAAGTGTTGTAATTACCAAATTGAATCATGTTGAGAGGTTTTTGTATAGCTGTATTCATCTTAGAGTGCATTTGAATATTATTGAGCTGAACTAAAAGCATAGTTTTGATAACGTCCTTAACAAATAATGCTCTTAAATAATAAAGAACCTCAGTATAATTCAACTTGAAGAGAAACAACAGTTGTACTGAATATCAGCATGGTATGACAATATATTTAAATTGGATGCACACTGAATCATGCTTATTATTGTTAAATAAAACTAGAACCATAAAAAAAAAAGCATTTTCATTTAAAATGTGATTTTAGCTAAAATAGCTAAAACTAAATAAAATGTAGCAACTAAATAAAATGTATAGACAAATAAAAAATAATAATAAAAATGACAAAAACACAGTAAAATTACTTAAACTAATGAAAATAGAAAGTAAAATAAAATATAATTCAAAATATTAACAAAAACTGTAAGTGCATCAATGATACCGAGATAGCACTGCTATGAATACACAAGCTATCAGTCACACATGCACACGTCTCTTCTTTTTGTGAATAGGAAAAGGTCTAAGTCGAAAGCTAAAATAGAAAAATCTCACATATTCTCAGATGTTCAGTCTGAGTATTAAAGTAACTAGAGCTGGACAAATTCTGACATCTGCTGGCGATAATTCTATGGCGAAAGTAACAGGTGCTTGTAGAACACTAACATCTAGTGGTTGTAGATGTTATTGCATCACTAAACTGACTGCAGCCAGTGTTGCCAATTTAGCAATTTTGTTGCTAAATTTAGCAACTTTTCAGACTACCCTAGCAACTTTTTCTTCCAAAAGCACCTAGCAACAAATTTAGCAATTTTTAACATTTATTTGGCAACTTTTAGCAACTTTTGATAAGTGACTCAGACAATAAAAAGACACACATTTTCCATCCAAATTACACAAAAAGAAAACCAAAGATGCCTAGCAGTACACACATCACGTGAATTGAATTAGCTGCTATTTGCATTTCTTCAATATAATAATAATAACAACTGAATAATTGAATAATTGTTCATTTATGATAGGCTACACTTTGTTATAGCTTATACTTGCGATTGTTGATCAGTTAGTATGCTGTAAGAAAAATGGAATATAGGCTACTAGTAATTTTCCACTGTAACCCTGTAACCCGAAAACACAATGCGTAATTTAAAATGCAGGTAAAAAACTAATACGTAAAATTCTTTCATATTAACATTAAGATTGTGCCCTATTTTTACAGCCTTTTCTTGGAGTGTAGCACAATAACTACTAATACACTGCTTAAAGCATAATTGTTGCGAATGTGTTATATTACTAGTTTACTAGCTATTAAAAAAAACAAAACCTTAAATTGTAATAATTCAAAAATGCTTGTGTTCAATAATTCAATGTTTTTTAAAATACAGTTATTTATATTTTAATATTATATTATGCATATTATTTTACAAACAAATCTAAATTAACATATATAAAATATATATTTTTGCTGAGATTTGATGTTGTGACAATTTTGCGGCATGATTACGCAATGACGTCATCGCGCAATGACATCACAACGTCATTTAGCAACTTCTAGCAACAAATTGACCTTCCTTTATAGCAACTTTCTCTGAAAATTAGTTGGCAACACTGACTGCAGCAGCGGACAACGTGCAGAGTGAAATGCCGCTGAGGAATAGTTAGTAGGCCTATTAACCTGGTAACTTAAACTTTAGGCAACATGCTGCATGCTTACGTGAAATGTCGCTTCACTGTCTCATAAGAGCATTTCAGCCGTTTAGTTGAAAGCCACTATCAAATTAGACTGTCTGCCATGCTGAAAACACAAAAAAAACAAAAAAAAAAAACATTTAAGATGGTTTGTTGGCCAGGCTGGTCTGTAACTCGTTAACTGTTACAGTTAACTAATTGTAATAATTGTAATAATTCAAAAATAATTGTAATAATTCAAAAATCTCCTGCTAGTCAGGCTGCAGGAGACCAGCTCGGCCAGTTTGAAGGTCAAGATAGAGATTATTTTAACAGAATTTTTAGACTTTTTTTCATCAGGATAATGCTGATAATTCTCGGTCAGGCAGCAAAAGTTATGGTTCTTCTACGGGTAAGAAACGTTTGGCAAACACAGCCTTTGGAATTAGCTAGCCAATAAAAATACATTTACGTAATTTAGGGAGAGATTTTGAAATAATGACAAGGTTGCCAGTGTTAGTGTAGTTCATTTCAGGCTACTTTTATTTGTTGATGACAGTCCAGAATATAGGCTACTGATCTTTACTGAGATTACTAGACTTTCTCATGCTTAAGAATGCAGCAGTATGCTACTCATAGTAATTCTGTCACGAGATATTTGTCTAAATGTGGGATTAGACCAGCTAAAGTTTCTCTCCACATATTTCAGCAGCTGACTGAAGGTTATTGGCGATGGCGTCTGAGAAAAAAGACACCGGTGAAGTTTTGAAGGAACAGGTAATGTTTCAGAGTGTGTCAGTTGCTGTTCTCCTGCTGATAGCTTAGTTTTTCATTTTTAGGGTTATTGTCTTGCGCTGTTTTTTTTTTGTTTTTTTTGTATGAATACAGTTGTTCATTTTGAGGGTCAGAGCTGTTTATCAGTGTCCACACCAGTCATATAGGTTATTTAAAGATATTACTAATACTTCACTTTAGGAAACTAAAAAAGAAACTTTATTGTTCAGAGTTGTGACTTGTTTTTCCTTGCAGAATGTACTTCTTCGAATCTGCAATCTTCGATCTGTCAGTGCCGCTCTGGAATCCATTGAGAAGACATATATCCATACGAAGCAGTCTCATCCCATTATAAACTCTGTTTGTGGGATGTATGAGAAAGGTGTGATTAAGGCTGGCAGCTTGGCTGTATGGAGCATTCAACCGGCCCTCCATGTACTGGAGCCCCAGCGTAAGTGAAATCATCTGTATTAGGCTATTTATACAGTGTAATAATAATAATTATAGCCTAATATAACGATTATAATCATATAAAGTAGATTTATTTAGAAGGCCTTTTTATTGATTAAAAGTTTGAAACTTCATTGTTAGAGTCCTGGAATGTGACTTACTAGAGAAGTTTGTATAGGTACATCACATTTGTGTCAAATTTAACTACATTGCTTTCGCTCTTTTTTTTTGTTTTGTTTGTTTAACTATGACTAGTTTGTGGAAGCTCAATCATAATTATGAAACATAATGATGAAAAAAAAAAAAAATTCTGAGATACTAAATCATAATTATGTAAATTAGTAAATATTACATAAAAAAAGTTTGTCAGAAAACAAGTTGTATCTCGTAATTGAATTTTTATATCACAAATATGAATTTTACGTCAAATTCGATTTATGTCATGTCATAATTACAGTTTGTTATAGGCTAGTTCAAATAAAAGGATTAGCAAGTAAAATGACCCATTTTTAGAGAATGTCTCTGTGTTTTTGGGACAATCTGTAAGCAAATGAGTTCAAATTGATGTAAAGGAATGGAGACTACAGTTTAGTTTCTAGTTTGGCAATAAATCAGTCTCTAGAATGTAGGCAGAACAAAACAAAATGAGTAGCCTAATATCTTATTTTTGCATTGCAATAAAGTCTATTTTAGTGAGAAGTAATCTGGTGAGATGTTAATGAGCTGTTTTGGTCTTCAAACGTGGATATTGATGCTCAAGTCGGGGAGAGTCTGTCTAGACACAGTATGACTCATGAATTACTTCTGTCATGTCAGCCAGTGGATGCTGTGCTTTCAGGTCAATGTCAAACCTAAAACCTGATCTGTTTATTGCACTGCATGTCTTTTAATTGACATTTAATAGTAATCTTAACTGATATTAATAGATAACCGTAAAATATCATTTATTTAACTAAAAAGATACTAATAAAAGGGGAAGTGCTATTCAGTTACATCTTCTGCAAGTGCTTTTCTTGTCTCAAAATCCTCAGATTCTGAATGACTAAAAAGAAGAAAAAAAACGGGACATTTTTTAAAAATGTTTTTGTCCTCCTTGTATTTTGTACAAATATATTTGTAACATAAATGCAAATACAAGTTGAGAAATGCAGTATAGCCAGGGTTATAGTCTGGCATTGCAAAACTGAACTCTGGTCTCACCATGTTTGTTATTAGATGAATAATTGGGCAATAATGTTAAATATTTGAATCATTCAAGGGCCCACTTGAGCATTACACAAGACTAATCCGCCGAGAGATGTAATTACACGTTACTAGCACTCTGACTCTACTTTGTAGATTTCCTTTTTGTAATGAGCTAATGACTGAATATTTTGCAGTCTGATGCTGCAAAATATATATTAATTTCTTTTTCTTTTTTCCCCCCTCTCAGATTTATTTAACAGACCATAAATAAAACCAATTTGAGTCCGTAAAATGTTTTGATGGAAATTAATGCTTGAATTCAGCAAGGATGCATTAAATTGATCAAAAATTAATTGAAAATAATAAGAAATGTGGTAACACTTTACAATAAGGTGTAGGGCTGCACAATTAATCGAATTTCTAATCGCGATTACGATTATGGATGGCACGATTACATAATCGTTCAAAGCCAAGATTACAAAAAATAAATAATTAAAAATGCCCACTTGCATTATTCTGTGTGCTTAAGAGGTTTTTGCATCGGGGTTTAACAAACTCAAACACACTGGATAAAAGACATTTTGTCTAACTGATAGTCGTTGTCACTCTGTTGTGCATGATAGATATGTTAAACGCCAAACGTGTCAAAAGCGGATCAAAATAGCGGTACTCATTTGAACTGCGAGCCACACTGACCTTTTACCCGCTCGCCTCAAAAGAAAACAGCGCAGCGCGAGCTTAGAGCGCATGCATTTATTACAGTGACCATCGCGATCGCGCACTAAACAATGCTGTGAAATCCAATAAAAGAAGCACTCGAGTTCAGCGCAGAGTTCTCCAGTACAAATCACGTCTCTTTAATTTAAACTAGTTTAAAGGGATAGTTCACCCAAAAATGAAAATTCTGTCATCATTTACTCACCCTCAAGTAGTTCCAAACCTGTATGAATGTCTTTGTTCTGCCGAACACAGAGGAAGATATTCCGAAGAATGTGGGAAACAGAGCAGTTCTGGGGCACCATTGACTTCCATAGTATTTTTTTCCCTACTTTGGAAGTCAATGGTGCCCCAAAACAGCCTGGTTACAAACTTTCTTCAAAATATCTTCCTCTTTGTTCGGCAGAACAAAGACATTCATACAGGTTTGGAACTACTTGAGGGTGAGTAAATGATGACAGAATTTTTCATTTTTGGGTGAACTATCCCTTTAAAGGCAAATAAATTGGAGCTGTTATTCTTATCAACACTGATGCAGAAAGCAGCAGAAACAGTGCAACAACGATCCAGTTAGAAGACGTTTCAATCCACAAATCACCTACATTTACCATAGTTTTACTGTAGTAACACTAACGGTAACAATGGTACGCTGGCAGAAAATTAGGATATTCATATTGAATATTATATTATTAATAGACTATGTTAAAGGAGTAATGGAATATAATTACATTATTTTGTTAATTATTCAATTATTCTATCAGTTGATATGGATTTGTAATTGACTGAATGTCTTTAGGCTACTGTTTTTCGATGCAAACACCATAGAAACCATATAGTTAGGCTACTTTTTACCATGGTAACAAGGTGCTGTACTTTTGGTTATGTATAAAAGATGAGGCTGTTACAGTTTTCACAATGGTACTGTCAAATGTACATCTGCAGTGCAACTCAAGTTCCTGCTACTCTGAACTCAAGCTCCTGTTCTAATGTGCATTTCTAAGAGACAAAACTTGTAATATTACATGTTCAGTGCTACCAAATCAGGTGCTGGTGCCACTGCTCTCGAATGTTAGTCTGGAGGCCTGATAATATAAATTGTACTGTAAAATGTTACTGTAATTTGAAATTTCGTCTGTTTAATTGTAAATGAAATATATGGCTTTAGTAAACCTTTTTTTTTCTATTAGTTTTAATATAACTGTAACAAAGCCGATGAGACGAGAGGCGAGCAGATCCAAGTGCAATGCTTTTATTAATAAATGTGGTCGAAATACAGGCAAGGGTCAAACAGTGGCAAACAGGTATATAATAGGAAAGGCAAAGAGTCATCCAAAACGGGCCTGGGTCAGTAGACAGTGAACACTATCAAAGGGGCTAGACAAGAGAGGTAAATCCAAAACGAAAGCAATAGTCCAGGCAGGGGAAAACACAATCCGAAACAGGCAAGGCAAGACAAGACTAGGAAAACTAACAGGGGCTCTGTAGAGTAGCTAAAGCTAGGGCAGCGATAAATGCATACAATACAATTGTTCGGCAGCAATGTCTCTAGTTATAGTGAAACTTAGTTCCTTTTGTTCACGAACAGCACTGCTGTTGTTACCTCGCTTGTGAGAAATCATGTAGTTTTTAAGTTGTTTACTGATAAAATCGTCAGAGTAGCGCTAACAACATTAGCGCGATGTATGTTAGTGTGTGTGCAAACTGTAACTGTTATGTGTGTGCAGTCTGTGAGGGAGAGAGAGCGGGAGAGATAGAGTATGTGCTTTCCGTACATAATAAAGCGTAATTTTGTGGCAAAAACATGGACATGATCTGTCGTTTTTATCATATTGTTTACTATATTTATTTATTTGGCCAGTGTCGTTGTGGGTTTTGGTTATTTTGCTGTTGTAAGACCTTTGAAATAACAGAAATCATTTGGCGAAGTGATATGGTCATGTAATGCGGTCAAGAGCTGCCTGGAACTACGTTCGCCGTGTGTTTCCTTGAAAATAATTGCACACCTTAGAACGTTCGGCAGCCAATCAGATTCAAGCATTCAACGGCCCCGTAGTATAATCTTTGATAATGTTAGTTAATGAAAATACAGTTATTCATTGTTTATTCATGTTAGTTCACAGTGCATTAACTAATGTTAACAAACACAACTTGTGATTTTAATAATGCATTAGTAAATGCTGAAATGAACATTAACTAAGATTAATAAATGTTGTAGAAGTATTGTTCATTATTAGTTCATGTTTACTAATGTTAACTAAAGAACCTTATTGTAAAGTGTTACCAGAAATGTTTCCTGAGCATCAAATCAGCATATAAATTTTTTTTGAAAAAGCTTTGCATCACAGGAAAAATTTATAGTTTAATATTAGGGCTGTCAAATTGATTAATCACGATTAATCGCATCCGAAATAAAAGTTTGTGTTTGAATAATATATTTGTATGTACTGTGTGTATTTGCTTGAGGCAAACCATCATTGATGTTTATTTCACACACACACACACGTGTGTGTGTGTGCGCGATACCATGATTAATCGATTTGACAGCCCTCAAATCTATATTAAAATAGAAAAAAAGTGTTTTTAAATTAAAAAAAAAAAAAATTCTGATCTTACAAAAGTATACTTGGTGAGTATAAGAGTCTTCTTTCAAAACTGTTTAAAAAAATTAACTTCTCCAAACTTCTGAATGGTAGTGTACATAATGTATGCAATATTTCGTCCACATAGTGGATCTATTTCTATAATGAACATTAACAAGACATTTACAAGGCAATAAAAACATTCCAGATCAGTTCAACAGTCATTTCAGAAATGAAAGGTCAGCCTCATGAATTCTAGAGGAGTTAGTAAGGCTAAGCATTAGGGGAAACATTTTGAAAGAAACTGTTCATGTGTTTTGCCAAATGAATCAGCATATGATTGCATTAATGAAAAATGTGTTCATATATTTTGACGTTTAATCAAGTTATAAAACATTAACGCTCTGCGTTTGTATGAAAATTTTATTATTCGTAGTTGTAGCAGCCAACTCATTGGCCTGCAGAGGACTGGACCACCTGGAGGAGAAGGTACCAGCCTTGCAGTATCCACCTGAAGAGGTAATGTGCTTCAAATATCCAAAACTGGTTTCTTACTACTGTTCTGTAAGTTTTTAACTGTGGGCGCACATTTAGCCAAGATGCATATATATATATATATATATATATATATATATATATATATATATATAAGTATAGAAAATGTCCTTTTTCTGCTTCCTCCACAACAGCTAACAGCAAGCATCAAGGAGCTGGTGTCATCAACTTTGGAAACTGCCAAGGATAGTGTAGCCTGTCCAATCAAGCAGACCTCTAATGTTGTATTGGACAAGGTATCTACTGGGTACCAGCAGAGTAAGAATGCCTTAAGTGACGGCATACATTATGTCCTTAACAGCAAGCTTGTCTGCCTGGCTGAGCAGAGAGCTGACAGGGCTCTAAATCTGATGGAGAACCTTGTCGACTTTGTCCTTCCTGTATCTTCAACTAAGACAGGTAGTCTGATATTCTTATATGCTTAATGTAGTCCTACAGTATATTTTTAGTGAACAGTCCTTAGTTTCTTCATTTGTATTCCTTGGGAGAAAATCATATCAAATAAATATCAAATCAATTCAGTGTGGCCCCAGCAAAATGCATGTGCTTTTAAGGCTGGACACTAGATGTCACTGAAAGTTCATTGTTAAAGCGATGAAGTCCTGATGGGTCCATAATAATTTTGTCAAATTTGAGTTTACCTTCATCTTGCCCCAATACACCTGCCTGGGATTTTCTAAAGTTGCCTGAAGACATTGATTAGTTGTTTCAGGGTTGGAGCTAAACTTTGCAGGACAGTGGCCCTCCAGGAGCAGGACTGGACACCCCTGAGTTAGACCATCCAATTTGCAACTGCATCTGTTAAATGTAAACATTGTCTTTGCAAACTATTTTGTAACAACAGGTGTATTATAATGTTTTATTCTGTTGTGGACTGTATTGCTGTGGTTCAAGTCTTAGAGCCATGGATAAAGTTAATAGAGATCCCTGGATTGAATAAGTGTTGATCTAGTTTAGTGACTCATTGCCTGGAAGAACTGTAGTAGCTTTGTTCCCTCTTTTCTGTCTGTTTATTATAATATTTCATCTTTAAGTGTCCACTGTGCATCTACTCCTCTACAGAAATGTGTCCGGAGGCACGTATTCGCAGTCATGGCTACAAATTGCATCATCTGTTAACAGGATGTTTTAAAGAGGGTGTTTCATCACGTCATTATTTAGTAACTATTTATGTGAGACGTTCAGTTATCTTTTGAAACAGAACTATTCAGGCTTTGAACTTTGGCTTTGGCTTGAATTGATCCCTAGGGCTTCGCTCTCGGTATTTGATGTCTAAAAAAAGGCAGGGTTATTAAATAAAACTAAACATTTTTAAACAAAGTAGATACAGTTTCTGAATGGATGCTTTGGTAAATAATAATTATGGCATAAAAAGTCTACATCACCTTAAAGGAATAGTTCTTCGAAAAAATGAAAACTTGCTTCAAGATGTAGATGAGTTTGTTTCTTCATCTGAGTAGATTCTGAGAAATTTAGCATTACATCACTTTCTCATCAATGAAGTGAATGGGTGCCGTCAGAATGAGAGTCCAACCATCAGATAAAAACATCACAATAATCCACACAACTCCAGTCCATCAGTTAACATCTTGTGAAGTGAAAAGCTGCATGTTTGTAAGAAACAAATCCATCATTAAGTTGTTTAACTTTAAACCATTGCTTCTGGCCACAATATGAGTCCATAATCCATAATAACGCTTCCTATAGTAAATAAAAAGTCCATCCCCTTTTGTCCTTTCACATCAAAATCCACATCCACAATGGTTTGAAGTTAAAAACATCTTAATGATGGATTTATTACTAACACACAGCTTGTGGATTACGTATATTTTAATGGATTATTGTGATGTTTTTATGAGCTGTTTGGAGACTCATTCTGATGGCACCCATTCACTGCAAAGGATCCACTGGTGAGCAAATGATGTAATGATACATTTCTACAAATCTGTTTAGATTATGGAACAAATTCATCCATATCTTGGATGACCTGAGGGTGAATACATTTTCAGCAACTTTTCATTTTGGGGTGAACTATTCCTTTAAAATAAAG
The DNA here is from genome assembly GCF_012432095.1 of Onychostoma macrolepis. Lineage (NCBI taxonomy): Eukaryota > Metazoa > Chordata > Actinopteri > Cypriniformes > Cyprinidae > Onychostoma > Onychostoma macrolepis. Next base: position 14,798,671 of record NC_081172.1, on the reverse strand, counting down.
TGTTACTTAACATTTACCTTTTTATGTAAGGACCGTGTGCATTACATGTGTTCCTGTCTGACCTGTTTAGCTTCTGCATTCAGTGCATTATGGTATGTGCTCCTTTGATAATTTACATAACTGACTTAGATATCTTTTTGCTCAGAGGCAATTATTCCTTTCATTCCTTAGAAACAGAAAAGTAAAGTTTCCTGTGTACAGCTCTCCCTTTTTTATCCTTTGTTTATCCGTGAGTGTGAAAGTGTGTCGAACGGGATAATTCCTTCCTCACATGCCCTAAAGAAGCAGCATGCTGCTGGTTATTTCTATCCCAATACAGTTAGAGCATTTTTTTCATGCTTGTGTCTTTCTGTGGCCATGTTTAATGGGACATTCAGCAGAGAGAATCTGTTTAGTGTGTGTTTTGTCTGCCTTTGTAAATTGAATTGGATTGCATTTAATGTTGGATATTGAGCGAGAGGGCCTGAATGCCTCTGTAGCCCTGAGCTTAGTAGTCATGTGTGGCATTATTACATTGGGTGCTGTTTGTTTGCACAGAGAGGAAGTGCTTCCTGAGGAACTTCTCTTTTTAATCCTTATGCATTTAGATCATTTATAAATCTGCCCTGAAGATATAGTGCCAAAAAATCACTCTTTCTTCACTTCCGCCATCTTTTTGGTTTTTGTCATTTCCTAGCCTGAAGAAATACATTTCCTCCCACTATGTGGGAAACCAGTGCTATAGTTGTCACAGTAGTGGGCCATATCACAGATATATCACAGAAAAAGTGTAAAAGAAAAATATGAAACAGTGTTTATATATATATGTATATATATTATTATTATTATACATTTTATTTTTTTTAATGTAATTTTCATTTGTAAACATCAGTAAAATCAATATAAACAAATTGTATTTAATTCATCATGGTGAATAAAAGTGTTTCTTTAAAAAAAAATCTTATCTTTCTAAGATTGTTTTAAAATAAATTAATACTTTTATTCAGCAAGGATGCATTGCAATGATCAATAAAGGCATTTATAGAGTACAAAAAGTTTAATTTTAAATAAATACTGTTCTAATCACCAAAGATTCCCCAAAAAAGTATCACAGTTTCCACAAAAATATTAAACAGCACTTTATTATGATATTATTTTATATTGATTTAATATTGATAATAAGAAGATATGTTTCTTGAGCATCAAATCAGCATATTCAGCTCTGATATCACAGGAATAAATTGCATTTTAAAATATATTCTAATAGAGTAGTTATTTTAAATTGTAATAATATTTCACAACATTACTGATTTTACTGTATTTTTGATCAAATAATGCAGCCTTGGTGAGAAAAAGAGACTTTTCAAAAACATACTTTTTAAAACTCTTACTAAGCCCAAACTTTTGAATGCAAGGCACACATATATAGAGAAAGATACTGTTTTTAAATAACTAAATTATATATATATTTTTTTTAAAAAAAGTAAGTAAATACATTATATTAATACATTTTAATGGCCTTTTCAGTATTCTGGCTGTCCGTTCCATTGCCTTTTAATTCCACTGTTAGTTTTTTATTTTTATTGCATGAAGTCATTTTAACCACTCTGTGACCCTTTCACAGGTGTCTTTTTGTCACAGAGTGAGTGAATAAGATGAGTGTTTGGACCACTATAAGAGAGCATGAAAGCAGTTAAAAGTCCTCCCTTCCACTCTTTATGTCTCCACATAAGATGTCTTTTTTTGCAGAGAATGATGGGAGTATGGGAGTGCAGGAGCCTGATGTTGGAGCTTCTGGCCCAAAGCCCAGCTTCAGCAGGCTGGGAGCTCTGGCCGGCACCATCTGCAGACGAGCGTTTGAGAAGACAGCTGCACAACTCCAGCGCTCCAAACGTCAAGGTCAGGGACTGGTCACACAGATCCCTGGCGTGAGTCCCCTGGTAAGTAGCAAACAGCATTCAAGTGTTAGTTTGTCCTTCCAAGAACAAAATGTGGCTTCAGTGTTGAGCACATGTTCTTTTTTGAAGTGTTAGGTTATGTAATTATGTTCAACTCTTCATAGAGCCCATAGCAAATTAAGGACCGTCTGTGTTGTACGTCTCCTTCATTTTATAAACCGCCGTTGCGCATACCTCTGACTCAATTAGTACACCAAATTACTGTGATTCCACACCCTGCCAAGCCAGCAGACCCAAACAGAGAGCCCAACTCAGCACATGACCCAACACATGCATTCACCTTTTTGCCATTCTGTAGCAACATTGTCAAACCGCCAATTATAAACACAGTTGTAAGGACTGATCAAGCCAGGGATTTTCAAACTGGGGTCCGAAGACCTCCAGTGCAACACAAGGGGAGGCTAGGGAGTCTGCAAAAGAGTTAAGAGAAAATAAAAATTCAGAAACAAATATCAGAAATCATACTGACAAATAAGAAGCATGTCAATCTCTATAACAGTGCAAAGCACATATTTGACAAAATGATGAGCACTGTTCAAATAGTGGCTACTGGCTTAAAAGTCATGTGACTAGTGTAATAAAACATTGCCAACAGTTAAGTTTAAACTGAGATTGTAAAGAGAATGGTCTGTACAAAAGTAAAAGAGTCAAAGTCACTGTTACTTATGATAAATTTAAATGTGTCCTTGCTAAAAATAAATGTATCAGATTCTCTATATTGTGACGGGAGGAGCCAACGACAGACACAGTGGGTGTGGCGTCAGGCCTAGGAGAGGCTTTTATTAAACAAAAACAATAAAATAAAGTGTCCAAGGGGAAAAAAGTGTCCAAAAGAAACAGGGGGTCTGGTGTCCTCGTCGTGCTGTGGGGCTGGTGAAGGAGGGCAGTGTTCTGGAAGGGAGGGTCCAGGTAAGGGGCGGAGTCCGGCGGCCGCCGCACGCGCTCCCGCTTGAGTCCGGGGCGCGAGGGGCGGCGGCGTCATTCTAGCGGCGGCTCTTCCTCTTCTTCCGCGAAGTCCGGTGGGACTTGTACGGCCCGGCATCCTGGCCCGACGACCGTCCTCGAGTGCGGGTTCGGCGGCTCACGTCCTCGAGTGCGGGTTCGGCGGCTCACGTCTCCGGTGGCGCGGAAGTCCCTCGACGCTCCCTTCCTGGACCCACGAGGACACCAGCGTGCATGCACAGGGGAAGAGACCGGTCTCTCGAGGAGAGGCGCGCTTGGCATTTAAACAGCGGCGGTGATGAGGCTTCATTCAGTTCAGCTGTGCCTCATCACACGCCGACAGCCCTCGCTGTTTCCACGCCCCTCCTCTCTCACACACCCACTCTCGTCGGGAGCCTGGTGAAGGGCGGCGAATAAGGGACGGGGTGGTGATGACAATAAGGGGGAGGGCAACCGACTCGTCACAATATATATATATATATACAGTGAGGAAAATAAGTATTTGAACACCCTGCTATTTTGCAAGTTCTCACACTTAGAAATCATGGAGGGATCTGAAATTGTCATCGTAGGTGCATGTCCACTGTGAGAGACATAATCTAAAAAAAAAAAATCCAGAAATCACAATGTATGATTTTTTAACTATTTATTTGTATGATACAGCTGCAAATAAGTATTTGAACACCTGTCTATCAGCTAGAATTCTGACCCTCAAAGACCTGTTAGTCTGCCTTTAAAATGTCCACCTCCACTCCATTTATTATCCTAAATTAGATGCACCTGTTTGAGGTCGTTAGCTGCATAAAGACACCTGTCCACCCCATACAATCAGTAAGAATCCAACTACTAACATGGCCAAGACCAAAGAGCTGTCCAAATACACCAGAGACAAAATTGTACACCTCCACAAGGCTGGAAAGGGCTACGGGGAAATTGCCAAGCAGCTTGGTGAAAAAAGGTCCACTGTTGGAGCAATCATTAGAAAATGGAAGAAGCTAAACATGACTGTCAGTCTCCCTCGGACTGGGGCTCCATGCAAGATCTCACCGTGGGGTCTCAATGATCCTAAGAAAGGTGAGAAATCAGCCCAGAACTACACGGGAGGAGCTGGTCAATGACCTGAAAAGAGCTGGGACCACCGTTTGAAGATTACTGTTGGTAATGCACTAAGACGTCATGGTTTGAAATCATGCATGGCACGGAAGGTTCCCCTGCTTAAACCAGCACATGTCCAGGCCCGACTTAAGTTTGCCAATGACCATTTGGATGATCCAGAGGAGTCATGGGAGAAAGTCATGTGGTCAGATGAGACCAAAATAGAATTTTTGGTCATAATTCCACTAAACGTGTTTGGAGGAAGAAGAATGATGAGTACCATCCCAAGAACACCATCCCTACTGTGAAGCATGGGGTGGTAGCATCATGCTTTGGGGTGTTTTTCTGCACATGGGACAGGGCGACTGCACTGTATTAAGGAGAGGATGACCGGGGCCATGTATTGCGAGATTTTGGGAACAACCTCCTTCCCTCAGTTAGAGCATTGAAGATGGGTCGAGGCTGGGTCTTCCAACATGACAATGACCAAGCACACAGCCAGGATAACCAAGGAGTGGCTCTGTAAGAAGCATATCAAGGTTCTGGCGTGGCCTAGCCAGTCTCCAGACCTAAACCCAATAGAGAATCTTTGAGGGAGCTCAAACTCCGTGTTTCTCAGCGACAGGCCAGAAACCTGACTGATCTAGAGAAGATCTGTGTGGAGGAGGGCCAAAATCCCTCCTGCAGTGTGTGCAAACCTGGTGAAAATCTACAGGAAACGTTTGACCTCTGTAATTGCAAACAAAGGCTACTGTACCAAATATTAACATTGATTTTCTCAGGTGTTCAAATACTTATTTGCAGCTGTATCATACAAATAAATAGTTAAAAATCATACATTGTGATTTCTGGATTTTTTTTTAGATTATGTCTCTCACAGTGGACATGCACCCACGATGACAATTTCAGACCCCTCCATGATTTCTAAGTGGGAGAACTTGCAAAATAGCAGGGTGTTCAAATACTTATTTTCCTCACTGTATATATATATGTGTGTGTGTGTAACGAATCTGAATATATATATTTCTGTCATGACAACTCTCGGAGGGATTGGTGTGGTAATGTACCGAGACTTGCTACTTCCAATACATCCACAATATGCTGCTGTGAGCATGTAATGAGCATGTAAATACTGCTGCTGCACATATAACATATGTGAATAACCCCCATTGCATACATGATTCCCCTATAGCAGATCTATACAGGTGGAGCTGGGGAAGGTGAAGGGTTTCTGAAGTGCGCTGCAACTGCTACCACAAGCATTAGCCAAATATTTGAATGTTGAGCAGCGAGTTCATTGGCTACAGATACAGGAGAGAATCAATCAGCTGTGACATGATGTCATTATGTCAATTAGATCTTTCGGACTGCGCCATCTAGAGTGTCATGCCAGAACTTTGTATATATATTGCATGCACAAAATGTATCACCTGTACAAAAAATAATAATACTAATAATAAAACCAGTAAATATAAAAGTTGATTTTGTCTTTTTTAAGGTTGAATATATCACGAGGACTGTGAAGACCATAGGAAGTGTAATACTGGGTCTGCCGAGCTCTGTGGCAGTGTTTCTGAAAGATGTGCAACAGCACAATTCTCTGCAGGAGGTGACCAGTAATGAGTTGGAGCAGCTAGAGGTTAGTGAGATTTTTTTAGCATCACTAAATCTGGTTATTTAAGACCAATGTAAATATTTACCACTTATATCAACTCAAAATATTGACCTTTTAGGTTTCACTTTAGTTCTTAAAAATTTTACTTGAAACTTTAACTTTAAAAATGTTGTTTATTTATAATTATTTGTGTTCACTGAAAGTTCACTGAAAAGTGTGAGTGAAAAATAGTTTCACTGCCATTTTTCGATGCAGTAACATTCATACCTCCCATTAAACTTAAACAGTTTTTTATTTTATTTTGTTTTGTGATATACTTTTAGAAATTTCCCAATTTGATCTACTGTAGGAGTTTGTTTGAGTGTACAGTACGATATACTTTTGACTTAAGGTGCCGTCCAAGTTTCTGCTGTTCTTCGAAAGTTTGCTGGCAAAATTGTGTTCAAGTTGTTCACTCAAATTCGCTGTGCTGACCAAAAGAAAGCTGATTTGTGTGAATGTGTCTTCTGTGTGAGCTGTGCTTCATACATCACTACACTATTCACAATAGACAATAGATCTTTTTTTTGTTTTGCATGTGAAATTTGCTTAAATATTGCATAAATGTGAGATTTAAGCAAACACTTGTTGCTAGCAGTCCTGGCAAGAAACCATTCTGTACACAGACCTCCATAAAATCATAAGAAAAATGTTGGATTGTTTGTTTGCTTAATCTTCCTAATACACTCGTATGAAGATGCTTGTACACATATAGTACACATATAGTATATTTTCTCTTGCAGAGTAATGGGCTTCCGAGGCTGGTCAGTGGATTAGGGCGGCAGTTACTGAAGGTCTATGGGTCTGTGGTGGCTAATGTAAAGAAACCCCATCAAACCAGCTTCAACCTGGCTAAGGATGGAGTCAGCATTGTCCTGCGGTCCTTTGGCACAGTCAGGGAGAGAGCACTGCACAACCTTTCTTATTATGGGCTGGTGAGTGAGTCAGTCACCCTCAGGTTTGATTTGATTTGGCCCCTCACGTGCTTTGAACAGTCTGGAATCTAGTTCACGTGGACTCTTCACATGTGCATAGAACCCCTTCAACACAAACAAACACACACACTTCAAACTCATCACCTGCCCCTGCTGTGATCACACACCCAACTCTGCATGTCAGGGGGATATTTCCATTATAGATTCTGTCTAGACTGAGAGTGACGTTGAATTGTTTAAATAAATGATGACCTTTCTTCACAACTGTGTTAGAGCATCTTGCAGTTTTTCTCAATCTCTTTGGCTTAATTCTTGAGTGAGAGTTTTTTTCTCAAAACATCAAGTTATAAACAATTAGTTTTTGCTCCACAACATCAGTTGAGGGTTTGAAATAACTTCCTTTTGTGATCTGTGAATGAGGCAGAAAATATATTCTTGTATAGAATCGAAAGCAGTCTGTCAACAAAAAAATTTAAAATATAACAAATATGAAACGAAATTGCATATAACAAAATTAAATGTGCGTATACAGTAACACAAAATGAAATTAAATTAAATGAAGTTTGCATATTGCATATGATATTTATAAACGAAACATTTTGACTAGTGTGGCTCACACTTAAATTAAATGTTTTGCGTGAGTTACTACATTTTGCAGACATGCAATAGAGTTCTGATGTTCTAGCAAATAGTTCTGAAAATCGAACTTTAGAGAATTTAAGAGAAGTTTAGCAAACTTTTTAAAAGTGCTTACTACAGAAATAATAATATATACAGTGGGGAAAAAAATTTTTGATCCCCTGCTGATTTTGGACGTTTGTCCACTGACAAAGAAATGATCCGTCTATTTTAACGGTAGGTTTATTTTAACAGTGAGAGACAGAATAACAAAAAAAAAAAAATCCAGAAAAACACATTTCAAAAAAGTTATAAATTGATTTGCATTTTAATGAGTCAAATAAGTATTTGACCCCTTCGCAAAACATGACTTAGTGCTTGGTGGCAAAACCCTTGTTGGCAATCACAGAGGTCAGACGTTTCTTGTAGTTGGCCACCAGGTTTGCACACATCTCAGGAGGGATTTTGTCCCACTCCTCTTTGCAGATCCTCTCCAAGTCATTAAGTTTCGAGGCTGACGTTTGGCAACTCGAACCTTCAGCTCCCCCCACAGATTTTCTATGGGATTAAGGTCTGGAGACTGGCTAAGCCACTCCAGGACCTTAATGTGCTTCTTCTTGAGCCACTCCTTTGTTGCCTTGGCCGTGTGTTTTGGGTCATTGTCATGCTGGAATACCCTGGCTGGCTTCAATGCCCTGGCCCTGACGGTACATGGCCCCGTCCATCGTCCCTTTGATGCGGTGCAGTTGTCCTGTCCCCTTAGCAGAAAAACACCCCCAAAGCATAATGTTTCCACCTCCATGTTTGACAGTGGGTATGGTGTTCTTGGGGTCATAGGCAGCATTCCTCCTCCTCCAAACATGGTGAGTTGATGCCAAAGAGCTCGATTTTGGTCTCATCTGACCACAACACTTTCACCCAGTTCTCCTCTGAATCATTGGCAGACTTCAGACGGGCCTGTGCTTTCTTGAGCAGGGGGACCTTGCGGGCGCTGCAGGATTTCAGTCCTTCACGACATAGTTTACCAATTGTTATCTTGGTGACTATGGTCACAGCTGCCTTGAGATCATTGACAAGATCCTCCCGTGTAGTTCTGGGCTGATTCCTCACCGTTCTCATGATCATTGAAACTCCACGAGGTGAGATCTTGCATGAGCCCCAGTCTGAGGGAGACAGTTATTTTGTGTTTCTTCCTTTTGCGAATAATTGCACCAACTGTTGTCACCTTCTCACCAAGCTGCTTGGCGATGGTCTTGGAGCCCATTCCCATTCCTTGTGCAGGTCTACAATCTTGTCCCTGACATCCTTGGACAGCTCTTTGGTCTTGGCCATGTTGGAGAGTTTGGAATCTGATTGATTGATTGCTTCTGTGGACAGGTTGTCTTTTATACAGGTAACAAGCTGAGATATCAGCTCCTTACCTGTATAAAAGACACCTGGGAGCCAGAAATCTTGCTGATTGATAGTGGATCAAATACTTATTTGACTCATTAAAATGCAAATCAATTTTTAATTTTTCTGGATTTTTCCGGGTGGTCCGAAAACCAGTCAGTATCTGGTGTGACCACCATTTGCCTCACGCAGTGCAACACATCTCCTTCGCATAGAGTTGATCAGGTTGTTGATTGTGGCCTGTGGAATGTTGGTCCACTCCTCTTCAATGGCTGTGCGAAGTTGCTGGATATTGGCAGGAACTGGAACACGCTGTCGTATACGCCGATCCAGAGCATCCCAAACATGCTCAATGGGTGACATGTCCGGTGAGTATGCTGGCCATGCAAGAACTGGGATGTTTTCAGCTTCCAGGAATTGTGTACAGATCCTTGCAACATTGGGCCGTGCATTATCATGCTGCAACATGAGGTGATGGTCGTGGATGAATGGCACAACAATGGGCCTCAGGATCTCGTCACGGTATCTCTGTGCATTAAAAATGCCAACAATAAAATGCACCTGTGTTCGTTGTCCATAACCTACGCCTGCCCATACCATAACCCCACAGCCACCATGGGCCACTCGATCCACAACGTTGACATCAGCAAAACGCTCACCCACACGACGCCATACACACTGTCTTCCATCTGCCCTGTACAGTGAACACCGGGATTCATCTGTGAAGAGAACACCTCTCCAAAGTGCCAGACACCATCGAATGTGAGCATTTGCCCACTCAAGTCGGTTATGACGACGAACTGCAGTCAGGTTCGAGACCCCAATGAGGACGACGAACATGCAGATGAGCTTCCCTGAGGCGGTCTCTGACAGTTTGTGCAGAAATTCTTTGGTTATGCAAACCGATTGTTGCAGCAGCTGTCCGGGTGGCTGATCTCAGACGATCTTGGAGGTGAAGATGCTGGATGTGGAGGTCCTGGGCTGGTGTGGTTACACGTGGTCTGCGGTTGTGAGGCCGGTTGGATGTACTGCCAAATTCTCTGAAACACCTTTCGAGACGGCTTATGGTAGAGAAATAAACATTCATGCAATCAGCATGCCAACTGCATGCTCCCTCAAAACTTGCGACATCTGTGGCATTGTACTGTGTGATAAAACTGCACATTTTAGAGTGGCCTTTTATTGTGGTCAGCCTAAGGCACACCTGTGCAATAATCATGCTGTCTAATCAGCATCTTGATATGTCACACCTGTGAGGTGGATGGAGTATCTCAGCAAAGGAGAAGTGCTCACTAACACAGATTTAGACAGATTTGTGAACAATATTTGAGAGAAATAGGCCTTTTGTGTACATAGAAAAAGTCTTAGATCTTTGAGTTCAGCTCATGAAAAATGGGGGCAAAAACAAAAGTGCTGTTTATCATTTTGTTCAGTGTGTGTGTGTGTGTGTGTGTGTGTGTGTATACAAGTGCACATTCAATACACTTGTAAGGCTAAAATGTAAGTTGCTCAGTTTTATCATTGAGACATAATATAATTATATATATAATTGCTTAAATGTATATTTTTTGTAAAAAGGTAAGAAAAAAAAAAGGAAATATTTGGTTTAGATGAACACAATTTATAAATGCTTTTGTTATCTGATTTGCTTTTGAAGAATACGTCAGGCCTAGGCTCTTTGCAAAAAAAAAAAAAGCCACATGGCCTTGTTTTTTAGAGACTGAGTGACTGTGACAAAGATTCATTTCACTCGAGTCCTGAGAACTTTCCTCTCAGAAAATACAACCGTCCGTTCTAACCCACTCCAAGATCAAATGCCATTGTAGAAGCATGTAAAATCTGCCATTTTTGTGAGCATTTTGGCAACAATTTAGAAAGAAGTTTCCATTCAAAGCCATATACATTTTTGACATGATAAAGCCTTTGACAAGATAATATCTCTCTGTAGAACAAGAAGTAGCCTATGCGAATCATAAAAAAGAACTTGCCATGCAGGCCATCCGTTTCAGGCAGTGTGCATTTTACCTCACTTGTAAGGATTCATCAATATGGATTAGATTGATCTGTATCCTTCAGTAAAGTAATATTTCATATTAATTGTAAATAGAATCTGGTTGGTTTACTCTACATGCAGACTCTGGTCTTCATTTTTTTAAAGCATAAATAAATAACCACAGCATGGCACAACCATATTTCGTACACTCCTTCTTGCAGTTTTATCCCTTCCTAAGAAAAGGTAAATGATAAGATGGAGATGTGCACAGCAGATAACTATAACCTGTTAACCTCTGTCTGGCTCGACACCTCTGGTAGTTATCCTGACATGGGTATAGTGATGGAGCACAGCGGCCCTCAATCTGTGACTGTTGCTAGGCAGAGTGGTTGTCTGACCCCATTGTGTCCTGAAAAAATCCTCATTACCTCACTTCCACTGTAGACACTTCAGAAACCTGTCACACATCAGTGCAGCCCATGAAAGGCCTCTTCTATAGTCTACTCCAACAGAAGCAATTAATGCAGTTTAATTGAAAATCATGTTAATCCTGCTTGTATTGTTTATTGACAAGCAGGTTAAGTTTCACTTTCTGTGAGAAACCAGGGCACATGACACAGCACAAACTCGTGTGCAGACATGTTTTTTAGGCATTTGCGAAGTGTTGTGTGAGAAGAAGATACCCACATGAGGATTTAATCAAAAACGGATGAGGTGGAGGCCGTCTGTATTATAAATCAGAGTATTTTTGCCGTCAGATGAGCAGATAACGGTTCCTGTCTGGTTTTAACAACTATTAGTTTTAGGTTTTAAACTAGAATCATCAAATTATTTGAGATCAGATCATTTTTAAAATAAATTTACACTTTCATTCAGCAAGGACACATTGAAAAAAAAAAAAATCATGGTTTCCACAAAAAAAAAATATTAAGCAGCACAACTATTTTCAACATTGATAATAATAAATGTTTCTTAAATCAGCATATTAGAATGGTTTCTGAAGGATCATGTGACACTAAAGACTGGGGTAATGATGCTGAAAATTCAGCTTTGCTGTAACAGCAATAAATTAGATTTTTAAATACTGTATATTACTGTAATTGAAAAGTTATTGTAAATTGTAATAATATTTCACAGCATAGTTTTTTGTTATTTTTTTAATCAAATAAATGTAGTAAGTGTAAGTGCAGATGCAGAAAGGCCATGTTTAGAAATATATTTGGGAATCAGATCAACAGGTGACCTTTTCAGGCTCCACTGGAGTGCTTAGGAAAGGCACTGGATATTGGATAACTGGAATTTTTGAACAGTTAAATCACTTCTTTTGTTTTGTTTTGTTTGGTTTTAGCTAGAAGGTCCACTTAAACACTGAGCTTTCAGTTCACACATTCCAGACCCCTGCAGATCCTGATAAAGTCACTTGTGAAAGTCAAGATTGTCATAGTTTGCCCACATTGGTATTTAATATTTGAAATACCACTGAGGGCACACTGTGACAATCTCGTTCTGACTTTCGTAATTCACTGTACTTATTGACTTTAATATCAGACTCCCTGTGGTATTTGAACTGGTAAATGGATTATTAATCAAGATGTTTTTGCTTTTATAACAGGCTAGTCTTTTTTGTGTCAGAGTAATTTATTTCCCTTATGCACAGAGAGAGTCAGTGGCAAACGTAGTTAATGACAATGCCAGACAACCACGCAGATCCGAGACGTCAGCTGATATGGAAACAAATAGTTTCAGTCATGACTAAGCAGTGCATTCGTGGATGTTCCTTTGGTGGCTTGTCAAACGGGAAACCAGGGTATAAGAGTGACATCCTTACTTTGTCTAACTGTCCTTAGTCTAACTATAAATCTAGTTTGTGTCTAATTTCTTAAAAATACATGTTTTTTTTAAATATTTTTTTTTTAGGTACATTACTTCTTTTAATAACCTAATGCAATGCTTTGATTAATGCAGTTTTGAACATCTATAAAATGTCTCACAGTTTAACATGGTTTTATCAGCTTCTTGAAGAAATATTTGCATATTTGAATTAGAAGTCAATTTAACAAGCCCACCAAATTATATAAAATTCAGCTAATTGTTTTTGGCTTCATATCGATATAGCAGAAATGATCCAGCTGGAATCATAGCAACAATCTGTGCTATTGGCTTACAGAACAGTCACGGATCTACAGATGAGAGATCTGATATAGTAATTAGGAGACTATCAACAGAAATGTATATACATACACATTCAAAAGTTTGGGGTCAGTAAGATTTTTTAAAACTATATATTTTTTAAAATAAATTAATACTTTTATTCAGCAAGGATGCATTAAATTATTCAAAGAGATTGTAAAGTAGAATGTGACAAATATTTTTATTTCAAATAAATGCTGTTCTTTTTAACTAAAATAAAAATGTATCACAGTTTCATTAAAAGTATTAAACAGCTTAACTGTTTTCAACTTAATTAGAAATAATAATAATCAGAAATGTTTCTGGAGCACCAGATCAACATATTAAAATGATTTCTGAAGGATCATGTGAGAATGAAAACTGGAGTGATGGTTGCTGAAAAATTCAACAGCTGTCAATTCATCACAGACATAAATTACATTTAAAAAAAATATTAAAATAGAACTGTTACTTTAAATTGTAATAATAGTTCACAGTATTATTTAACTTTAATATTCACTTAATGTTGAATCAAATAAATCCAGCCTTGCTGTGCATAAGAGATTTTCTTTTAGAAATAAAATCACACTGACCTTTTAAAGGGTAGTGCATAAGCTTTTATTAACATTATTTTGTCCTCCTTCAGCTTTATTCTAACACAATTAAGGGGTCAGATCTAATTGACACAGGAAATCGTCCTACTAAGAAAATCAAGTTTCAAATCAGAATGAGAATGTAGAGTTAATTGAATGAATTTGCTTATAGTCTCAAGCTTCTTTGAGCTTAATAAGACTTGATTTTATACGGTATACTGAAGTATTGGTTCATGTGCCGTGCTCTTACACAGGTCAAACTGGAACTGAGCACATTGTTAAAATTAATTCAGCCTTAAAACTCTCATTGCAATAAATTCAAATTCTTTATCATTCATATTCTGTGAATAATTGCACAGTTTGGGTTAACACTTGGCCATGTGTCATTGCTATAAATACCCAATAAAAACTCTTCAGTTATTTAGTAACACTCATTCAGATTTACAGGTTCTTAAAGACCTGAACTGATTCTAGCCTGCAGAGCTTTAGTTTCTCATTACGTACTGAATTCCCAGATGCAGTGGATTCTTTAACCTAGTAGTCATTGAGATGTAATAAAAGCTATTTTAGATCCCCGTACTTGATTGCAGTGTGTATACCAGATGAGATCAGAGAAAATATAATGAATCATTCAAAGTTCTCCATTTTTATTCTTTCGTATTGGTCTTGAATTCCTTGGAAAAACAGCAGGGGAGTCTCGCTGGAAGATGTCCACGAGTAGGACAAACCCCACTGATTGCTTCTAGGAAACATGGTCTGATATTGTAATTAGCCACAGACATCACACACGTGAAGTGACAGAATTGGGTACAGAGGTGTTGATTATTACATCACAGTACCCAGAAAGCAGCTGGAAGATGACGTCTGTGATACAACAAACTGCACAGAAGCAATTTGACCAAAAACTAATGAGTGCAGTTGCATAAATTCATGTTTATTAATGACATTCAATTACCTTTACCTCAGTGATTCAGTTGTTGTTGTTTTTTCTTTTTTGTTTTTTTTTTCTCCAGTAATTCTGTTTTTGTATTAGAGTTGGTTTAAAAATACATTTTGGGCACATGTTTGCACATGAAATTACACACAATGTCATTTTTTAAATTTGGTTAGACTGTGCTACTAAGTCACGTCTCACAGATGATCTTATCATTCTATGAATATCTGGGTTGTTTTGTCTAAGAGTTTCTTTGTTTTTGCTCTTGAGCTTATCTGTAGAAGTGAGAGGGAGAGATATGTTGATGCTTGTGTCTGCGTGTTTCTTAAGGATCTGCGTGAGTTTAACTGAGAGGAAGATCTGTGATAGCACCGCGGTGTTAACAGTTATGAGCTGAGGCCACACGTTTCTTCACGTTTTTAGAAGTAGATAAGGTACTCTGATCTGCCTGGCTACGGAAAATTACACAGAAACTTTCTTTGGCCTTTCATTTTCAATTTTGGTGCCAGAACCTTCCCATTTAGGCACTGTACAATAAATCTTTGCATAGTTTATGGTTTAATTTGTTTTATTTTGTGTTTTTGTTTTGTTTACGTGTGGTTTGTTTTGTTTTGTTTTATTTTGTATTGCTTTGCTTTGTGTTTTGTTTTAGTTTTGTGGTATTTATTTTCGTTTTGTTTTGCGTTTCATTTTTATGTTTTGTTTTTGTTTTGTTTTTTTGCTTTGTTTTCCAATATATCTTTATACAAGTTAGGTGTTCTGAAGTTTTAATGGGATAATTCATCCAAAAATGTATTCTTTCATCACTTACCCTCATGTTGTCCCAAACCTTTCTTTCTTTCTTCTGTGGAAAATAAAAGAAGATATTTTGAAATTGTTTTTGTCCACTCAATAAAAGGCAATGGGGTCCATGCAAATCCATTGGGAAAAAAATATCATTTCAAAATATCTCTATTTACAGAAAACATTAAGTCATACAAGTTTGGAATGACATGACGGTGAATAAATGATGACAGAATTTTCATTTTTGGGTGAACTATCCCTTTAATGAAGTACATCTTAAGCTTTCACTGTAGTTTAAAACTCAGTCACTTAGACTTTAGAGGCAATAGAGGTCAGGGAATGTGACAAAGAGCTGTAATTGGCTACAGACAGACTCATCCCTCCCTAATTAACCCCTGGCCTGGGACTGTTTGGGATCCCATAAAATAGCTAGACAAAAGCAGGAGACTCCAATAGGTCTGGCACCAAAGTTACTCTGCCCTCTAGCAGCTGGATATCTGTCCACATACAAGGAGATGTTGTGTGACTTGTGCCTTCCTGATGCCGTTTTTGAGGACATTTGGTATGTTAGAGAAAAAATGATGTTTGAAACGAGTGAAAGAGACAGGCCAACCACATTTAACCCTAGCCATTGAAAACAAAGCAGATATTCTGCAAGCCAAAGTGTTTATATGAGTGGGACTAAAATTTAACTCAAGCTTCAAAGAGTTTAGTATATTCTAGTGCCTCATTCTGAAGTCTTTGTCTGTATTGTTGTCTGAACATCAAGAATACTAGATGTTTTTCATCTTCAGCTGGATGGCTCCAGGGCATTTTCTTGTTTTTAAAGCTTATACATTCATGTGAATGAACAGTAGTGCTTGACTGTCAAATTCCATAATTTCTGCTACCTTTGAGAGCCTTCACATGTGGAAAACTAAAGACTGGCTTTGTTTTCTTTCATAACAGATTCCTAGGCGATCTTCCAAGCCAGAAGGAGGATCCCAAATGGCGGAAAACGATAGATCAAAAGGATGTGTGAGTTGCTCTCTGGTGCTGGAAACTAGTGTAGGAGACCACATGCACAGTCCCAGTGGCAATTCTCAAAAGCAGCCCCTTAAGTTTACAGAGCTCAAGGAGATATCAGAGGAGACCCGTCAGCTGAAGAAGAAGGTCATGAAGCAGATTCCAATGCAGCAGAAAGTAGTTCTTGCTGGCAGTAACAAGAAAGTTTCCAACCACAGATCCCCGAGGAAGAGTCTGACAGATTGCACCCAGATCTCCTCCTCATCGTCTTCTTACACTCGTACAGTGCAAAACAGCAGAAATGCCCCCCCTACTGCAGAATGAGAATGGAAGAATAGTTAGAGTGGGATGCAGGTTTCATTATTTATCCTGCAGGTCTGTCATGTTCATTTAAAGCATTAAGCATAGCAGTCATGGGTCATGATTTGGAGAGGTGTATGTCAACACTACCAATGCAAAACTCAGAAATCAGTGACCTACATATAGTTATACATTTGGATGTTCTGGATGGTGTTTTCCCATTTCTTGTCCATAATAAAGCAAAGTTATTAAGTTAAGTTAATTTGCTGCTCAAGAAACATCTCGTATTATTATCAGTTGAAAACAGTTGTGCTGCTTAATATTTTTGTGGAAACAGTGGTACATTGTTTTTAGTATTCTTTGATGAATAGAAAGTTCAAAAGAACTTCAATTTTAATACATCCTTGCTAAATAAAAATTATAATTTCTTTAAAAAAACAAAACAAACCTTACTAACCCCAAACTTTTGATTACTAGTGTAGTTAGGGGGGAAATGCGGATTTAGAAATTGTGGTATGACTTAAATACATTTAAATAAATCTTGCATTATTTGTGACTGATTATATAATAGTAACTATAATTGCAGAAATGGTGCAAATCTCATTAATGAAACAGGGCTACTTTTCAATAATTTTTTATTGTATCAAGTCACAGCAATTGGTGATAATACACTTTTTCAATAAAACGTCCCTTGAAAAACCAATATATGAGGAATGAGATTTGATCATTGCACGACAGGATCATTAAAGAAAGACTGCACAGATGTGACTCGGCTAAAAAGAAAACCAACCCATTAAGTACAGGAATAAATTAAATACTTCATAATCAGATTTTTACCATGTCCCTGCCTATTGTATGTTTGAGTAAACTGTGTGCTAGGTGGAAAAGTCCTCAGAATTGTTATTTTAATTTTTTTGGTCACTTACCAAAGATACCAGATTGACAATTACAGCAAGTCATTACAGCAAAGGTTATTCACTATTCAGTTATATTCTTTATTAAATTAATATTAACATTGAACTTAATTTGTCCAAATGCCTCTTTAGTCATAGCATAAAGAGCTGATCTAAATGTTTACATGCATACTTGTAATGCCTGATTGTGGTCTATGAATACATTTTTTTTTTTTTGCTTAGATTGTTGATAAATAAATATACATGTACATAAACTGTCAGCTGTACACCATGTATTCATTGCATTTGATTCCCTTTAAACTTATATCTGTAATCTTTCATCAACCATAGTTAACATACTTTGACAACGTGTTTTTGGTGTAACAATGTATTTAATACAAATACAGCATATTCATTTACTGATTGTAACATTGCACTGTCACTCAGGGGAAGTGTTTCTTTATTAGCTTTATAGCACAAGAATTATTAAACAGTGTGGTCTAGAAACAAACACATGTTCTCCATAAAGCACTTAAACAGCCTCAGAAAAGAAGCTGGGAAAAAACATTCTGTTCTGTTATCTGAATGCACACAGACTTTGTAACTGAACTGCAAGACGGCCTTGAGCTGATAACAGCTCCTTGAATGATAATACCTGATACTGTTGGAGCCTTTTGTATTTGATAAATGTAGCATAAGACAATGTTGTCTTGCGTCAGCTTATATTGTTAGGCCACAGCGCATTAGCATTGACTCATGAAAGATTCCCACGGCCATCATCACCACAGTGTTAACCTTCTTCCAACATTCATGATTATTTGCAGAAGCACTGACATCTTTCCTGTTTATAAGTAATAGCTCAACATTTGCTGAAAATTTACTCGCCCTCAGGCCAGCCAAGATGCAGATGAGATTGTTTCCTTATCTGAAGAGAATTGGAGAAATTTAACATTATATAATTTGCTCTCCAGTGGATCCTCTGCAGTGAATGGGTGCCGTCAGAATAAGATTTAAAACAGCTGATAAAAACATCACAATAATCCACAAGTAATCAAGAGGCCTGCAGCCATCAATTCACATCTTGTGAAGCAAAATGCTGTGCGTTTGTAATAATAAAAAAAAAAGTACGAGTCCTTTATCCATAATAATGTTTATTACAAAGTAAAAGTCCTCTCATCCGATTCAAGAGAAATATGCACAGATCAAGTACAGTTTAGAAGCAAAAACAGTCCAAAACAGTTGTTTATGTAGATTACTTATGATGATGTTTTTATCAGCTGTTTGGACTCTCATTTTGACGGCACCCATTCTAAGTAGAGGGTCCATTGGTGACGTAATGCTAAATTTCTCCAAATCTGCTCAGATGAAGAAACAAACTCGTCTACATCTTGGATAGCCTGAGGGTGAGACATTTTTCAGCAAATTTTCATTTCTAGCTGAACTTTTCCTTTTAAAGTAAGCAAAGGAGGTTAAATTACATATTTATCAAACAATGGAATATTCACTCCACTTATGATTGATATAATCTGCTGCCACATAGCATCTTAAGCATTTTATTGAGAACTCTCCGATGTCAACATGTTCTCAATGGAAGCCATCACCTTAGAAGACAAACTAGGGCAATCTCTTAGCTGCCCACACGGAAGATCCAGCTGTAGTCACATGAGAGATCTCAGACTCTCATGCAAGCCACAGCAACAGCTCGTTCCTCTCAATGGATCTAAAATAGGTCATATCAGACCACATAAGCTTTATTTCCAGAGCTCCCATCGGCTTCACAGTGAATCTGTTCGCCTGCGGGCAAACACTGCAGACATGCTCTTCACAATGCCCTTGATGCCTGCTAACTTTTTCACAGATACCCTGGACTCCCTGATGCGATCCACCAGCCCATGGAAAACCATGAGGACACTGTGGTAGTTCTCAGCAGCTGAGACCTCATAAAACTGACAGTCTGCAGAGAGCGCAAGCAGCCTGCCCTCTTCGCTTAGGACCGTTCGGCGATGGTGCAGATCCCTCTTGTTACCCACAATAACTATGGGCATCTTCTCAAAGCCAAGAATGTCCTTATTGGTTTTGATCATTTGAATGAGTCTGGAGACCGTGTTGAAACTGGCTCGATCACAGATGCTGTAGACCAGCACAAAGCCATCTGCCCACTGGACTCTCTTCTCACACATCAAGGACTTGGAAGACAGGTCCTGCTGAGAAGACAAACATAAGGTATTTATTCAACATTCAGATGGTGTATATAATATTTGTCATTCACTAAATATATTTGAAAAAAAAAACAGCATAAAAACTAATGCTAATTTGACTAAAAAGCTAATTTAATGGTCTTGGCTGGTTTAAGATGGTCTTATAGCCTATACAAGCTTATATACTGATGGTTTATCTAGCCTAACAAGTTACACAAAGTGTCCAAAGCCCTTATAAATCTAGCCAACAGATCACCTTGACCAGGCTGGGAAACCAGCTAAGACCACAACATCATT
This sequence comes from Onychostoma macrolepis, assembly GCF_012432095.1. Taxonomy (NCBI): domain Eukaryota; kingdom Metazoa; phylum Chordata; class Actinopteri; order Cypriniformes; family Cyprinidae; genus Onychostoma; species Onychostoma macrolepis. Next base: position 14,778,933 of record NC_081172.1, on the reverse strand, counting down.
TTAAGCAGGTTTATATATATATATATAGATATATATATATATATATATATATATATATATATATATATATATATATATATATATATATATATATATGCGACCCTGGACCACAAAACCAGTCACAGGTATATTTGTAGCAATAGCCAAAAATACATTGCATGGGTCAAAATTATTGATTTTTCTTTTATGCCAAAAATCATTAGGATATTAAGTAAAGATTATGTTCCATGAAGATATTTTTCCTACCGTAAATATATCAAAACTTAATTTTTGATTAGTAATATGCATTGCTAAGAACTTCATTTGGACAACTTTAAAGGCGATTTTCTCAATATTTAGATTTTTTGCACCCTCAGATTCCAGATTTTCAAATAGCTGTATCTAGACCAAATATTGTCATATCCTAACAAACCATACATCAATGGAAAGCGTATTTATTCATATGATGTATAACTCTTAATTAAAAAAAATTGACCCTTATATGACTGGTTTTGTGGTCCAGGGTCATATATATATATATATATAAGATAGGTTGAACAGTTGACAGAAAGTTAACTGGTTATGAAACACTGAATCACCTGTGAATATGGTGCATCCCATATATTCAAAGTTTGCTCTCGTCCATCCACAACAACATTGTGAGTGTAAAGAGACTCTGTTGAGAAACCAGCGTATCAGTTATAATGAAATGTAAAAATATTAAGAAAAACTTATAAATAAACATATAAATCAATCAGTACAAGGCAACATACCGATATCCCCATATTCCCCGATGAATCTACGAGTCAGGAATCGGACAATAAGTGCTGCAATTGCAAAACACAAAACTTAAAGAGCATTTGCGTATACGGCAAGATGTTGTTAAAGTTACAAAAGATGACTGAAGAAGAAAGAAATGCATTTTATGGATTACCAGATTTCCCAACATTGTCTGTGCCGAGTACCACAACGTTTGCATCCATTCTCTGTCCGTTTAGTCTAGTCATATCCTTTACAGATGCTGCAAGTGATGATCTGGCGCGTCTCCGCCGCAGTCAACAAAGTTGAGGAGAAGGCGGAGCTTCGACGTGCTCGCTCCCGTGACGCCTGTGTGCCCGCTCCGACGGTGAGTTTCATGAGCAGACAACTCAAAGCAGTCACAACAAACATTGCATGACCGTTGGCTTGAAAGGCATAAAAGGGCTGTATGTCAGTAACCGGCATTTTATTGCCATACTTTCCTGAAAGGGGACTGTGAATTCTGTATTTGTTGTCATTGTTTACATGGATTGTTCAGACGTTGAATCTGTTTTAGGCCACAAGATGGTGTGAGTAACTTAGGCTATTGAGGGTTAGAAAATAATTGCTTCTACTTTTAATATGAAAAACACCTGCTAGGTTTTTCTGTATTAACTATATGCTGTATATTTTGAAGTAAAAAGTACACGTTTCTTGCCAATTGTTTCCATGCTGAAAAAAATAGAAACCAACACAGAACTTCTAATGGTTTCCACTACAAACACCATTAAAACATTACAAACCATCAACTATAAACCATTAACAAATGGTTCCCTGTAATGTGTTTTGGGACATATTCCATTAGGGTTTATTGGTTTTAACAAGCCACCAATAAAAGGCGACAGATTACCAGTAGAGACCCACAGGGATGATTACAGTTTCCACTTAAATTAAAACCAATAGGCTACAGTTCCCATTACAACCAGTAAAACCATTACAAAATCTGTGAAAATCTTGTTTTTTTGTTTCAGCAGAGATGTTTGTTTCTTGTATTGTTCTTGTTCATTCAGTTATAAATTTTAATAATGTTTGTGTATTCTAAAAAAAAAACATTTTAAAGGTGCAATAGGTGATTGTCTTCAGAAACATTTTTTGTTATTCTGGTTGAAAGTCTCTTCACATTCCGATAGCAATCATTAAGTTAAGTGGTCTAAATGTATTTATCTGCATTTATATATTCTGTGGAAGGTGTAGGACCAAGAAATGTTCGTCCAATCAAAACACCCGCCCCCCAATCGAAAAAAAACTGTAATTTTGTGAAATGTTATTGCAATTTAAAATAACAGTTTTCTATTTTAATATAGCCTACTTAAAAAATATAATTTATTCCTGTGAAGTAAAGCTGAATTTTCAGTATCAATAATCCAGTCTTCAGTGTCACATGATCCTTCAGAAATCATTCTAATATGCTGAATTATAATCAGTGTTGGAGACAGTTGTGCTGCTTAATATTTTTTCAGACATGATAATTTTTTCAGGATTCTTTGATAAATAAAAAGTGAAAAAGAACAGTGTCTATTCAAAATATATATTTTGTGTTACAATATACACTACTATTTAAAAGTTTGGGGTCAGTAAGTTTCTTCTTTCTTTTTTAAAAAGAAATTAATGCTTTTATTTAGCAAGGATGTGAAAAATGGATAAAAAGTGATGGTAAAGACTTATGTTGTTAGAAAAGATTTCTATTTTGAATAAATTATGTTCTTTTTAACTTTTTGTTTATCAAAGAATCAAAGAACATAGTATCACAGGTTCCACAGCACAGCAGTTTCTACACTGATAATAAATCAGCATATTAGAATGATTTCTGAAGGATCATGTAACGCTGAAGACCAGAGTAATGGCTGATGAAAATTCAGCGATGCGTCACATAAATAAATTATATATTAAATGGTATTAAAATAAGAAACCAATATTAGAAATTGCAATAATATTTCACAATATTATTGTTTTTCGGTATTTCTGAGCAAATGAATACAGCCTTGATGAGCATTAATTTAACTCCATTAAAAACATTAAAAATCTTACTGATCCCAAACTTTTTTTTCCCTTACAGATGAACGATAAAAACACTGATCAGTGATAACATTGATCAATTTATTTTTCCTGTAGTAAAGGCCAGGAAATTTAAAATGAAATGCACTATAATATGCATTGTCCATATCTGGCCACTAGGGTGCAGTATAATCACAATAATTAGACATCTGTCCATGACAGAAGTGGCATAGGACAAAAAAGTTTTGTGAGTGCATCTCACGTTTTGTATAATTGTTTTTAATGTGTAATTTGTTTTTCACCTGCCCTTCTGTGTATAGAGATAAAACAATTGGGGGAAAAAAACTATCCATCACCAAATTCACCAATAAATATGCCCCTTAATAATATCATGCAAAATCAAATTAAATACAAAACTGATAATACTGTATATAAAATCTAAAATAACACACTGCATGATATTGCCACACACAAACCAGAACAGGAACTCTGTGGGCACCTTCATCAGTAAGCATGCAGTGTAAATACAAGCATATGTTGCTTTATTGAATAATAGCCATTTGTATGCTAAGCGTTCACATACTGATGAAGGTGCCCACAGTGTTGCAGTTCCGGTTTGTGTGTGGCCATATCATGCGGTGTCCTCATTAAAGATATGGGTGGCTTGGAGGAAGCCGCTCCTTATGATTTATGTACTGGTCCAAAGAAAGTGGTGCCACGTTCCTGACTGCAGCAGTGAGAACAAGCTATTGTTTGGGTGGCTTGGATCCTCAGTAATTCCTCAAGGAGCGGCTGAAGACACACCTTTTCCACAAGCACTCAATCACCCCACACCCTTAAACCAATGAACTAAAATGTATGTTTCTTCTCTGAATCTCTCCTCTTCTCTAGCTTGCTCTCTAATCTAGTTGTTTAATAAACCAGACTTTGTGTATTACGATTATTGTTGGTTCTCTGGCGAATTGCTCTGTTCCTTACTTCTGCCTGTACTATCCCTTCAGTCATACACTCAGTTGACCGTCTGCACGTCTCTGCTGTCCTGAGTTGTTCTGCTCCAATGCAGGCGGTAATACTGCCTATTGGGATGCTTTAAATAGTGCTTGTGTAGAAAGGGGGTCCTCATAAACTTCTCCTGCTCCTGAAGCCACCCTGCTGCCCCTCCCTGACTGAGCTGTTGGCTGTGTGATTCATTTCATCTGTGGCTGGCTGAAGGTGTGAAGTTGCTTTTTTTCACTAATGGAATTGGAGTCATGTAAAGCAATACATCAGTTCAGTTATGTATCAGGCTCAAAAATTGGTTTTCTATTAAGGGGTGCTATTTGCCCCTGGGATTGATTTCTGGGGCATTTTTATTATCTTTGTAAGAGCAATCTTTGTATTTCTGTCTTTTTTTAAATTTTCTTATTCAAGTATTTATTTAATTCATTTAATCAATCAGTCGGAATTATCAACATAAACAAAAGTCATCTTTACACTGCAAAGGTTGCACAGAAGCTGCATCTGATAGCATGTTTATTCATACATTTAAAAGGAATAGTTCATCAAAAATGAAAATTTGCTGAAAATGTACTCACTCTCAGGCCATCCAAGATGAGATGAGTTTGTTTCTTCATTGGAACGGATTTTGAAAAATTTAGCATTACATAATTTTCTCACTTTGCAGTGAATGGGTGCCGTCAGAATGAGAGTCCAAACAGCTGATAAAATGATCACAATAATCCACAAGTAATCGTCAGTCGTCAAAAAGTCAATCAATTAATGTCTTGTGAACCAAAAATCTGCATGTTTGTAAGAAAGAAATTCATCATTAAGACATTTTTATTTTCAAACCATAGCTTCCAGCTAAAATATGTGTCCTTTATCCATAATAATTCTTTCTCAGATTTTTGGACTCTTATTCTGACGGCACCCATTTGCAGCAGAGGATCCACTAAAAAATAGAACTCATTACATGGTAGGGCTGCAATATTATGACAAAAAAAATATTGCTGGTTATTTCCCTTGATCTTATAATAATGAGTATTATTGCAGACGAACAGAATACATAAAATTTTATACAAATAAAGAAGCTTTTTTTGTGTTGGGGAAGAGACACATATCATATTGTTGTATAGGCTACACAGACAAAACAAGCTGAGAACTGTTTATTTTTTTTATGTAATAGAAAATCACTTTAGTTATCAGCATGGTTATCTTAGTAGCATGAAAAACAAAACAGTTATTTATACTGGGACTAAAGTGGGACTTCAGTGCTCACAAAAACTCTTATTGTCAAACAAGCTGTCTGTGTAATGAATCCCCTTACATACATCGCATCTGCATGTACAGTAAGATACATACACATACATGAGTATATATAGATTACACACACCTTACACACAAAAAGTACCTTAGAGTAGTAGAGTTGAGTAGTAATATGTACCCTTAAAGGGACAGTTCACCCAAAAATGAAAATTCTGTCATTAATTACTCACCCTCATGTCGTTCCAAACCCATAAGACCTTCGTTCATCTTCGGAACATAAATTAAGATATTCTTAATGCATTCTGGGAGCTCTCTGACCCTCCCATAGACAGCAATGCAATTATCAACATCCAGAAACGTAGCCAGGACATCGTTAAAATAATCCATGGGACATCAGGGGTTCAAACATAATCCAGATCTCAAAAAGGGTTAACTCAGGTTAACTCTGCATTGTATTGGTTCAAAATATCATCCTGTCAGTCTGGCCTCTCTGCTTTAAAAGGTCATGTCACATCACATGTTTCATCTTTTTAAAACCCTGGTATAAGCTTGAATGGATTATAGTTATGAGTAATTAAGCCTGAAATCAGTCAAAACATTATATGGTTTGTTAATTATTTATTACAGCTAATTAGCAGTATATTATTCATCTAACGTCATTTAATTATTTACAATTTCATTTTTTGACTGTTCTTGGATGTTTAAGGCTACTTGTGTGTTAGCAAAATTATCTTTAAATAGAACTAAAAATGCAAATGCAATAAATGATTTTGCAGATGAACAGAGTTCAAATATTTAATTTATATTAATTATCTTTTTAATCTAAAAAAGTAGTCATCTCAAACTTTTCTTCTCTCTTACCCACCTAGATCCCTATGCCAAAGCTACAGTTATTATTTCCATACTGACCTCATAAAAAGCCCTATCAAACTAATATGAGGCCACTCTGTTGAAATGGAAAACTGTAAAGCGCTTCAGTGCCATGAAAACTGCTCTGCTGAACACGTTCAAATAAATTGCTTATGAATGATCCATGCACAGCTTAGTCTCACCTGAATTGTTGAATGTTGCCATTTTTAGCCATCTATATTTAAAAAAACCTGGAAAAGTCAAAGCAATGACAAGAACTGGGTCTTATGAACATAGTATAATGTGATATAGCTCATTACATGCTTGACAGACAGTAAAATGTAGTATTCTGTTCTGCGATCTTGCTGTAGGGTTAGAAGAGCACAGTGTGCGAGGTCATTACGATTCTCTAAGGAAAATGTTTTAATGCCTTGTGAAATGAAGTATATATATTAGACCTATATGCTGGTGGCACCAAAGGGAATATAGTAATAATATTGTAAGCACCCTGGGGCCACTTCTTCAATTTCTTAGCTGTCAGAGGTTATATTTGCTCTAATTGCCACAGATGTGTGAAATACTGCAGGAGTGTCTTAGAGACAACATATATACTGCACGGGTGAGTGACATTTACCCATATATAGACTGAGCTTTACCTATTTTATTTTATTTTAAATAAAAAATGAAAAAAAATATTAATTAAAAAATTTAATATTAAAATCTTAAGCAGTTTTAGTTAAGAATGTTGGCAGCAGTGTAGACGTTATATTTCATGTAGTTTTATTTGAGAGCATCAGATTTAATAAATTCTAATTAAAAGCAAGTGTGCTTTTGAGAAAATGTTGGACATTAAAATAACCGACACCAGACCAGTGATTTTGCATGAACTTTGATATCTAGTTACACACCCAATACTTCTAAACCTCCTCTTATAGCAGCCATTTATTCATGCAAAGCCAGTTCCAGTAAAGCAGCTGAGTCCGTGTGTGTGCTTATGCAAATGAATCTTCTTATGGACTAATCTAAACCCTCCATGTTTTATAATTCCACTCTTTCCTGGTTCAAGTGTATATAGCATATTGGCTGAGTAAAGGTGTGAGATAAGAGCATTCAAGCAAAAGGCCTGTCTGAAAATTAAATTGGATTTACAATTCATACAGATAAACTGTCTAAAGCAAAGAGCGTCTTTGATGACTTACAGCTTCTTGTATACAATAAACATTCAATTTATTTTAAGTGACAACACTGGAGAGAATCAGTTTTGCAACTTTTAAACTAAATCTAAATATGAGTGAAACACACAGGAAATATTAAAATAGGGACCATTAATTGATTATTTCACATTTTGAATTTGTACAATGTGCCTGATAGTCAATTTTGCATATTAGACTAATCAAACAGGTCAAAGCTGCTGCATGTTTATTAGAAGCAGTGGCACACACAGATCTTGCTATGAACCCATTAGCACATTTGATGTGATATAATTCGATTGCATTTCATTTCAGTAATACCCATCATGCTGAGGCAGAGGTCTTTAGTACTGTACGATGAGCGTTTTTTTCTCTGCAGCCCAGATGTGCTGTTGACTCCCGCAGGAGAATGATGGAAGATTCCCTTCTTGCATATTCATGGATTGGTTTCAGACACTTCAATTATTCAGCTGGATGGATTTTCTTAAGGAACCATCCAGTGAACTGCTCACCTTGAATTGTGAGTGATGCATGGGATTTAATGCCATTTCAGTAGCGGACAGGATAATCTTCAAAGGAATATGTTTGTCCCTTTCTGAACACAGGCCACTGAATCTTACCCGTATCTTTTTCAAAACCCTTCTACTATTACAGGTGCTTCATGGTCGTCATGCATGGAGATACCATGTGGAAATGAAAAGTTAACCCATTTTGTTATTGTAATGTGACCAATCTTAATTCTATACTAAAAGAGTGCATCATGTGGTAACATCTAAATTAATTTAGTTTATTGAAGTAAAAAATATATATTTCAAGATCACTGATTAATAGCTCCATATATATATATATATATATAAGAAGGACCAAACATGCAGAAATAAAAATTAATATAAATAAAAAAACAAAAATTAATAAATGCCAAAATAAGAAATTATATTAAAAAGAATTATTGGAATTAAAACTAAATACCGAAAAAACACAAACTTATTTAGGACATGAAAATTATTTTATTTTTTTTGTTTGTTTGTTTGTTTGTTTAATCAAGTAATTTATTTCTTTACCCCCCCCCCCCCAACTATTATATTTATTTAGTTATTTTTAGTGTTCATGCTGCCTTCAAATTTTCAGTTTAGTCAACCTGAAATGTGAAGTTGTATTATGTGACAACACTTATATTTAAGTTATCTCGACAATTAAATTAATTCCAGGAAAGTTATTCTAATACTAAGTTTTAAATTGTTATAGCGGTTTGCAATAATAATTTTTTTACAGAGCAGTAACCTTAATGCAAAGGTGCCTGAACTTTTTAATACAAAGGCCTAAAAATTTGACTGAGGGCTAAAAGTAAATGTTGCATTATATCCAACTATATTCTATTAAAATGTATTACATTATTATTACAAAATTTTAAGTAATAATTTCAGTTTTTTTTTTTTATCAAAAACATTGAAAATTCACTTAACTTCAATAAAAGAAAAATATAAATTAGAAATGATTTTTCCCTCCTCCTCTTGTGAAATGCTGGTTTGGGCATTTCTGCCTTGAAATGGGCATTAATGGTTTTAGGGATAGATAAGGAACAAAGTTGTTATGACCGTAAATCTGTCAAAACTGATCCCTTCTTGACCCTACATGTTGCCTGTCTTGAGATGTTAACCACTGTCCTTTGTGAGGCACAGCTTTCATTAGACATCATTAGACATCTGCAGAGAAACCGTTACAAAAGGAAAAGATGAGACCATTGCTTTTTCATATCCCCCTCAGGAAGGAAACGCTTGAGCTACTTTGCTGTAGAGCCACAAGCTGTGCAGCGAGGAGGCAGAATCGCACAGCCCAGCCTTTCACAAACAGCTGCTTCTAGTGCCACTAGATGTATTTTGGTGGGAAGGGGGTGGAAGCTGCTCCCTACACTTCTAAATGTGCCAGAAAGTGTTATCAGTTCAACATTAATGCATGTGTCGTGTCTTACTTTCCATTCCCCGTTCCTTTATCGTTGTGTGTATCAATGAGAAACTGCTGCCGAATTTAAATGAGACATCCTGTTGCTTATGTCTGTTAGTGCGTCATGAGGACATTTTCTGAAAGAGTGATTTGTGTATTTCCTCCCTTAATTGAAAAAACTTTTTTCCCCTAACAACTGAATCATAAGAAAAGGAATAATGGTAACACTTTACAATAAGGTTCAATTCATTAACATCAGTTAATGCATTAGGTATTATAGAAACTAATAATGGACAACAATTTATGATAATCTGTGATAATATTATACTGTAAATAAAATATGCATAATTAATGTAAATCTATAACATTGTACTTTGTGTTTTATTACCTTGGCATTAAATTACAGAAAACTGGTTAATGCTGCTACATGAGCATTTCTAATACAATAGACTGACAGCAGATTTGACTTCTTTCTCTTTCTCTTGAAATGTTTCTCCTCTTTTGGAAAATCATGGAAACATTTTAATTTGTCATTGGGGAAATGGGAACGCAAAAACTATATTTGTTGTAGTTTTTGTTCACCACTATATAATTTTACCCATTGAAGATAATGTCCTCTTCTGAGAACCCCAGAAACTGTGTTGCCAAATCTGTGGTTTTTCCACAGAAGTGGGCTATATTTATACTGTTGCTGCGGGATGTTTTTTTAGTCTGCAAGTTGAAGCTAACCCCCATTTTCCCCAGAATCGCAACTGGGATCGTTTTGGTGGTGACTGGGCTAATTTTGAGTACCAATTGAAACTTCGCAAAGTCCTACCCTCCCTTAGTTACTGTTGCTATGTCTGACAAGCCATGCCACTCTCACACCACACATCATGTTCTCATGCAGTGAAAAATACATCATGGAGCAAAGAGGAAACTGACAGGAGCAGGTTACTTTAGGTATGAAACAAAGTCTCACCTTTCAAATTTGGTCTTTTTTGAAGAAATTAATTTTCCTTTTTATGGATCTTTAATGTGTCGTGACAGATCACTGTAGCGCCTTCAAGCGGCACGTGACCTGATCAGTTTTTCCTCTTTACTAGTTAAAGCATGAAATAAACATGAATGAACATCAGAGGTATTTTAAAAAAAAGGTATTTTATTTTAAGCGTGGAAAGTACACAACATTTTTCAAGTTTAAGTCCACAGAACTTAATCTACTCTCTTGTCTGATTTGTTTGTCAGACAAAATGTCAGATTTGGCGTTAGGATTGGTCAGATCCGCCTGTCAATTAATCCCCCTGCGAAGGGTCAATGGGGATTATTTATAACGCAGACCTGGCAACCCTGACTAGAAATGTGAAAAGGGTCCATTTTTCATTTGCTTGTTCATGTTCATGAAAAGAGTCAGTGACTGACCAAAAGTGACATCAAAGACTAAACTGTACAAAATATTTGTTTCAAATAAATTCTGTTCTTTAAAAATATAAATAAAAAAAAAAAAAAATCCTTAATAAATAAATACATACACATACAAATACACATATAAAGAAATAAATACATTTCAGCTCCAGATTTGATTTTAAGCATGATTTCTGACAGGATCATGTGATACTGAAGACTGGAGTAATGACTGCTAAAAGAAATTAAGCTTAAAATAGAATAAAAAAATAAAATAAAATAGAAAACATTTTTTAAATGTAATAATATTTCACAATATGGATGTTTTCTGTACATTTGATCAAATAAATGCAGCCTGCATGGTTGAGCAATAACAAACTTCTTTAAAAAAAAAAAAGGCATCAGGACATCAGTCAGTAATAAAATGCTGTAATTTCCACCACCATAGAACTACTAGCATGTGTAATCTCATGACTTGCATTTACATGTTAGTTGAATTTTGGCATATGTGCATGCTTGAGGGAAAAGCAACAAATGAATAATTCATGGAATAAATATGGTAAGTGCTTTCAAATGGTCCCTAAACGCTCATCAAAGCTACTACAATACTCCCCTGCTCCTTTCTTTTATACTCACTCGGATGTGCTATGCATGCATGATTGATTCAGTACAACATTGCCATTACTTCATTAATAAACACTGTAAAATTGATAATGCAGCCGTCTCGTATGATAATGCCAAGCTTAAAGAAAGTTCTCTTACTAGAGGAAAATCTGGTTCAAATTGTTGAAATAGTGATACCTTTACCCTGGCAATCAGTTTTGGAGACTTTTTTCCCCTTTTAACCTGCCAGTTAAACTTCTGAGAGAGCAAACAGGACTTGGCTAAGCGATTTCTCAGCTCACATGAATGCGCCAATGCATTTAGCGGCTTTTTTCATTATCATGAATAGTGGAACGACTTGATGCCTTTTGTATTTTTGATATTTTTCTCAGAGGACACATTTACCTTATTTGAATTGCAACGTCCCTGACTGTATCCACAGGGAGAACTATTTAACATTTATAAATATCTCCAGAATGTCACTGGTTGAATGAGAGCCGAAGTGGTTGCCATGACAAAAGGGCGAGTACATGCTTGGCTTGCATTGTTTTAAAAGACAAATGAAATCAAGGAGTCTTTTCCTTCTTTAGAGCCGCACAGGATGTGAGCCAACAGGGTGTGTGCAAAATGCAAACCATCAAAACTATTTTCAAAAACAAGCTACAGTATTTTCTAACGATGCAGAAAAAGATGTAATAAACAGTTTATTACATTCTTTTATAATAATCTGTCATTTTTGTGTAGTTAGAAAATGCAACACATTATATATTTATATATACAAACTATATGACGGCAATATATATATATAAGAATTGTTTATATTTGTGTAAACCGATACTGATACCATTCAAAAATTTGTGTAGTATGATTTTAAAAACAAAACACAAAATAAAAAAAGAAATACTTTTATTCAGCAAAGACTCATTAAATTGATCAAAAGTGACAGTAAAGTATTTATAATATGAATACTTTATGACAGTATAGTATTTATAATATTGCAAAAGATTTTAATTTCAAATAAACTGATTTATTTGAAATTTCTATTATTTAAAGAGTCCTGAAAAAATAATCATGATTTCCACAAAAATGAATGCAAAAACTATTTTCAACATTGATAATACAGTAATACATTATTAATAATTAAGTAACAAAAATTAATTGAAGACTGGAGTAATGATGCTGAAAATTCAGCTTTGCATCACAGGAATAAATTGCATTTTAAAATAAAACATTAAAATAGAAATCTGTTATTTTAAATTGTAATAATATTTCACAATATTACTGTATTATTCAAATAAATGAAGCTTTGGTGATCATAAGAGACTTCTTTCAAAAACATAAAAAAATCGTACTGAATCGTATCCATCCATCCATCCAGACCATGACACTTATAGGGTAAAAATGGTTGCTTTATAGCACTTTTTAAAGGGATAGTTCACCTTCAGCTGGTCCCCATCGACTTGCATAGTGATTTTTTTTTCCACACTTTTTGGAAGTCAATGGGGACCAGCAACTGAAGGTGAACTATCCCTTTAAGATGCTTTGCTTACAACTGTGCCACTTTAAATAAAAGATGTGACTCCTGTCATGACATGACAGACATTTATGTTTGCCCTTCAGTGCATTCTCATCTATCCACATACTTCCAATGGGTTTGTAATGAATTGAGAGGTGGCACGGCACCCTGTCTCCAAACTGCTGTCACAGTCAGGCCTGTGAAAGCACAGTCAGCAGCTTTTCAGCTCTAGCTGAATTTATTGGGGTTTTCCAGAGTGATAGACTCTGAATTGCTAAACATGCTGTTTATTTCTTCCATCGGCTAGCCATGGCGGCAACTCACTCTGTGCCAGCAGAAAGAACAGAGCCCCTTTAGAGCATTTTATGTGCTCTTGAAAGGTGGTTATGGCAATTTATCTGTCCCTTGCTATAAAATCCATCACACCCATAAAACTGTATCAGTCAGGGAGAGGACAGCATAAATATCAAACTCGCAGTATAAGAATAACAGTATCATTTATCTGAACGGTCTGGATTTCTGGCTGTTACAAAGTCTGCCACATACTGGGATAAAAGTATCCTTAAACCACTCTTAAAGGAACTGTTCACCCATAAATGAAAATTTGCTGAAAATGTACTAACCCTCAGATCATCCAAGATGTAGATGTGTTCACTGGAGCAAGTGTTATTATGAATTATGATCTGGTAATTTAGCTAGAAGTGAGAATTTAAAGTTAAAATGCCGTAATGACGGCACCCATTCAATGCATAGGATCGATTGGTGAGCAAGTGATAAGCAAGCTAAATTTCTTCAAATCTGTTCCAATGAAGAAACAAACTCATCTACATCTTGGATGGTCTGAGGGTGAGTAAAAATATTTTTTTTGCCATTTCTATTTCTATTTTTATTTTATTTTTATTTGCATACATTTTTTTAAATAAAAAAAACTGGATCAAAAATTACATTCACAGTCATAAATCATATTTTAGTCTCATTAGTAAATTTTTCATAATTTTAAATAATTTTAGAATTTGGTTTGAGTGGATGTTACATTTTACATTCTATTTATTTATTGTTTATTTATTTATTTGTTTGTTCGTTCGTTCATCTATGGTCTCTTTTGTGCTTTTAGCTTTTTTATTTCAATCTTGTAAATGATCTTGCAATTGTGTAAATAATGCAATTTTAATTTATTAACATTTAAGCACACTTCTAAAAGTCAGATATATCCTTTTATAGAAATCACAACAAAAAGCATGTTTATTTTTAAAGGTTTAAGATTTCAAAAGGTACTACATAATAGAAATGACCCATAATTTTGCAGAGATTTAGTTTAGTTATTTTATGTAATCACTGCAATAAACCTCAATAGACATCAGTAATTTGGATTTAAATATACGCTTATGAATTATTAAACAGCCTATTGCTTGTGCGGTTTCACTTCTCCCCTTTAAACTCTTAATTACAGGTAGAAATAAACAGAAGGAGATTTTCAGTCATTCCCAGTGGCAAAATAACTCCATGTATAAAGATTAAGACTTCTGTGTGTAGGCCCTTGTGTGGAGATATTTGATAGCATGTCTGTTTGTTTCTAGTTGCCAGCTTTTAAAACGCTTGGGTGGGAAGGTTTAATTAAAGGGATTATTTACCCAGTGAAATTTAAAACTGGGGGCTGATCTAACACTCGCAGTATGGCAATGCTATTAGAGTGCAGAAGCGCCAACGGTGACGGCTCAGAGCTAGTCTTTTTCTACCAGCTGCAGTTTAATTTCCGAAATCTTTTAATCATAAAGTGCAATTTTAGACTGTCAGCGCTCAGAAATCAAAGCACAAATCATGTTCATGAGAAAGTGCCCAGCTAATGATTGCTAATCCTGTGTCGCTTCTGTGGTCATAATATAGACGTCACATAAATATCTGGATTAGAAAAGTCAGTTTGTGCTGAGAGGGACAGAGCATTAGAACAGTGCTATTGGGCCTTAAAGGCTGTCACTTTAAGGACAATTTAGCTGTTGCATGACCATCAAAGATACTTCAAACCAATAGCTTCCGGATATGGATGGTAATTTGTGTGCTGATTTTATAATGTGCAGAATCTGCAGACTTTTACATTATCTGCCCTGATTTAAGGGGATTTTCTGTGGACTGGGTTTGAATATGGTAAAATGTGTTAAATGAAGCTACTAAGTGTTTTAACTGGTGATTTTATGACTTATTTAGCATGAACAATAATGCATAAAAGAAGGTTTACATGACAGTTGTTTGTTTAAATTGAATTGTATTAGATTGATCATGTTCTGAAGTAATTATTAATACATAATAAAAATAGATTGATAATTTAAGGCCTATTAGATATTTAAAGGGATAGTTCACCCAAAAAGTTAAATTCTGTCATTACTCACCCTCGTGTTGTTCCAAACCCGTAAGACCTCTTTTATCTTCGGAACACAATTTAAGTTATTTATACATATATATGTATTTGTGTGTGTTTATATATGTATATATATATATATATATATATAATTTTAATATTAGAATTTCTATTTTAGTATTTGTTATTTATTATAAAATGGTTATCGAATACCGATGTATTCAATATTTGGATACCGAATATGTATATATATACATAATATATATAATTATTAACATTAAACAAATATAATTCAATGCATTCTTCATGTTGATTATGAATTAATTTGAGGATTCAGTGTAAATAAAAAAACTTTAGATGTGATTAATTGAAATAAATTACAGAAAACAGAAAAATAAATAAATACATACATACATACATACCTACATACATGCAGAAATAAATGAATAAATGATTGCTTAACAGGCCTAAATGAAATATGTATTAGTTTATTGTTGCTAGTGGTTTGTTGTTTGTTTGTTTCCAGTGGTAATGCCTGCCAAAAATAATGCCCCTTCCTCTCAGCTATGGCGGAGGAATTAATAACTTGAACAGACCAGAAGACGGATTTGAAATAGCAAAAACTAATGCCTCATGCCCAATAACTTCAGTTGCAGATTTCATAGAAATAGGAGATTGGTAGGATTATGGGAATATATGGCACTGTGTCTCTCTTTAGACCCCTGCCTTTGCCACACATCAGCTTGAGTTACTAATGTTTGTACTGTGAGTTTCCCTCTCTCACTTGCAGATGGCGAGTTCACATTTGACTAAATAGCTTTATTTCGACTTACACAATGGCTAAACTTGTCCGGCCCGTCTTGTGGCATAGAACTGCACCTGTAGAAGATTGCTTGTCACTTCTTCAACGCCTTTCAGTTTTGTTTTGTTTGCTTGCTGAGGGAATCAGTAGGCGGAGGCATTCCCATCGCATTTAAGCTTGTTTTGCTTGCTTGCACCAGTGAGTGGCTTTATTGTTTTTCCCAGAAGTAAAGGTGTAGATTCGGTTCAGAGTCAACAATTCGGTATGCATGGCAGGACCTTCTAGGAGAGCAGTTAGAAAGCAGTATGTTCCAGTTTATTTAACTCCTGAATACTTACTACATAACACCTACAGAACTACCGACGCTATTGAGATTGCGAATGTTTAACGTCATTCTTTCCTCTAAGAGCATGAGACAGCATAACAGTCTTGTGATTTACCCGTGCAGGATATCACAACCCATCACTCCACAGGCGGAAGGCTCTATATTTGAAACCCTCTCACTGCAGCGCCACTGAAGTTTAAAAGCACATGTTGGCTTCTCTATTGATACCAGGGTAAAAATAGATCGAAAAGGTCTCTCTTGGTGTGTGTTTGTGTGTGTGTGTGTGTGTGTGTGTGTGGTAGTTTGAACACAGAACAGATACTGATGCTCTATTAATAGCTAGGACAGCAAAACTGAAAAAAGAAAGCTGCCTGACATTTTCTCAGTCAACATCTGCTAAGACTTCAAATGCCAGTGTGGTATCTTTATAATCATGATGTTTCCCAAGGGAGCTGTTGCTTTTTGGCAGAGGTATTATCATGAATGTTTGAGAGTACAAGGCTGGACCGTGAGGTTATTAGCCTGTTTTCTTTGTATGTTATGTTTGAAATGTTCCTTTCTTGGGAAGACTGAAAAGCAGTGCTGTATATTTATATTTCAAGACACCTAAGGAGTTTCTAGAGTGGAATCAATATGCAAAAGCTGATCAGTAAAGACATACTCAATCTCATTCACTAATAATTGTTAGCAAGTCACATATTTATGTGCAGAGAAAAAAGTTATCATGCCAAATTCCCACCGAATTCACAATAGATACACACATAAATTCATTCTGTTAATGAATTTGGATTATTTTAAATGAAGGAGTGCCAGCCTGCAACTAGTAATTTGTATAAAACACACACAAACCAGTTGTTTATGGAGTGCTGCAGGGATGCTGTACTTTTGTAGGCCTCAACCTGGAAACAAGTTAGCATTTTAGCAATTTAAGCACTTCTGGTTCCACCGTTTTTTTTAGGTCAGACTTTCTTTTAAAGGGATACTCCACCCCAAAATGAAAATTTTGTCATTAATCACTTTACCCCCATGTCGTTCCAAACCCGTAAAAGCTTCGTTCGTCTTTGGAACACAATTTAAGATATTTTGGATGAAAACCGGGAGGCTTCCTCTTCCATTGACTGCTACTCTCAAGGCATGGAAAAGTATAAAAAAACCTCGCCAAAATAGTCCGTCTGCCATCAGTGGTTCAATCTGAATTTTATGAAGCGACTTTTGTACGCAAAGAAAATAAAAACGCTGTTTCCGTTCAAATCAAAACGTAAATAAACGTATAATACATATCCATGAGTTACTGATGACAGAATAGTGTACGCACTTTGCATCCATCGGATGCTCTCCAAAATGGTGCTACGCTGACACAGAGAGACAGAGAGGAGACGAATTGTTGAATAAATGTCGTTATTTTAATTTTCTTTGCGTACAAAACGTATTCTTGTCGCTTCATAAAATTCAGATTGAACCACTGATGGCAGATGGACTATTTTGGCGACGTTTTTTTATAATTTTCTGTGCCTTGACAGTGTAATTTACTTGTCAGTCAATGGGACAGTCACAAACCTCCCGGTTTTCATCCAAAATATCTTAAATTGTGTTCCGTGGACGAACCAAGCTTTTACAGGTTTGGAACGACATGGGGGTAAGTGATTAATGCCAAACTTTTAATTTTGGGGTGGAGTATCCCTTTAAGGTCCAGTTCTCACTATTAACCAACTATTAACTATGATTTTGCTCAATAAACTCCTAATTACTGCTTATTAATTAGTAAGTTAGTTGTTAAGTTTAGGTATAGGGTAGGATTAAGAATGTAGCTAGAATATGGTCATGCAGAACATGTGCTTTATAAGTACTATTGAACATCCAATATGGTTGTAATATGCATGCTAATAAGCAACTAGTTAAAAGTGAGAATTGGTCCCTATACTAAAGTGTTACAGTTTTATATGTTTTAATCTTTTACTTGTCTTGGAAATAACATTTGCTAAAAGTGTAAAATGGGACTACAGAGGTTGTCTGGAACATTAAGGGTACGTTTTCACAACAATCATGTATTAAAAACAGAAACATTTTTCCTTTACATTTTTGAATAGATTTGTGTACAGACAAAACAATGTTGTCAAAACAATCCTCGTTCACATTCACAAAAACGACTAAAAACTCTGTATTATGCATGCCAGGCCAGTAGGTGGCGATGCCACTTTGTAAACACTGTGTGCCTGCACTATAGACTGAACACATAATAAACATATGCATGGCGTCACCTTTTTCACAAATTCACCTTTTGTAGTTTACACGGAGGCTATAGCAGTATTGTTTTCAAAAACTTGCATATTGAAACCCGTTTTTAAAAGTTTGTGTTTTCAGGCCCCCAGAACGCTGTTGTGGTGTAAATGAACAGCCAAATTGCCTAAAAAGTTTTGGTTACACTTTATTTTAAGCACCAGTTCTCATTATTAACTAGTTGCTTATTAGCAAGCAATAGCTGACTGTTTATTATTACTTATTAGTCCCATATTAATGCCTTATTCTGCATGACCATATTCTATATCCCTTAACCTGATCCAATACCTAAACTTAACAACTACCTTACTAACTATTAATAAGCAGCAAATTAGGAGTTTATTGAGGGAAAACTCTTAGTTAATAGTGAATATGTGTTCCCTAATCTAAAGCATTACCTATGTTTTCTTAACAATACTTGTTTCAAGGTGATTTTTACATACGTTTCAGCTGGTTCTACATGATCATGTACCTACTCAGATTTTGGCTTCCATTCATGGTCAATGGTAGAATCTTTAGGGAACTTGCAGTATGGTATCTGCTAAATGCTGGCATCTGGAGACATCACATATGTTCAGTCTCCAGGTGAAACTCCAGCCCACTGGCGTGAGTAATTATTTTGCGCCACAGGCCAGATTTCCTCTGCACCTGACTGATGGCTGCAAGTATGGTTCCACAATGTGGAGAAATCTAGGCCAGTGTTTCCCAACATGTTTTTTTTTTTGTCTTATAGCCCCACAAGCTCATCAGTAAGGCTCAGATGAGGTACAATGACACTAAACCATCAATTTGTCCCTTTTATAATTTGTTCCCATTTGTAATGTCATGTACCAGAACAGCGTTATTGCTGCATCTATTTGAAAACTACAGTGCCACTTTTCATTATGAAGCACAAGACAGGCCATTTAATTAAATGTAAATTGATTTTAGCTGCGTGAGCCTGTGTTTCATTTGTGCTTACTAAAATATAGGGCCACTGGTGTTGTCATAATATCATGCAGTTTGTGCACCATAAAGCACATTAGTATAATGAGCAAGCTTTCATTGCACATGGAGAAGTCATTAAAGCCTGCTGACTGCCTTCACCATAATGTGTGCTGGCAATGGAGTGCCTAGATATGTACTAATGCATTTGGAGAACTCAGAGAACTAATGCATATGGAAACACTTCTTCTGAATTTGTTTGATATCCTGCAACTTTCTAGCTGTACTATATTAGATCTGCCAGTGTCAGTGTCAAAATAAATGAAGTTTTCATGAACATAACAAAACCTATTGAAATTATTTTTTTAATAGTTAATATAGAATTATTGATTATGTCTGAAAAGAAAAGAAAAGATTAAAAAAAAAAAATCTGTATAAATACAATATATTATGATAATATGTGCTCTTGTATAATATAGTTCCATGAGACCAGAACCCGTAACTGAAACATGTCAAGTATTTGTATCTCTTTGTTTGTATAAAGGGAGTTTCCATGCATGGAATGAGGAGTGGAAATCATTTCAAGAGAGCAGGGAGTCTGTGTATCTCTTATTTTGGTCACTTGATGTTCATCATTTTACACATGATACATTCATGTTTGCCATTTCCAATCAACTTTTTGTTCCAACCCAAAGAAGTTTCACACAAAAATGTTCTTAATTGTAATAATAGGTCCTTTGGTGCACTACAGAAGTTAATATATTATATAATGTATTTTTTTAAAACATACCTTTAGGTACTTTAATTCCTTCGGAGACAGATTCAAATTAGTTTCAGATGTGCCGGGCTGACTTGGATATTGTTCATATAATTTAGCGAGCTGTACAGAGGTATGTTGTTGTTAAATTGTCTAATTATTGTATGTAATCTTTTTCTGGCCTGTTGATAAAATAAATGAAACAGTAATTCCAGAAAAGCCTTTAAATGTTCTTTCTTTCTTATAATTTTGTATGCGGATAGTAAAGTTACCTTTTAGATTGCTGCATGGTTTTATTAGCATTATTGTATGTAAATCATATACAAATGCATAATCCATAATCAAGGCGTTTTTTTAAGACTTCCATGAAAACAAGTCAAATGGACCATTGACACTGCTAATTGAAATTGTAGATAGAGTGTCAATGGTCCAATTTAAGAGATAGGTGGCAGTAATGCACTTATAAGTCTGCGATCCGCCGTAAAGCAAGAAGAAAAAGAAGACGCCCCACATGCCGGCTGTTGTGAACGCGCTCAGGACAGTTGGACAGTGCAGTGGATCAGAGGTAAAAAACAATATAAATACTGTTCAGTTTCTTGCACGGACCTATCGTTTCATGTCTTTAGACCCCAATGTATCGTCACAAGCCGCAGGATTTAATTTGGTTTTGTCTGTGTATGTTTTTTTCTCTCTCAAAGCCATGAGTCCCATTGACTGCCATTATATGACTGACAACCTGCAACGGTTTGAGTTAAAAATCTTCGTTTGTGTTCTACTGAAGAAACAAAGTCACCTACATCTTGGATGCCCTTGGGGTAAACAGATAAACATCAAATTTTCATTTTTGGATGAATTATCCCTTTAATTGCAGTCGATTGGGTTACATGAAATGATCACCATCTTGGTAACTGGTAACAAGTACATTTTCATGTTTGCATCACATAACCAGCTCCAAATGTTTTGTTTTTCTGGTATAGTAAACTTGCTCAGTAGCTCACAGCATTGCAAACAGCATTGCAAACTGAAAACCTTTTTAGCGCCACTTATTGGACATTTAATTTCCAAACATCCATGATACTTACAACAACCAGCGTAATATAATGTTGCCAGATTCACATTCATCTATTTTGAATAACATTTTTAGTGCCACTTACATGTTGAATGTGTTGCAAAACATGCAAGAAGCAACGTAATGTAAACAAACAAAATTGTTTCTCAAATTCACATGAAAAATGCACAGGCCATATGAAACATTCTCAGAGAGGTTGCTTGTACTGTGAAGATGGTTTTCCCCTCCCCAGCAAGTCACCTGGATGCACCAAATGGATGCTAACATGTCAAGTCTGTGCCTGAAAAAGTTATTTAAAATTTTTCCATGATGCACTTGACTCGTGTGCATGAAGGAACTGCATGGTGAGTGTTTCCGTATCTAACCTATTTATTTAAAGCATGTTTTTCGGATCATATTAAGTTCTCAAGCTGTATTTTGAAGCTTTTGTGTCCTATCAGGCTTGAACTCACAGTCGTTGAACTACAACCTGATGTTTCTTCTTTAATGAGGCCCTCAAAAGACACATCTGTCTTGCAAGGAACTTTTCCGTGGCCATCGTCAATGATTTCACAATTGAGAAATCCTAGTAAACCCACACACATCTCAGAGGTACATCAGCAGGCCAGCAAGCTCAAAACTAAATAAATATGCTCTTAACTTGGTCCTGTCATAATCAGATATTAGATAAAAGGAGTGATCTCTGATGTTCATATCATCCAGATTTCCTACTGCAGCATCAGATTGGATCATTAAAATGAAATTTAGTTTCACCTATTGCTCCATTCACAATACTGCTGAAATATTGACATCATGGGAAACATAATAAAAGTCAAATACCGTTTAAGGCCATTGATGTCATCACTACAATCAATGCCAAGCATTGATTTCCTCTTTGGATTTTAGCTCCTGAGTTGCTCTGCTCAATGTCAATACAATCTGTTTTTTATATAATATATAAATATTAAAAAAAGATGTAAAGATATAAAGATGTTACAAAAATGCAAAATGCTTTCAAAAATCTATAACTAACATCTCCATACAGCAACAGCAATCTTTATATTTATATTTAGTCTATTTATATGCAGTTCCACCATTCAGGCTGGTACACCCACATAAATTTTTGTACCTGACTCATATCCTGTTGAAAGAACAAACAGTAAAACATCTTGCATCATCAAACTCCTAAATGTGTCCTTTATAACTTTAATAAGAATATTCTTAATATTAGTATTATTTGTTTAATAATATTTTGAATGAGCTTTTATTTTATATTTTCAGTTTACATTTTAATTTGAGTAATTTTGCTATGTGTTTTTGTCATTTTTATAGTTTGTTTTAAATATTACCGTATGACAGGTTTAATAAGTTATTATTTCAGTTTTGTTTTTATTTATTTCATCTAATATTTTATTTTATTTCATCTTCAATTTTTCATAGGTGGAGTTTTAGTTAGTGATAATGACCCGCTTAATATACAGTTGGATTCTGACAAGCCAGTATTCATCTACTTACCATTGATTCTCTCAGTTGTCTAAACAACACACCCATGCATGCTAAATCATCAGAAAAGTTAGAGAAGGCCTTCATGACTTAACAGCTGCTGTAACATGTTTGCTATGGTAACTAAACACAGCAGTGTGTCATCAGGCCTGTGTGCAGCAGCTCTCAGTGTGAGTGTGGCGAGCGTCGGCCTCTATAACTGCACCTAGCATGAGTGAGAATTTCACACTCTTCTTCCTCAAAATTCTGACCAGAACACTGTGTTATTACTGTAACCACAGCCGCCATTCTGCTGTTCAAAGTCACGAAACTAGAAATTGTTCACCAGATGGATCTCAAAGAGACAAATAACATTCATTCAGAAATCAATTTGTGAGGCATATCTGTGGCAGTCATTTAATATGAAATGATCACACTTGCCAGCGATTCATCAAAAACAAAAAGCTAGTCCGTAAAAACTTCAGCTGTTGAGTTGAGGAAGCAAGCTGTTAAGCGTGTTATGTCAGCTTGCAATGAAATAGTCCTAGGCATATCTTTATGATGAGTCTTTAAATTCTGTCTGATAATAATTCAGCATAAAATTTTTTTACAACAGTGCAAACTTATATATTGTATGTTATGAGGTTTTGTACTGTATCACCTGGTTCCACTGAGCACAAAAAAAATGTCCTTGTTTATTTAAGTTATTTTTGTGCATCACCAAACTTTTTATTTTTTTTAAATAAAAACCATTCCTTTAAGAAAACAAGTCTCTAGTGTAGGCCCAACGGTTTTTTCTGTTTATTTATTTATTTATTTATTAATTATATACAAGTGTACATGTACCAGTCAAAAGTTTGGAATGATAATAAGATATTTTTTTTTTTTTTTTAATTTCCCACAGAAATATTATGTAGCAAAAATGTTTTCTCCATTGATAATAATAATAAATGCTTCTTGAGCACCAAATCAGCATATTCATTTTGAAGGATTATGTAAAGATTCAAGTAATGGCTGCTGAAAATTCAGCTTAAGAATAGATTAGGCTACATTTTAAAATATATTTCAAAACAGTTCTTTTAAACTGTAATAATATGTAACTATGTTAGCCTACTTTTTTTTTGTTTTTGTTTTTTACTGTAGTCTATTTTGATCAAATATATGTAGACGAGCAAGTTATTTATTTTAAAGATATTAAATAATATAATAATAATATAAATAATATTCCAAAAGTTTGAAGGTGACGCAATTTATGATGTATTTAAGCATTAACACATAAAAAAAAAAAATCGCTAGTGTTTGTGTGCAATGGCTTATGGGCGTCAAAGGCCAATGTTGTGTTGCGTGAAACGAACTGAAAACACCCAGAAAACTACTGACAGAAAAGATTTA
Organism: Onychostoma macrolepis; assembly: GCF_012432095.1. Taxonomy (NCBI): domain Eukaryota; kingdom Metazoa; phylum Chordata; class Actinopteri; order Cypriniformes; family Cyprinidae; genus Onychostoma; species Onychostoma macrolepis. Next base: position 14,755,075 of record NC_081172.1, on the reverse strand, counting down.
AAACATGCTATTTACCTGCCATTCACGTGCTTGTATTATGAATACAGTAGTCAGTAAAGCATTCAGCTTATGGTGCCTGCTGCACAGCGCCTCTACCGAGGTATGTGTCGTATACTGTACAAGAAACGCTCACATATCAGTCATAATGACCGAGGCGGAGAATCAAGCCTGCGGACCAGAGCGATGGTGACGGAGTACGGGCAAACACTAACACGACGGGAGCTCGGACAGTCTCAGAGGGAAAGAAAGATGTTTGGAATAAAAACCAGCGACGTTTTATTCTCCGTTTCCGCGATAGAGTGCACAGGAGGAGAGTTTAGTTCGGCTTCATTCATTGGCGGAGTTTCAATGAAAAGTCTACAACCTGTCACACGGCACAGAGTCTGACTGTAAACAACAGTCAGTGCTACAGATAAATACAGACACGCTTGATTTAGCGTTTATTCTCCGTTTACAATAGTTTCTCGCTGCGTTTCTAGGCTGTTGAATTGCTCAAGATGCAGGTGAAAAAGCAGAGGAGCTCCGAGGACCCTCAGCGGGATGATATGAAGAAAAAGCCCTCATGTTTCTCAAATATTAAGATATTTTTAGTGGCGGAATGTGCTCTGATGTTGGCACAGGGCACAGTGGGCGCATACTTGGTAAGTAAAGCGATGCTTTCCTTTCGTTTTTGGATTAGTTTTACACTTCAGGCTCTGTTGCTGAACTTATTTGGCTCATTTGGTTTACGCTGATCTTTTTCTTCAACCTTAACAACTTTAAGGTTCTTGTACTTGAGTGCAACATAGTGCATGGCAAGAAACGTGACGCGGATGTGAGTGACATAATCATATCCTAATGATCTTCAGTCATTCATTCTATGCCATGCCCTAAGTTCGAAGAAAAAGAAAATAGGCGAAAAGAAATTGAACATCATGAGTGTTCATGCAATAAAGCGGCTGCCTCAGTAGACAGCAGAGACTATAGCTGTCAGGCTCTGAGAAATAAATTGCATGGTAAACTGTGGGGCAGTAGGTGTCCATGACAGATAACTTTACGTGAGTCATTTTAAATCCACATCAATATAAAACACCATTAAGCAACATCACACGAACAGAAATGTTGTTTATATCAGCACTGCTGTAATTCTGCAGCGAACGATTACAAATCTGCTGATGTTCAGATTGTGGGTGTGATATTGCTTTTATTCTACAGCTCTATGAAAAAGTAGGCTAATTCATATAGAAAACTTATATTTCAGACAGCTGTTAGTTTAGATATTTCTTCAACACCAACGAAAATAGTTCGAAAAGAAGCAACAGCATCCAGTTTTGTGAGTGACTGCCCAAGCAATGCACTTTACGGAGGTAAGCCGGTCGGGAACAGTGTGGAACGGAGCGACAGAGATTTCCTCTGCAATCACTCCGCTAGAAATCCACTCCTGGTTTTACATTTCTCGCACTAGTTCACTAATAAGAGAGACCCGCTTCAGCGATAGACTGAAAGTAAAATAAGCATGCAGAATCCAGGACAAGAGCAATACATTTTAGGTATCTGAGAGATATTTTTGATGATTATCTCTCTTAACATTAAAGGGCTTTATCTTCTCTTTATTTTGTCAAACATGTAAGATTGTCAAAAACGCTCCTCGTATTGTGGATGTAGATAATTCACAATACAGTACAGTAGATTGTTTATATATATATATATATATGTGTGTGTGTGTGTGTGTGTGTGTGTATGTATAGCCTACATCATGAAAAAATAAGGACATGTATTTAGAAAAATTTATTAAATAACAGCATTCAAAAATAAATTCAAAACAAGTGTTGCTATGCATCAAAAATAATGATGGATGCTGCTAACAGAATCCGGGATGGGAACAATATATTTTTAGATATTTTTATGATAACCTCTTTTTTACAGAAAGAGAGCGTGTCAAAGTCTTTATTTTGTCCTTATTTTGGCAAAACATGCAAGATTGTCCAAAAATGTTCCTCTTATTTTGAATATTGCCTGTTCACAATACAGCACAGCAGATTATTGCCTTTGTAAAAATCTTACATGACAAAAATAATGGTTTTATTAAAAAGCAATTTTATTAAATAGCTTTGGTCCCTGACAAAACAAGTGCTGCTATTCTGCAAAAAAATAATTATGGATGCAGCTAACAGAATCCAGGATAACAACAATCTGTTTTAGATATCTGAGATCTCTTAAGTATTACAGGAAGCTAGAATATCTTTTCCGTATTTTGGCAAACATGCAAGACTTGTTTGCTTTTTCTATTTTGACACAACAGTGCTGCTTTAAAGTTGACTCTGCTTTGTTTGTAGTGTCCAATATCTAAAAGAAAATTCTCTCATTGCTTGCTGTCAGTGAGTTGGACACCGCTCTATATAGCATCTTTGATAAGGAAGAGATTTGTCCAGCCATGTCCTCCATACCCTTGGGACGTCTCTGATGTCTGTGCTCGCTCAGACCATATTTGGAAAGGAAACAATCATTTGCCCTGTGCCAGAAAGCCACAATACATCATGGGAACAGTCTCAAAGGGGTACACTTGTTGTGGACTGGATTTGTTCCCAGCTTATGGAAATTCTGATGTTTGGAAACCAAATCAACACAACTTTCCCATTAAAAAAAAAGGTTTGTGGGACTGGAAGATGTAGAGATTGCCCAGATTTATTTTGACAGATAGATACAGTGATAAACTAAACTTAGCCTTCCTGGGGTTTTTCCATAGACAAACCAGCCTTCAAATTGCTCCAAACTATTTCCAAATATGTCTTATTGAAGCAAACATTTGTGTGAAACGGTAGAAGTTTGTATACTCAGAGTGCTTGATAATTGGGTAATTTATACATCATATAATTTATATACTAATATTCTCACATGATAATGTTTTGTTCATAATCCACCTTTATTTGTTCAAGGTTAAAAATATATGAGTTTATCAGCACGCAGGTCATGTAGTAACATTTCATTTAAATTTCCATGTAATTTCCAAATAATTCAATTAGATCATCTCAGAAGCAACTGTAATTGTCCATTTTGAGATGGAGTCTCCACCCTCCTTCACAGACTGACTCAGTGGCTTGTTTCAGACATCATACTCATTCCTGGGCGTTGTGTCAGTTTCCTATGTTTAGCCTCAGCCCTGAGCTTGACTCTGGGCAGTCTGGACTTCCCCCATGTGCTAATAGAGCCAGTGTCTTTTTTTAATCTCTTGAAAGCACTCACAACCTGCGCACATCTTTGTATAGCTTTCAATATGCATATGTTTAAATACTCTGACTATGATGCAAATATGCTGGGGCAGTGTTTGCAAATGTGCTTTGGCAGTCGTGTCACGTGACATATCCAAACAAATATATCTGGTTCATCTAACCTCAACTCTTCACTTTGTGCCTTCTCAGTTCGCTTATACTTAATGCAGTAAGCAGAAACATGTAGATGGCTGTATATGGTGTATTTATGACCACCATATTGCTCCTGTGAGATTAGCTGTTTCAATAAGATACACGCTAATAAGTGATATTAAGCAGAGCTTCAGATGCAGCAGTCTCAAAAGGTCAGTTTAAGTGTGATGTAAAATGATGCACTGTAGTCTTTCCATAGTTAATATTCGTTTGTTAGGAACAAAAAACCATTTAAAGGCATGAAATGAAAATTCACCCTTTCCGTTTTCTAAATTGCAGTGGATGATTCATCCATGCATACATTTCATTTTTACTTTTATCGGACCTTACTGTGACAGATTTCTTGCTAGTGACATAATGCTGTAGGCAAACCTACAAGATAGCATTACTCTGGTTCCCTCGACAACCCCCCCCCCCCCCCAAAAAAAACAGGACTATTGCAGAAAATAAGCTCTGTGATTAACACAAGTTTTATGATTCTTGCACATTTTGTTCATCATGTTAATCTTTACGAATAAACAACTTCTATGAATGTTGAATCGGCAGAAGTAAAAAGCTTAACGTAGGCTATAAACAAGCTACACCACTATTGTGTGACTTCAACGTCAATGTTTCAGTCTATATTTAAAAAACATTTTCCCTAAAAGTTTGAATTAAATAAGCAAGAGCGTGATTATAAACACAACAAGGCTGTAAAAAGTGGACTATAGTGAGTACACGAGTTTACCTGTTTGGTGTGATGACATTTAATGTTCCCATTTATGAAACAGTTAGTTCCAGTCCTTGATTCTGATTGGTCAACAGCTATATTTATTATAAAGATGTCTTAAGTAAAGCGGTCATGGCTATGTGTTCTGTGTATCACTGTGCAACACCCTTAGCAACTGCCCAGCAAGCACACAACTTGAAATGGGCTTATGTTGATATTTGGTTAAATCTTGGTTGCGACGTCAGGTAACCAAAATTCAATGTCAATTCAATGTGTAATGTCAGTGTTACCTTGATGTCCAATACCGATGTCAGCTGACGTTGATATTTGTAGTTTTTAGGCTGTGTAGCCAAAATCCAATGTTAAGTCAACTTCAAATTGGCGTCAAATACTGACGTCAACACGATTTTCATTTTCAACCAAAATGCAACATCTATCCCACGTCATGTCCAACGTCAACCTGACGTTATGTTGACATCCTGTGCCTGCTGGGTACCCATACATTACGTATTTCGGCTAAATTAACTGTTTATTATTTATGTAACGAATTATGAATGACTCCTACTGGCGACATGTTGTGTTGTTCACCATTAATTTTGAGGCCATGCCCTTTCCCCATCAAAAAAAAAAAACTTCTCGTGCGAGAGATACATTAATGTGTGCACATGTTTGTGTGGAAGTGTGAAGGGGATCTTACTGTATTTATTAGTTTTCTGTTTTCGGGTATGATACTGTACAGTATGTCCATCAGTTTACACGTAATGACGCTTGCAAACTTGTGCTGTACCAAGAATCGGTCTGTTTTAAACTAAAAGACAGGAAACAGGCATTTTCTCATGCTGAGAGATAAGCTGATGTATGTGTGTGAGAAAATATAATTTATGATGTTAAGAAAATAAATGACACAGCGGATGAGGGCAGTTCCTATTCTTAGTTTTTATTTGAGCTCCATAAGATGAGGCATGTTACATCCGAACTTTGTCGTGCCATTTACTGTTGCTATCAGGAACTGTTTTTTAGCAGAAAGATAGCATTAATGAACTTACTTTTAAATAAGTAACATATTTGTATTATGTGGTAACCATTTTGTAAAAGCAATAAAGTACTCGAGGTGTGCTGTAAATAAGTCACAGCTGAAGGGGATTGTTAGGCACGACGTAAAGCAACGTATTCACAATCTCTCGTACTTTATTGCTTGCTTAGCTACTTCTTTTTCAAGACAAGTAACAGCTTTAAAAATATCACAAGGCAGTATTACTGATGCAATATATTTTGTAGAATTAAACATGAAAATATTTATTTCACAGACTGAATCAGTGGCTTGTTTGACACATACTTATTTCTTTGCGCTGTCAGTTCCTATGCCTAGCCCCAGCCCTGAGCTTTTTAAGTTGTGTAATAAAACATAAAAATATCTTGAGCTTCTGTCAACCACTGACCTTATTTCAAGCATTTAACCAAAAATGCATTCAAAAAACCCATTGACTTCAGGACAATAGAACTCAAAGTGCTATAATGACATGCTAGTTTGTTTCAGGGTGTTAGCCTACAAAAATACTTCATTCCTGCAGCTCTCTATTCATCTGTATCCACTTTTGAGTGCAACAGCCACATCTCAAAATCCATCAATAACTGATGCATAGATCTAAGTCCCCATTCTACATTTTTCTTTTTCGATAATCACTCAGATATGCATCACAATACAGAAGAAAAAATCTCAAGAATTTCATCGCGACTTTCAATATAATTTTTTTTTATGCTTCCGAAAATGAGAGCATATGATTCTAAAGATATTTTTCAAAAGTGCAAGTCAATTCTTTAGGGGTGTTTTAGTGGTTGGTGCATCTCTGCCTGTCAGCAAACAATGGTCTGATACTGTAAATGACAGCTTTCATTTATCTTCCTCTCACATTGTCTTTTGAAATGTTGTGATGGATGCTGTTAGCAGTGAGAACAGCCAGATATTCCACTGTAATTTATTTATTTTATCCTTTGAAATTATTGTTTTGAATATTCAGCTGTCGTGTGTTAATTTTCAAAAATTATTTTAAACAATATTTTTAAACAAAAAGATTGTTTTGACTCTCTCTCTAATACAGTTTACTACTGTAAATTGCTTGAAAGAACATCACTACAGTATAAAATCAATAAAAGAGGTTTGCGCCGCACCCAGAGGAATTGATTTGTGAAAACAGTAAGTCACTGTTTTCTACTAGTCCACCCTCTTTTTACAGAAACCATTGAAAGTGCAAGTACTATGGTTGTTCTGTTTCCATACTGATAAGGCAATACTGAGTCTCTCTCATGTTGGAAATCAAACACAGATTGCTGGAGGATGCCTGCTAGCGCACATGTTCTAGAAACCATTTCACGCTTGAATGATACAGACTGGTTGTTCTGCACTCAGGAATTTGTCATCATCTATTATGTAAGCTCAACTTGAATCAACAATACCATGATAGACATTTTTTGCCTCATTGTTCAATAATTCATAGTCTTCCTAATAATATGGTTTCATGCTGAGGGATTAGAAGGCGATGGGTGTGACTATCGACAGAGATTTGGCATTAGTTGACACTGCTGGCATGTTGAATGTGTCTTGGCATTAAGGTGGCAGTCTATGTGCCCTATCGCTGTGCCACTGGTACTGATGCATGCAGAGAGACACAGCTATTCAGGCAACAGGTTTCAGCAGGTTGGCAGAGACTCTGAGGCAGGCAGAAAGTGGAGGCAGATGGGGGATGTGGCCTGTCCCGTCCTTTCGTCATGCTTCCAGAACTAGTAGGCTGGCACATATCTTTGGACTTGGCAATTGAGCGGAGCCAGTATGAATAGTACACAAGCACACACATAGTCATTCAAGGGGAAAAATTTGCTTGACTAGAATTTAAAATTTCTTCACCAATCATTTATATCACCCTGGCTTCTTTAAGCATCAAATTTAGTTGCTGAAAGATGCACAATGTTCTGAAGTCTGTTTCTCACTATGTTGGTGCCCTTATTAGTAAAGCTTTTACTGGATCCACTGAACTAAAAATGTACTACAAACCATTTATCAATACAACTTTATTATTATTAAACATTTATTATTATTGTCAATTTCAAAAACAGTTCTGCTACTTAATATTTATGCAGATATCATGATACACTACCATTTCCAAAGTTTGGGATGTGTGTGTGTTTTAATAGAAATTAATGCTTTTATTCAGCAAATATGTATTAAATTGATCGAAAGAGACACCAAAAATATTTAGAATGTTATAAAAGATTCTATTTCAAATAAATGCTATTCTTTTGAACTTTTTAATCTGAACATTTTTACATTGATAATAATAAGAACCATTATTAATTACCGAGCACCAATAATAATTGAGCAGCAAATCAGTACGTAAGAATCATTTCTGAAGGATCATGTGGCATTCAGCTTTGCATCACAGGAATAAATTACATTTTAAAATATATTCAAATAGAAAATATTTATTTGAAATGGAAATTATATTTCACAATATTGTACTGTATTTTTGATCAAAGAAATGCAGCCTTGCTGAGTATAAGAGACTTCATTAAAAACATTTAAAATCATAATGTTTTCAAACTTGACTGCGTATACACACACACATACACTGTTTAGTTATTAATCTGTGTTAAAGCTTAAATCCTGTTTGTCACTTGACATTATGAGCTCTTAAAATTAATGTTGCTAATATTGGGATAACTCTGGGATTGAAACATGCAAATCTTTTTATAGTAGATTTTAGGCCAGATCTTAAAATAGTTCTGTACTGGCACAGCGGAAATGTTGGTAAAATATAATCTGTTATATATTTCATGAATTTTGATGAATTCATGAATTTAGACCCACATACATTAACAAAGGCCTTGTATAGTAAAGTCTTCTCTAACCTTCTTGATAGAACAATGTGAAGAATGATTATGGATGTTGACCAAGTAGCTTTGATATTCAAATTGTGTCACCAGTATATGCTTGAACAGTACTATGTTTCTTGCAGTTTATCTAAGTCATATACCAACAGTTTAACAGTAAGCGAGTGAGAAGTGTTTTGAATGTTTCATATTACTAACTGAAACATAAGACACCTTTAAGTCAGGCTTCTAACAGACTGCAAATGTGTCACAGACAACAGTTCTGCACAAAATAGAGCAGTTTGCCAGACTGTCCAAGGTACTTTCCAATTAAATTGCACCAGACTAACTACAGGAAATTCAGTTAAAGCAAACCGAGTTATCAGACAGTCATGACAAAAATATCACTGCTCTGTTTAAAGCTCACAATAAACTCATTACTCACAACATGCATTTTAACTGTTTAGGAATATCTTCCTCTGTACAGAATTTACAGTACAGATGATTTGATAACAGAAATTGTGCCTTTTACTACACAATTATATAAATCCACCAATTGAGGTGTGCTATTCAGAAGTTCAAATGACACTAGAATCATCATGATTCACAAAGAGGTCTATAAATAACACTGGATAGAGTGATAAAGCCATCATCAAATGCATGTACAGTTGATTCTATCCTTTTTGGCACATTTTTATTTATAGACTTGAATTAAAAGCTGTATAGAAACTCACAGTGAGAGAAAGGCAGGGATTTAAGGAGGGTTTTTTTTTGTAATAATGACTCATTTTTTACATGAATAATTACTAAGTAAAATAAATATTTGTCCATGTAATCATATTGTTGCTTAATGCCACAATTGACCAATCAGAATCAAGTATTCCAGAGAACTGTGTATGTAGCTAATCGAGAGAATCCATGCATATTATCTTGTTTATCAAATCAAAATGACCCAGTCTGTAGGAATCTGTAGTGCAGCATGGAGAGATTTGCAAAGACCACTACACAGAATCTGAGAGAGGCCTACCCTAGAGAAATAGGATTATAGTAAAGAGCGTGGCCTCAATAACATGCTCTTTTCACAGCCATGCCATATTTGTGTTGCTCCAGCTCAAAGCTGCTTCATTAAAGTCCCGTAATTGCTCATCAAGGCTGCCTGGTGGCATTTTTTCACTTTCGCCAGCTATTTTTGTCATAAGCCTTGATAATGAATGTGTGACAAGTAGCATGTTGATGTTTTCACAGATTGAAAGGATTTGTCATAATGATTATTTTACTGGGTCATTAGTTCTCTTCTTTGACATGGGTTTATTGTCCTTTTATTCCACCCTTGTTAGAATAGATGTGTTTGGTTTGATTGGGGATTTGATTACTTTAATCTGACATATCCATTTCCATGTTTCATTACTGTGTCTCATTTTCTTATCTTTGGTAAATAGTGAAAGTGAAGACAGTTCCTCTATTTGAAATTTGCTGCTGATCTTTACCATCGTGTTACTTCTCATCCTAGTAAAAAAGTAGTATATTTAAAATAAATTTATTTCTTACTAAGTAGAGGTAAAATCTACATATCACTCGAGACTTACTGATATTGTAATTGTAAAATTGTAATTAAACTTTATTTGGAGTACCACTTGTGCACAATGCACATTTATTAATATTAAGCATAACATGTATACTATAGTTCCACTTTAGCACAATCAAATGTATTTAAGTATATCTTTAGTTGGAGTTCAGCACTACTTATGCACAATTAAAGTGCATTAAGTACAAAATTAGTTGTTAAAATTGAGCAAACGTTAAGTATACCAAAAGTACAATTGCAGGATCTTTTTATTAAGTGCATAAATATGTAAATGTATATATTTTTATCACTTGGGCAGGTTAGATTAGGTATTTCACTGTTTAGAGTCAAATTTACATTTACGCATTTAGCAGATGCTTTTATCCAAAGCATCTTACAGTGCATTCAGGATATACTTCCCCCCCCCGGGAATTGAACCCACAACCTTTTGTGCTGCTCTACCACTGCAATGCTCTACACAATGCTCTACCACTGAGCCACAGGAACACCACAGGAACACCAGGAACATACAGGAATTTGACTTCTGTATGATGCCAGCCTTGGGCTGTTTAGTATTGTCACAATCCCTGTCTGTGTTCCCTGTGTCTATGTTCAAAGACGTTTATTTTGTAGTTCTGTGTCCCTATTATTGCCTTGTCCTCCTGTTTCCCTGCTGCTCTGCTCCCTTGTTTGTTGTCATGGACACTCATTGAACCACACCCATCTCCCTGTTAGTTGCCCTGGTTAGTGATTAGTTCATTGCCTCAGCTCTCTGCATAGATAGGCCTTGTATTTCCCTTGTGCTTTGTCAGTTGTTAAATGTTAGTGTTGCCACACTGCTTGTGCTTCTGTTCTTGTTCCTAGTATTTCCAGTTCTTTGTTTGCGTTGTTCTTTCATTAAACTACCTGCACGTAGATCCGCACCTCAGCCTGTTTCCATCTGCTCTTGCATCATGACAAGTATCAATATCAAACAAAACAAATAAACAGAGAAAAACCAAAAGAAACTGGAGCTATATATAACATTGTTCAAAGATTTGGGGTCAATAGGTTTTTTATACTATTATTCAGCAAGGATACATTAAGTAAAGGTCTACAGTCATTTATGTCTACAATGTTACACAAAATACTAAGCACCACAGCTGTTTTCAAAATTGATAATAATAATAAATGTTTCTTGAGCTTCATATCAGCATATTAGAATGATTTCTGAAAGACAATGTGACGTTGAATTAATGGTAATACATTTAGTTAACAAAACGTTGCCACCACAGGAATAAATTATTTTTTAAAACATATTTAAAACACTTATTTTAATATTATTTTAAATTGTAATGATATTTCATGAAATTACCATTTTACAGATTTTTGGATCAAATAAATACAGCCTAAGAGTGACCATAAGAGACGCCTAAAAATTTTTTTTTATTTGCTTTTGTTTTATGTGCTTTTGTTAAATTTGCTTTTCCTGTTAAACGAACAAAATTAAACAGTTATAATGCCACATCAAACTTTATGTCACACTGCCTGAACACCAACCTGTGTTGAATAGAATTGTTGTCCAGTTCAGATACTGCAATATGTGAAATGGTGATATTATACAGCTATTTTAAATTAGCATTAGAGTAATTCCATTAAGGAAGATTTTAGCATGGTAATATGATATGATATGATATGATAATGATATGACAAAGCAAGTACAGGAACTTGCTACTGCCAATACATACGCCGATACAATGCTGTGAGTATTTAAGACATAGTGCTGCTGCACAAATAGCATATATAATAACCTGTAGAGGATCTATACAGGTGGAGCTGGGGAGGTGGAGGGTTCAGAGAAACTCTGAAAGCGTGCTGTGAACTACTCTAGTGAACGCTAACCAGCCATTTAAATGTAAAGGAGTAAGCTCATTGGCTGCGTATGCAACATGAACCAATCAGCTTATGCCAAGTAGTTTAACGCTGTGAAAATCATCAGTATGAGTTTCATGACAGAGCTTGGCATTTATTCTGTTTTGTTTATCTCTTAGGTGAGTGTGCTGACCACACTGGAGCGGCGCTTCAATCTTCAGAGCGCTGATGTGGGCGTCATTGCCAGCAGCTTTGAGATTGGCAACCTGGCCCTTATTCTCTTCGTTAGTTATTTTGGTGCTAAAGCCCACCGCCCTCGGTTAATTGGCTGCGGTGGCATTGTCATGGCTTTGGGAGCGTTGCTCTCCGCATTACCAGAATTCCTCGCCAGTCAATACAAGATCACAGACACATGGAGCAAGGATGTGGGGCGAGACGTGTGCTCCAACACCTCTAAAGCTGATGAACCATGTGGGAATAGAGCCAACACCAACATGATGTACCTGCTTCTGATTGGAGCCCAGGTGCTGCTGGGTATTGGTGCCACGCCTGTTCAGCCCCTGGGTGTGTCCTACATAGACGATCATGTGCGGAAGAAAGACTCCTCTCTCTACATAGGTAAGTAAGCATAATATATGTTTGCTACATGCTTAGTTTACATAGCCACAGGCAGCAATTATTTTGCATAAGTGAATTGCACCACAATTATTTAAGGGAAACTCATGTATCTCCCCTACGTCTTTGTAAGTAAAAAGTAGACGATTATCAGGGTGATTTATTGTGGTTTCAGGGCTTCCAATGGCTAGCCAAAAACCACTGATGTATTAAAGTGGAACAGCAAATAAGAAGGTTGAGCTGTTATGTGCGAGAAAGCAGCGTGTGCACAAAGCCACTGGATCAATAAGAAAAAAAGCATATGCGTGTGTGGAAACGTGTTATGTTTTATATTGTTTGTGACCACAGCTTTCACAATATAATCAGCAGGTGAGCAGTGCTGGGAGGGTTTTAAACATGATTACTTTTATTTTGCATGTGTAGGGAAGAAAGGCATGGAAAAAGAACATAAAACAAAATAACTCTTCTGTGGAAACAGTAGATAGCAGGTTTGAAAGTGTGAAGCATACAGTATATATTGTGTCAGTGTTACAAAAACAGTCTATTTAAAATAAATGCTTTTATAGTCAAAGAATCCTGAAAACATGTTCCATGGTTTCCACAAAAATACTAAGCAGCACGACTCTTGTCAACGCAGATAATAAGAAACGGTATCTGCATATTTTAATGATTTCTGAAGGATCATCTGCCATCAAAGGAATAAATTACATTTTAAAATATATTAAAATAAAAAAAAGTAATTTTGAATTTAAAAATATAATTAACTATATTAATATTTTAATTTATTTTTGATCCAATTGGTAGCTGAATTTGTCCGCACACTACAAAAATTCAAAACAGACCAAAAAGGTCTACCAAAAATTTTGTTATTTATTTTTCATATACAAAAGTGAAAAAGTGACAAAAAATTTGCAAAGTGTATTAAAAACAGACCAGAGAGCAGACGTTTCAGCCCATGCTTTCTTCAGTGCTCTCAGTGCTCTTTTTTGTCACTTTTTCACTTAGTTTCACCTTTCACCTTTTTGGTCTGTTTTGAATTTTTGTAGTGTGCGGACAAATTCAGCTACCTATTGGACTAAAACTTTCTTCTTTCTTTCTTTCCTTTATTTATTTATAAAGCACTTTCACACAACTACCAGTTGATCCAAAGTGCTGTACAATACAACTAAAATAAAACAGATAAGAGACAACAGAACATCAAAACACAGCATAACAATACAATTGACATGGCTAGACAAAAGCTATTGACAGAAGATGTTTTTTAAGCCAACATTTAAATACAGGCAAAGAGGGCGCAGCTCTGATAGAAGCTGGTAATTTATTCCATAGACTAGGACCAGCAACAGCGAAAGCTTGATCACCTCTGCAATGGAACCTAGATCTTGGAACAGAGAGGAGGCCAAGATTACTGGATCTTAGGGACCTATTTGGTTTATAAGTAGAGATTGCCTCGGAGAGATATGATGGAGCTTGATTTTGCAGAGATTTAAAAAAAGTTAAAATTTTAAAAGTAATTCTAGATTTGACTGATAACCAGTTTAGGGAAATAAGAATGGGCGAGATGTGGTCGAACCTTCGTCTGCCTGTAATCAATCTTGCAGCAGCATTTTGGACCATCTGTAAACGCATTATAGAAGACTGACTTATACCATAGTATAGTGAGTTACAGTAATATAAACGAGATGGAACAAACAAGTGGATAATCCGTTCAAACTGTTTTACAGAAAGTGAAGATTTGATTTTTGATAAACGCCCTAAGTGGAAGAAACTTGATTTGATCACTGCACTAATTTGTTTCTCAAAACCCAGGTTGCAATCAAAAAGAACACCAAGATTTTTAGCACAGGGTGTAAAGTAGGAAGAGAGATGACCAAAATGAAGAGCATAGTCTTCATATGACTTTGAACCAAACAAAATGATTTCGGTTTTGTTCTCGTTTAACACTAAAAGATTCTGCTTTAACCATATTTGTAATTCGTTTAGACAATTTAACAGAGGTCCTAAGCATTCTTTACTTTTATGCTGCAAGGGAAAATACAGCTGAGTATCATCCGCATAAAGATGGAAGGACACTCCATATTTCTCAAAGATAGCACCCACTGGCAGCATGAATATAGAGAATAAAACTGGAGCAAGAATTGAGCCCTGTGGCACCCCACAAGCAAGTGGGTGTGAGGACGAACTATGTTGGCCAATAGAAACACTAAAGCTTCTGTTAGTTAAAAAAGATTGAAACCATTTCAATACCTTTCCCTGTAACCCAACACAGCTCTCCAACCTGGAAATCAAGATATTGTGGTCAACCATATCAAATGCAGAGCTTAAGTCTAGAAGCACCAAAGCCACGGCATTCCCTTTATCTGTTTCTAGTTCTTTTTGTTCTACGCACCTGAGAACTTTTTGTTTGTTCTGAGCACACACACAATTCCTACTTGACAATGTATTTTTGATTAAATAAATGCAGCTTTGGTGGGCAAAAAAAAAAACTTGCATTTCCACAGAATTATTCTGAAAGATATAATTTTAGATATGAAGTTATGAAGACAGAACATGACTTTAATATTATCTTAAGTAAAAACATGCGACTATAATTTACTTGGTTGATTTTGCAAGACAAATTTCATGTTCACAGAAAACAAAAAACACATCTCATACAGGTACAGGCAGCAATTCTTATCAAAGCACACAGATTTCCAAGTCTCAAAGAAAGTGGGCCATGGTTTGTTTCACATGCATGCTTCTCAGTGATGAGGAAGAGAAGACAAGTGTTGAAAAGGAAGAGCCTTCAGTCCCTGTTTGATGCCATGGTGCTTGACAGGCTCCACATCAAACATGTGCGAAAGTCATAAATCACAATATATGTGATTGCATTAGATACAAAATATTAGATTAAGTGACATTTCTACTGATTAACATTTAATATGTACTGCTAATAATAATAATAATAATAATTATGAACTGTATATATGTAATAATTTAAACTTCTTTGTGCCTGACCTGTCTTGCTTTAAAAGAAAATTCCACTTGCTTTGATATTTTGTCATATAATTTATGTATACTAAATTTTTTTTTAGTGTACAAAGTATTGATTGTGTTTTTCTGTCAGGTTTATTCTCAAGTTGTGCAAGATCCCTTCCTTTTCCTGTTTCTTACCTCAGCTCCTGTTTAAAGTTCTTTTATACATGCAGCAGCAACAAATGAGCATTTCAGAAGGCTTTTGGGCAAGCGTTGTGCTTGTTTGACAGTGAGCAGTAGGAAATGGACACACACTGATTTCAGTTTGCAAGCTCAGAGGGAGATTTGGAGCTGTGCTTCTCTGATAAGCCGCACAACAGAGTTTGAAAGCAAACAAGCAGCGTTTCGTTCGAGAACAATGTTTTATTGTAGTGGAAGCTGCACTCAGCTGATCGTCTAAATCCCCGTGCTGCAGGCATGGCATGTGCTGCATGAATGGGCCAGATTGTTCAGACATCACCAAGATTTCTTTTTTTTAACGAACTGATAATATATTCTCAATTTGTAACACAACAACATAGCTTGTGTAATTGTTTTTCCTCTCGTAGAAACTGTTGAGTGCTGTTTGCACTGTAGGCTAAATGCTTGCTTCAAACGAGTTAAACATTATACGTGTTTCATATAACTAAAAACACATTAATAGGTGGTACAAAGAGAAAGCCATGCATTTTGAACTATCATACTGATGCTTGTGGTTTATGCCACATGTATGGTGGTCTGTTGTCATGGTTCACACTATTTGGTGAAGCTATTTTCAGAGTGGTTTTGTCAGCCTTCATTCAGTATTGGGAGAGCTGTGGACTAGAGCTAATGATTTATTGATTATTTGCTATATATTTTCACTCATTTGTAGCCAATATAAAGCTAGACAACATTGTGAATACTGAAGTGATTTTAATGCATGCTTTTGGTTAAGTTTCCAAACTTAGATTAATTAATAAACTAGTTTCCTTGTCTCATGAGTCATGGCATGAGAGTGTAAGTGATATTTTAATAGCATCTCTTATAAACTAATAAAAAAATAGTAATGAAAGTGGTAATAAATATATTATCAGGTTTAAAAATATGTATAAAAATAGTCTCTTATGTTCACAGAGGATGCATTTGTTTGATCAAAAATCAGTCAAAACAGTGAAATATTATTACAATTTTAAATAATTGTTTTATATTTTATTATATTTTACATTTTATATTTTAATATATTTTATTTCTGTGATTGCAAATCTGAATTTTCAGCAGAATTTTCTTCAGTGTCACATGATTTTTCTAAAATCATTCTAATATGCTGATTTGGTGCTCAAGAAACTTATTTTTGTGGAATTGTTAGAAATTTTGTAACATTATAAACGTCCAATGCTATCACAGCTAATTTGTACACATTTTACGAGGTGGCTAATTCGTACAAATTCGTATGACCTAACTTGTGCGATTTCGTACGATTTCTGTGACCGTTAGGTTTAGGGGTGGAGTTCGGTGTGGTACTTCTTATGAATTCCTACGAATTGGCCACCTCGTAAAATATGTAAAATTTTTCTACCTTGAGCTACCTTGTCAAAAATGTACGAATTGCTGTGTGATCGCACTGTCACTTGTGATCAATTTAATGCATCCTTGCTGAATAAAAGTATTTTCTAAATTTTCTTAAAAAACTTTTAAAGTCATAGTAATTATTTATAGTCAATTAGTCAAACTGATAAGTGACTAACAGGCAAACCTTATATAGAAAACCATATATAGGCATTTTAACAGCCTCCGTTACCCTTTACCTTTAATGAGCTTAAACAGACCGCATCATTGTGTCTTTTATTGGCTGTCAGCATCACTGAATGTGGCTTCCAGGTCAGACTGAACCCACATTGTCGTTCTTATCTGCACTCCTGCGGCCTGAATGTCACATTGCACTCATGTGTTTCTGCACGCCTGTGCACTCTCAGCACTCACAGTAAAAAGCCTTCATTAGTGGAGCACACTGTGGGATCTTATTAAAAACGTTCATTAGATTCAGTGCTTTAAAGCAAGAAAGCGGGGAAGAAAAGACTCTTCATGGAAGATGTTGCACACCTTAGCTTTCAGTGTCTCTATTATTATCCATTAAGTACTTTGTTTAAATAAGTGCTAGGCCACTTTTTTCTGCTGAAATTTGAAAAGAACACTAAATGGAGCTTTTATCCTCAGGAAAGCGGTTTGAGAAATATGCTAATGTCGGATGAGCCAATTACCACCTGTTGGCCATGGCAACAGACGACTGACTTACTAAATGGTGATGCAAATTGCTTCAATAAACAACTTATTATGAAAATGCATCAAGATGCATGCATGGCATTTAGGTGTTTTCTAATAATGAACTGGGGCAAATTGTGTCCATAACATGTACATGTAATTGTAAGAAAAGCTATATCAGGGGCTTTTCCTCTGAAGAGGCAATGGAAGCAGCGCCTCCTCAAAAAATTAGATGAGAAAAAAATTCACTGTATAAAAATAAAGCAACACAGATATTCTGAAATATGAAATATGATGAAAAAACATGTTTACTTGTATTTTAAAGTCACGTGAAAGAAGGCAGTGCCTCCATTGCACAATGATTGGCCTATTGCGCTGTTCATGCGATAAAATCTGCCTCTTGATTTCATGCAGTTCAGTTCCTCAAATGATCTGAATTAATAAATAAAGGAATTAATGGATAAACTAATTAAAAGTAAATAAGAAACTCACCTACTTGGAGACCACTGCTTTATATCATGTCACATTAAACTTTGAAATTACTTGAAAACATGATTTGTGAGGGTTTTTTAGTAAGCAATCAGCTTGATGAAATTAACTGACTGATTGACTGTGTCACATGTTGACCTAGTTTCTGCTGTTCCCCCATTGGTTAATTAGCCCCACACCTGTTTCTGTTCTCCCTTGATTACGTTGATTATATAAGCCTGTGTTCTCCCTCCACTGTTTGTCTGCTATTGAGTTTACCATGTGTGTTTTGCAACCCCTTTTTCCTGGATTTCTACTGTGGATTATTATTAAAAACTATTGTTTGGATTCTACTCCTCGTCTTGCGCTTCCTTAGCATACACGACCGTAACAGAATAGCAGACCGAAAACAGTTAATTACTTAAGCGGCATTTTCTTTGTTTATTTTTTATTTTTTTTTGTTTTGTTTTGTTCTCTCCCGGAATGGATCTGCCCGGCGTCCAACTCCTGTGCCTGAAGCAGTTGGACCGTTCGCAGGAGGACCATACAAGGGACTTTTTAGATCTGGCGTGCCTTACCCACTTCCAACCTGTGTCCCTGAATCTCCTGTATCTCCGCTGGTTCCGTCCAGCCCTGAATCTCCTGTGTCTCCGCTGGTTCCGTCCAGCCCTGAATCTCCTGTGTCTCCGCTGGTTCCGTCCAGCCCTGAATCGTGTCTCCGCTGGTTGCGTCCAGCTCCGCGCTTCAAGAGCGCCTCCCAGTGCCTGCGCCACGAAGGCGCCTCCCTACCTCCGCGCTTCCAGAGCGCATACAAGAGTCCGCGCTTCAAGAGCGCCCTCAAGAGTCTCCGCTGGTTCCATCCAGCTCAAGTCCTCCTGTGGTCCCTCCCAGCCTCCCTCTCCCGCCTCCTCTCAAGCCAGCCAGTTCTTCGCCTCCATCTCCGCTGATGCCTGTCAGTCCCTCAGCTCACCCTCAGTCAGCGCCTGCCATGCGCTCCACTCCGCCGCCTCGGGACTTCCAGTCTTCAGCTCCACCCAGAGGTGCGGATCCCCTGTCTCCACTCCCAGCCTCCGAGTCCTCGACTACACCTCGGTCCTCCGACCCATCGGCTGCACCTCGGCTCCTAGCTCCCTCGTCTCCACCGTTGCCCGTCATCCCACCGGCTCCACCGGGCTCCCTTGTCCCTCCGGCTCCACCTTGGTCAGTCGTCGACCATCCGCCGCCTCGGGATTCCACTCCTCTGGCTTTGCCTCATCACTCCATCCCTCCGGCTCTGCCAGGCTCCTCCTTCCCTCCGGCTCCACCTGCGTCCTCGGTCGCACTGGCACCACCACGGTCTTCCAGATCCCCGCCTCCGCCTCAGTCGCCTGAGCCTTCAGCTCCGCCTTGGCCCTCCGGATGCTCAGTTCCGCCCCGGCTCTCCGTCTGCCCCGTTCCACCTGGGTCTCCTTCTCCAGCTGCGCAGTCTCCGTCAGTCGGCCCCCTGGTGTCTTCGGACCATTCTCCACCATGGCTCCTCCCACCATCGACTCCGCCGTGGGCCGCCATCCTGGCTGGCCTCTGGAAAACCACCTGGCTTCTCCTGCTTCAGGCTCCTCCCTGGTTCCTCCCACCCTCCACTCCCCCTTGGACTAACTTTTGGTTTTGCCCCTTTCCCATTGCCTGCCCTCCTCTTGCTCCTCGCCCACCTCCAGAACCCCCACCCTCCCTCCTCTGTTGGACTGTTTTTGTTGGCGCGGGAACGTGCCGTTCCGGGAGGGCGCGTTCTGTCACATGTTGACCTAGTTTCTGCTGTTCCCTCATTGGTTAATTAATTACATTATTTACATTCATAGAAAGTTGTATTATAATTATGTTTACATTCATTCTTGTTAAAAGCATTTCCTTGCCCATTAATGGTAAATGAATATTGTAATAAATATCGATATTGTTTGATATGGAAAAAAAATATATATAGTGATGTTTTTGGCCATAGCGCCCAGCCTTACAATCAATCATCCTGAATAGCATAAGTCAGTATAGAATGCACAAGTGTGTTGTTCAAGTGAGACCAGTACATGACAGACATGAGTGCTTTTAGAGCATGCTTCTGGATGATCTCTATAGGAGTGGAGACGTAATTACAGAATGAGGCTGGAATGCCAACCAGCCAGCCATGAGGTGGGTCTGAACTGGCCCGGCAGCACATGCATACCGCACAGCCCTATGAAAAACAACTCCCACAGGGGGAGCTTGGCTTTTCCTGCTTCCTTACAGTAAGCCTCCCACGAATTTAACAGTCGTGCCAAGTGCTTTTCATCAGCAAACGCACAGATTTAAGCTATTAGGTCACTATTAGTCCCGCTTCTCATTTAATCTGTAGAATACATGAAGCAGTGTGTTAGTAGCCAGCTTTAGTAGAAACAATAGGTCAGAGGTCACCTGTAACAACATTTCTGCAACACTGGTTCAACCAGACTTTAGTCACGGTGTGGTATAGGAGGAGACGCACGAAGATGAGGAGTAACCATAAACAGTCTTTAATAATCCACATAGGTACACTGTAAAAAAAATGCCATAAAATTTACAGTAAAAATACGGCAGCTGTGGTTGCCAGAATTCTACTGTAAAATATATGGTGGTAACGTTTTAGGTTTTACGGTTTTAACTTAAATTTACAGTTAAATACCGTAATTTCATTAACTGATATAATGTTAATACACCAACCTATTGAAGTACTGAAATCTGTTTTGTACCTTTGAAATACACTGATAATGACCAAATGCAGAAGGTGATGAGAAAGTCACATGATGAACCAAAGCCCATCACAAGCAGCTTTTAAATAATAACATATATAGAAGGTGCACAATGTCATTCACACAAGCACTAAACACCATCATGGTGAGACTCATTAAACTGAAATATGCAATAAACATTAATTTAACAACATTAGATGTAACATACAACCCTAATAAACATAACTGATAAGAAAAAAAAAAACTAAGAAGAAACCTAGTTATTTCAAAGAAAAAACATCAAATTCCAACAAAATTTGAAATGCAATGGAAATCTGGGGGAATTCTGGGAACATCAATTTACGTTTTTTCCCTGTAAATTTTACATTCTTTTTCACTTCTAAAAGCGGTATTTCACCGTAAAATTGTCTGAAATGTCTATTACAGTTTTTCACCGTATATATTAGGGGAACTTACCGTTAACCATTTAACAGGTCTTTACCGTAGCTTTTTCAAAGTTTTTTACCGTAAAAATCACGGTCATTTTTTACAGTGTAATCCAATACAAGAAGGTTGCTACCACACGCATTCATAGACGAGACCAGATGAAGAAACACTGAACTGAATGCAACTTAAATGGGGAACGTAAATGAGGATAATAGACGAGACACACCTGAACATAATGACACAAACAAGGGGAGACAGAAACTAGGTCACAGAGGACATGGGGAAAGAAAACACAAACAAAAGTCCATGACTGTGACAGTTCGCTGCCCTCCCGGAAGGCGCGACCCCGCGCCGTAGAAAGGGAAAGAGACGGAGGGATGGCGAAAGGTTGGTACAAACAGGCAGGAGGTAGTTCAGGAGGCAGCCGGATCAGACGGAGGGAGGAGCCAGGATGGAGACCGGAGGGCCAGGGTGGAGCTGAGGGCTCTGGCGACCGAGGAGGAGATCCGGAGGTCCGCGTTGGAGCTGGAGCGACTGAGGACCAAGGTGGAGCTGGAGGGAGGGAGGAGCTCAACGGAGCAGCTGGGACGGAGCGACGAGACGCAGAGTCCTGAGGTGATGGCGGGACAACGACCGACCAAGGCGGAGCCGGAGGGACAAGGGAGCCCGGTGGAGCTGATGGGCTGACGGGAGACAGTGGAGATGAGGGAGCTAGGAGCCGAGGTGGAGCCGCTGGGTTGAAGGGCCGAGGCGGATTCCAGGGCTCAGGGGCTGGAGGCGGAGACAAGGGATCCTCCAGCTTCGATGCCGATGGAGATCCCACTGCACAGATGGTGGGCTGAGGGTGAGCTGAGGGGCTGCCAGGATGCAGCGGTGTCGGAGGCAGGAGAGGGAGTGTGGGTGGGAAATCCAGACAAGTAGGTAATTCAGGGTAGCTAGAGAGTTCAGATAAAGGTGGAAGCAGAACAGGCATGTCTGCATATATATCCCAATCTATCAAATCCTCAGAGTCCTGCGACTGCTCACCCTCAGCAGAACTAACAAAACAAAAAACTGACAAAAAACTAAACGCGGGGAAACACACCGCTTACTTTATAGGATCCGGTCTTCTGTCACGGTGTGGAGGAGGAAACGCACAAAGATGAGGAGTAACCATAAACAGTCTTTAATAATCCACATAGGAAATCCAATACAAGAGGGTTGCTACCACACGCATACATAGACGAGACCGAACGAAGAAACACTGAACTGAATGCAACTTATATGGGGAACGTAAATGAGGATAATAGACAAGACGCACCTGACCATAATGACACAATCAAGGGGAGACAGAAACTGGGTCACAGAGCACATGGGGAAAGAAAACACAAACAAAAGTCCATGACTGTAACAACTTTACACTTCACAAATGCACCTTTATTTTTTGTAATTGTGACTTTATATCTCAAAATGGGACTTTATATTTTTATATTTTTTGCATTTTTTAATTTAGATCTCACAATTACAATTATTTCTCATAGTTTTGACTTTATATCTCACAATGCCTATATATCTCTCAGTTGGAACTTTATTTTTCGTAATAAGGACTTTTTTTGTAATGTGACTTGACATATGACATTATATGTTGCAATTGCAACTTTATTTCTTGTAATTGTGAATTTATATCTCAGAGTGACAATATTTTTGTATTGTGATGTTATATCTCAAAATGGAACTTATTTCCGATATAGAACTTATTTGCAAGATATAGTCACATTGTGAGATATTAAGATCATAAGTGAAATATAAAATCACAATACAAAAAAAAAAAACTTTCAGTTGCAAGATATTGAAACTTATAGTTCTTAGTAGAACTTTTTTCTAATTCTGATTTATACTTTACAAAAAGTGACAGAATTGTGCCTTTATATTTCACAATGTGACTATTATTGTTTTTGCTCTACAACTTTATCTCACAATGTGACTTTATATCTTATAATTTCAACTTTATTATAAATATTATATATTATAAATGTGAAAGTATCTCTCAATGCTTAAAGGGGTGGCTTACTGCGATTTCACTTTTTTCATTTTAAATAGTGTGTAATGTTGCTGTTGGTGCATGAACAGTATCTGCAAAGTTGCTGCGCTGAAAGTTCAACGTAAGCGGAGATATCGTCTTTTAAAAATCAGGAAGTTTAATGCCTACAAAAACAACTCATATGGGACTACAACGAGATACTTCCTGGGTTGCATACGTAAAAAACCCATAAATTTGCATCAACCCCTCCCTCCGGAACATGCCAAAGAGGGGGCAAGGCCATGTTCTGCGGCTGTGTCGAAGAGGAAGAGTTATAGTGGAGAGTTGTAGCCATGCCGTCGAAACGGTGTTATTTTCACCCAGCTGTCAGGTCTTCTGTGTTCGGGCTTCCTACGGACGCTGTAGTTAAATCAACAATGGTTAAAATTTATGTTTGATTATGTTCCTGACAATTACAATCCTAATTTAGCTCTCTGTGCTGCGCATTTTACGGAAGACAGCTTCCAGAATCAAGAGAGTTCAGAGTTCAATGCCGGATTCACACAGAAACTATTACTAAAACATGGAGCAGTTCCAACTTTAAAACCAGAGGCAGCAGGTGTTGGGCCACAACCTGTAAGTAAGATTTAATAATTTTAAATGTATTTGCATGTATAATTTCAGACGTAATGTTTTAGTTTTATCAAGGACGTAAACAAATGCCAACGCTGGCTTTAGTAGCCAGTTAGTTAAATGCTATTTCGTGTGTCTATGACAAACGCGTACAAATATTTTGGACCCGAATTTGTAATTATGTACTAATTTTGTAAATGTATTTTCCATGTATACTTTATGACGTAATTTTTTGATTTGATCAAGAAACACAAGCCAACGCTGTTTGGTTATAGTAGCCAGTCAGTTCCATGCTATTTTGTGTGTATAAGACAAACGTGTACAAACTTAAAAAAATTATATGTAATCACAACAGCAAACTTCCATTCAGAAACGTTTTGTAAGAGCCGTGCTTGCGGAAGTTCTGCTTGACTCTCTTCATTACCGCTTTCTGGGTCTGATTCTGGCTCAAACTGATACGGCAATATTGACACCATTATTTACATTTGACCGGAGCACATGCAACTGTCGCCCGTAAAGGTAATGGGCGTGAAGTTTCCTGACAATGTGCAGTACGCAGTTTAGCCAATCACAACACACCGGCCCAACTAACCAATCTGAGCCCATTGCCTGTTTCTGAGGGAGTGGTTTCATAGAATCAGGAAGTCAACCGGTCGTTCAAATGACAGAGGAGAAAGCGGCTTACAATAAAGGTGAAATATATGAAATATATTTTTTAACAAACGAAACACGAAGACATGTTATATTGCACCCCATAAACACAATCAAGCAAAGAAAAAAAGCAGTAAACCACCCCTTTAATATGCTAAAAACTTCATACCTGACAATTGTGACATTTTTGTACTAACTTAAAATCTCACATTCTGACAATATCTTGCAATTGAAACTCTTATTTCTTACAGTTTTGACTATCTCACCATTACAACTATTTTTATAGTTCACATTTAATATCTTACAAAAAGTGACTGCTAGTTGCAACTATTTCTCGGAATCTGATAATGTGACTTTATATTACACAATGTGACTTCACATCCTGCAGTTGTGACATAATATGTATGACACTTTTAAAGCAGAACTGCAGGTAAACAAAGCATTTGTATGATGATCTTATGTTTAGTGCCTCAACATTTGGGCATTCGACTAAAGCAAACAAACGCAGACGGGGTCAGGACTGAAAATGGACGCTGTTCCCAGAGCTCTTGTAACCTTTTGCAGTCCACTGCTAATTTTGGGTCTTCCCACAGGAGCTTGACTGTAGAAATTCACAGTATGTACATACAGGGATCAGGGTATTGCCATGACAGTCAGGAAAGCTTGAGCCCCACCGAACTGGCTCTCAGTGCTTTACAAGCTTTTACAGTGTCAGTAACATGATTCCTGTATGTTGACGTAGATGATTGGATTCATGTAGCCCAAAGACAGTGAGGGGACAGCAGCTGTAGACAGAGCTTATTCAAACACATAAGCCTGCTTGTGTTTGAATATCCAGTTTCTAGTAACTGATAAAAATCAATACATACACAGAAATTTCCAGACAAATCTGCAACAAAGAACTATGGATTCTGAAACTCCGATTTGTTCATAAGAATCACCAAAACACTGAGGAAAAATTCCTTACACTGGTGTGTGTGAACACAAAACATTTTGCAGAAAGTGAAACGTCAACAATAAAAACTATAATATGCAGTCAAGTACAGACTGTAGCTAACACAGTAACAGACGTGAAGGCTGTTTGTTTTTGTCTCTGGTTAGGCGGTTCTGGGAATACTTAACCCAGCCGTGCTCTGGGCTTCGTCACACCACCCAGGCCAAAGAAGATATGACAGATAAGTGGCTGGTGGAGGCAGGGGAGACGAAGTTCCTGCTTTATTATGCTGTAGGTTTAGATGCAGATGCTTTAAAATACAAAACACAGGCATCATATTCACAACGTGAACATTTATTAGCATAAGGCATTTTGTTGAGGCATGTCTAATTTATGTTAAAGTTTTTGCCTTCTGTTAAACATTTAATGCGTGCATCATATTTAAATCATTTTGCATTTAGCTATTCTCTCAGTAATTTTTCCTCTTTAAAAAAATTAAATATTTATATTTATTATGTAGTTTGAAATAGGGCATGTATACAACAGCATTAGAAACTGAAAACATTTTTTTAATGTCATTGCAGTCACCACAACAAACAAAATTATAATACAGTAAGTGCACTTTAACCTTAAAGGAATATTTCACCCAAAAATGAAAATTTGCTGTACGTTTACTCACCCTCAGGCCATCCAATGAAGTAGATGAGTTTGTTTTTTCATCAGAACAGATTTGGTTAATTTAGCATTACATCACTTGCTCACCAATAGATCCTCTGCAGTAAATGGGTGCCGTCAGAATGAAAGTCCAAACAACTAATAAAAACATCACCATAATCCAGAAGTATTCCACACAACAGTCCATCATTAATCGTTAATATGTTGTGAAGTGAAAAGCTGGGTTTATAAGAAACAAATCCATTATTAAGGTATCATGAAATGAAATGAAATCATTTTAACTTTAAACTGTCCCTTTTAACCAAAATATCATAATCTATAATAACATGTTTCCTGTTGTCATCTCACATCAAAATCCTTCAACACATGTGTTTGGAACTGTTTTAGACTGTTTACGCTTGTAAACGGTGCTTGATCTGTGCATATTTCTCTCCTGAATCAGATATTATGGATAGAGGACTTGTATTTCAGCCAGAAGCAGTGTTTTGAAGTTAAAAACATCTTAATGATGGATTTGTTCATTACAAACATACAGCTTTTCACTTCTCAAGACATTAACTGATGGAGGGAGTTGTGTGGATTACTTGTGGATTTTTGTGATGTTTTTATTGGCTGTTTGGACTCTCATTCTGACGGCACCCATTCACTGCAGAGGATGTGTAATGCAAAATTTCTCCAAATCTGTTCTGATGAACAAACAAACTCATCTACATATTGAATGGCCTGAGGGTGAGTACATTTTCAGCATGTTTTCATTTTTAGGTGAATTATTCCTTTAATTTAGAAGTCTTTAAAAGTACATATGCTTCTCTGTGAAGCTATCAAAGATACTTATGATAATAATTAACGATACTGGCAAATGCAATAAAATACAATCTTTTGAACATTGAACTTTATTCTGCTATGTTGATGTTTATCTGAGTGATGATGTTTAGAGATCCCAGATGCATCCCTAAGAGACACGTCAGCATGGCTGCAGTGTTTCAACTTCACCCCCTGCCATCAGCCACGCATGCTCACAAGCTACTGAAACGCTGCACATATAATGTCATCTTGAAGGATTAGATTCTAAATGGGTTTTTCCATCTCGCCGATAAGCTTCGTGCCAAGACCGCGCCTTACTAACTCCTGTTTGTTTAATTTGAGAACAATGAACGTTGTCATCTCTTGCTCTGCGGGGGTGAGAGAACAGACTCCAGCAATCCTCTCTCCCAGACAAACCCATTCTTTTCAGTCTCCTGTCAACTCCTGCATTATTCTGCAAGATAAATGTAACCAACCCTCTCTTTAAGTTAGTCTCAAGTGCTTTAGCACATACTTTTTCAGAATAATTGGCAGTAGCACATAGTCAGGGGTGTCATGCACCTATTTTCTGGAGGTAAGCCATAGTTCACTTACGTAAGGTTATTGTACAATCAGAGAAGCAAATTTTGACCTACAAAACAATATTTGTGCAACACGCTAATATTTTGGTGGGAGAGTTGTGTTATAAACTCACTTGGCTTAGAAATCTGAAGGGTTTGGGTAGTTTGAATGGCTATGCTGCTTCTGCAGAAAGAGACTAGCAGGTAAAGATGGGATATGCTACTTAGAAAGAAACTAATCACGTGAGCAGAAAGCAGCACTAAGATGATTATGTTGAGGAGAGCTTGTCCAACCTTGGTGAAGCCTAATAGAAGGCACTGCCTTTGAACTTGGATAAAACTGATTTGTTTAAGTGGAACAAAGGCAGACATCAAGATTAGCATTAAGACTGCATTAAAATGAGGTTGAGTAACATCATTGGAGTCATCTGGCGTCACTCGCCTTACTTAATCCTATCACTGGTCAATCCTGCTCACCAATCAGACTAAACAAATCCTAGGTAATAGAAAAGAGCTACTTTCCCTTCCAAACAATCTGTGCTAACCACAGACTGCCATTCAGCCGTGTGGAGGAACAGGATACAGCATTTGAATTGCAAGACCATTTTTATATCATGTTTCATTGCTACTATAACCACTTAGACCATTTAATTTGCTCTTCATTATAATGCTCATTATTATAAAAAGACAAGAAATGGCTTTGCACAATGATTTCATTGCTCCCATCCTACTCCACTAGCCTTAGAGGATGCGATGTCAAGTGTCATTACATGCAGACACAAGCCAGATCTATGCATCCTACTGGCTGCTCGTAATTGTTATTTTCTGTTTACATGCTAATGCTTGTAGCCCTGTCAAAAATGATTTGTTGGAGATGGCTTGAGATGTGATGACCTAGTCCAAAAAACTGCTTGGGAACTTTCCGCCATACAAATTGTATGAATGTCATTGCATGAGGAAATCAAATAGTAAATAGATTTTAATCAAATAGTATCAAGTTACTTTTTTTTTTATGGATATATGAAGTTAGTTCATCACATTAACTATAAACGTGTTGCACAAATGTTTGAAATCAACAAAATGTTCAAATGCAATTTGTCCTAATTCTAAGCAGTTTTAGTAGTTGTTTTATAATTAAAAACTTAAAAAGAACAAATATTTGACATTAAAAATGTATTTTGTTTTGTTTTCTTTGAAACAGTGTACTTTGTTTTGTTTATTTTGTTTTGCTTTTTGTGTACTTTGTTTTTTGTTTTTTGTTTTGGTTGATTCAGTGGTAACACTTTACAATAAGGTTCATTAGTAAACATTTCTACATTTGTAAACATGAACTAAGAATGAACAATACTTCTACAGCATTTATTAATCTTAGTTCATGTTAATTTCAGCATTTACTAATGCATTATTAAAATCACAAGTTGTGTTTGTTAACATTAGTTAATGCACTGTGAACTAACATGAATAAACAATGAAAAACTGTATTTTCATTAACTATCATTAACAAAGTTTAATAAATATTGTAATAAATGCATTGTGCATTGTTTGTTCATGTTAGTTAATACACTAACTAATGTTAACAAATGACACCTTATTGTGTAAAGTGTTACCGATTCTGTTTTTGCTTAGTTTTATTTGCTTTTTGTTGAGTTTTGGTTTGGTTTTGTTTGCTGTTTGCTTATTTTGTTTTGCTTTGGTGTGGTGTGGTTTGGTTTTATTTGCTGTTTGTCACAGGAGATGACATTTTGGAAAGCTCTAAAATTGGTCATGTTTCAAGCAGGACAGCTCTGAATATCCCATGAGGCCCAGAGAGCCTCTGATGGGACTGATGGTGGTCCTCAAGCTGCATCATCTTCCACTTGTTCACCAATCCCCATGACCTTGATAACCCGTCACTGCTGAAATCTGGGTCACAAGTCTCTGTCTCTGCTGATTACAAAGCGGCTTTTTTTGGTGCTGGTTGAAAACATGGGGGGATGGTGGCATTATAAAATACAACACATCACATCAGTGGCTTGTCTGATTGTGCAATCTGGACTTGAAACTATTGGATTGAGATCAGTCTCTCCTTAGGCAGATCATTTCTCACTGTCTTCTACTGATCCAGGAATGTTGGCACTTCAAATCAGGCCTGATTTGATTAGAATAGCCTGTTCTTACAGATTCATGCTGCCCCTGGCATTAGTGTAAATACCTGGACTAATTGATTGAGTGGTTTGTAAGTAGCAGCTCTCTAAACTCCTTCCTGTGTGTTCAGCACTTTGCATCAATGGTGATTTGAGGTGCAGGATAAGGTTGTCTAATTAAATGGGTGTGGATCAATAAGGGTTGGCTAAAATTATTATATTCAGTGTTCACTCGTATTATTGATTGTTAAGAGACATCCTCCATTTTTCTCTGAACATGCCTAGCTGAGTAACACAAGAAGTAACAAATATGGTAATAAATATGCAGAATGGGAGTGCACATTAAATACACCTCTAAGATAATGCACAGCTCAGGTTTCCAACCACAATCCGCTGTTTATCCACAGTGCAAGTCGATGGAAAAGTATTTACAGTGATTGAATAAAATCAGTACTGGCCGTGGATTCTTCCCTTTGTCAGGACCAGTGATAGATTCATACTGTATGTTGGTCAGGTTAATAAATTGAGAATTTTTGGGCCATTTTGATATTATTAAATCTGAGACTTGTGGATAAATTTTGCTCATAAGTTTTGGGTTGGTAAGATTTAAGCAAGTCTCTGAGGCTGAATTAATAGACAAAAATATAGTGAAATATTATAGCAAGAAAAAATAGCTGTTTTCAATTATAATAGAAGCATTCTTTAATGCATAAAACAAACAGCGCTTGTTTGAGCACTCAATTTCAGACTTTAATGTGTTATATATATATATATATATATATATATAATATATATATAAATATGCACATATGTATGTGTGTGTGAGTGTGTGTGTGTGTGTGTGCGTGTATGTATATGTATATACAAATGTATGTATGTATGTATGTATGTATGTATGTATAGCATATATATGTATATATATATATATATATATATATATATATATATATATATATATATAAATACTGTCAAATGTGATCTAGCTGAATGAAAATCTATTTGTATCTGTTTTTCATCCATTATAATATTGTGATGCCTAAATTCAGGTGCAGGATTTAAAACAACTACTTTTTGTCTTTGTAGTTTTAGTTTATTCAGACAAAATAGTATAGAATTTTAATATGGGTCTTATTGGTTATTGTCTGTTTGGTTTTAGAATAATTTTATTATTCTATCTTATGTGTTTTCATTAAAGTATTCTATTTATATAATTTTATCAGTGACGTGAACCCTCATCTTTAGATATCAGCATTGACATCTGCCATTACAAAACCCATATCAGACCGCATTAGTCAGGACATGGCATAATGTATCTACAATTCATCTTTAGCTCAGTTCATCACAGTCATGTTTGTTTGAAAGATCAGTGTTGCAACTTTCTACCAATATTAAAGTTCATACATGGCAGATCTGGTCTATTTACCGCTTTCCTTTCCGGATGCAGTACAATTAGTGCCTAATTACGAATAGCAGGCATGCTTTGCTCTAAGGGGCTTCTTTATTCAGTGGCCTGGTTCCTCTCTGGATACAGCTTGGAAGTATCTGGAGACCCGCTGTTGGCACCGTTATACTGATAATTAGGCCAAGGCACCTGCTGGAGAAGGGTGGACCAGCTGTAGTCAATACTGCGGCCCCCCTCCTCCAGTGCAGCTGGAGCTCCTCACCAATAGGCCCATGGAGACTTCAGGCCTGCTGCTTCTTCAAGGCCGCTGCCTGCTTATCTTCTCTGAGGGCTTTTTGTGTTTCTGGCTCTTAGCCCAAGGGAAACATCTGACACAGCAGCTAAAGTATGCTAGTTGTGCCAGTGGCCAGGACATAGCTGCTGGACTTCTGTCTCTACTGTATATCTGTCATCCCATTCTTTGGTCTTATCTCACTCTTTGCCCTTGTGGTGCAATATAAACAGTCAGGACGGTCTGTTTGCAAACATGCCAGCCCTGGTTTTATAATTTTACCGTATTTGTGGTAATGTGAAACTGCCACAAGCTATTATTATACAACCAACTTCTACAAAGAAAGTGCAGTGATGCAGAAGATACAGAGAAATTTGTGATCAGTTCCCTTATTCTGCATTTAGACGAAAGGAAGATTTAGCCAATTTAATGCTTGACTATCATGTGATAAGACTAAGGGGTCAGGGCTTGACTGGTTTGCATGATTCCGTTATCCCAAGCTATTTTATTTATTTTATTTTATTTTAGTTTGTTTATTTTATATTTTATTTTATTTCATTTTTTGTTTTGTTTTTTCATTTGACTTTTGTTTTGTTTTGTTTTGCTTTGCTTTGCTCTTTTCAACTAACAGCTTTCTCCATCTTTTAGACCTTCCTGAATAAGACTAAACAACATTATATGGCTTGTGTGACCACATCATTATTGACTAAAATATTTTTTTCTCCACAAGAGCATGTTTCATTTATTCACACTTTAGCATCTGTTTGTGTGTAAATTTATAAGCCTGTATTTTTGTGGGTTTTGCAACCCTGGGGTCTTTTGGGATCCTTTGAAGTGAGTCAAAGAAAGTGTACAGGTGCAGATTTCTATCTTTCTTCAAAAGGCAGGTTGGCTTATCTTATTCCTGCGAACCCGACTTAAGGTTAACATTGGCCTGTGATGCTGCTGGCATGCTGAATTATTTTCCAAGTATGTGCTAAGCTGTTTTGATGAAGACGTTGGAGATTTAGAATACTGAAAAGCCAGGATCAACACACATTTTTTGTTAGATCGACTGAGTAAATATAGCTAATATGAGCAGTAGTAGAAGGCAAATCAGCTGGAAGCAGGGTGTTTGCAATCTATTGTTATTCTTTTTTGGACCATTTAGAATTTTATAGAGTAAAAGCCAAAAAAAGGAGCTACATATAGTGTTTTTTTAATAATGCTTTCTTTTTTACGTGATCCATCTTCACTGTATAATCACATTATATGTTTAACTGTTGTTCAAATGTTTCCTGCTTATATTTGCATTCAGAACTCCTCCAAATGAAACACTAAGGCTGTAATTTCATAAAAGGATATGTTTTGTTCATTTTAAGCATTTTCTATGGATACACAGAGGACTTGTGGTCTAAACCATATCTTCTGTCCTTGAAAGACCCCATTTCTCAAGCATAATTGGTGTTACTATTATATTCTTGCCTGAGGCGATATAGACTGTGTGATATTTGTTGCGGTTTCAGGCTATGGTTCTCAGCACTGAAGCGACAATGCATTAAAGAGCCATCAGCTATCACATTGAAGTCTATCACATGCGAGGTCTCAACCTTACAAGAGGTTTAAACACCACCAAAAGCGTTAGTCAAGAAGTGTTATATACTGCATGAATATTAGATAAAGAACAGTATACCTAAGTGCATGTAAGTATTATATGTTGTAATGTGTGCATTTTGAATTTGGCTCCTGCTTTCACTCTCTTTGGCTTTGTCGTGATTATTTAGGTCAGTACGGGGGAGAACTGAAACACTATCGATTTAATGAGAAGAAGTTAATTAACATATGATCCCTGATAACTCACACAAACGTTCCAAAAAGATACTTGCTCCAAGCGTCTTATACTGCCTCATAGTTGAGATTGGTTTTGAGTCATAGTAGAATATCCCTCTGATTTTGTGTTGTTTGTTGCAAACTAATCTGGTCATGTTGCAAATACAACAGAATCAGATATTTCTTTCTCATTTAAAGACGTATTTTTAAAAGAGTAATTACTTGTGTCATCATGTCCTATATTTCATTATGATGTACCCATACCGTAATCAACAGCAATAATGAAAAGCAGCATAATCTATAAGCATCCACTGCCATTTTGGCTGATGGGACCCTAAATTCTGTGGCTCAAATAGATTAAAGGATTATCTGTTTTATCAAAGCTTTTTTTTTTTTGTCCTCAACTCTTCATGGGTTGTGTATATAACCATATATGGGTGTTTCTTCAGCTTTGGGCAATTTTGGCCCTGTGGACTAGTTTATTTAATTTGTCCACTAACCAAATTAATATTTATTTTATAAGGTCCAGCTGTGTGTATATATATATATATATATATATATATATATATATACAGTACACTATACCATTCTAC
Organism: Onychostoma macrolepis; assembly: GCF_012432095.1. Classification (NCBI taxonomy): domain Eukaryota; kingdom Metazoa; phylum Chordata; class Actinopteri; order Cypriniformes; family Cyprinidae; genus Onychostoma; species Onychostoma macrolepis. The sequence goes on along the minus strand of NC_081172.1, from coordinate 14,721,753 downwards.
CAAGATTTTTTGATATTTTTGAACCACCAAAGCTGCATTTATTTGATCAAATATAAAATAAAAACAGTAACATTTAATTTTTTTTTTTTAATTTGAATATATTTTAAAATGTAATTTATTCCTATGATGGCAAAGCTAAATTTTCAGCATTATTTCTCCAGTCTTCATTCAGTCCTGACTTCATTCCAGTCAAAAATCATTCTAATATGCTGATTAGCTGGTCAAGAGGCACTACTTATTATTATTAATGTTAATATTAAGTCATGTTTTTTTTTCTTTGATAAACAGAAAGTTTCAAAGTTTATTTATTTGAAATAGTAATCTTTTGTAACATTATAAATGTGTGTACAGTCACTTTTAATCAGTTTAATGCATTATTGCTCATTATTGCTCAGAATTTCTTTCAATTAAAACAACTTTTGAAAAATTTATTTTATTTTATTTTATTAATTTTGTCTTGAACATTTTCACCACAGTGTCATTCTCGAATAGTGTATTGTGTTTAATGGCATTCTGTGATTGAGATGACAGTGGTGGAAAATTGCATTTGATTTTTCACATAATTTGACAAAATTACAGGTTAACTGGAAATGAAATGATGGAACAATTAAGTATTCTGTTTAAAAACCTGTATTTTTATTTTTCACACATCACACATTCACACATATCATATGATGAAGTTTTACAGTTGTAGGTTGATCTTCATTAAAAAAAAAGCAAAAGCTTAAATTTGTTGACAATTTATAAAGATTAAATGTTAATATAAAAATCTAACTTTGGGTCATAAAAGTCCCTGAAGTGGAAGAAACACCCATATAACGCCATAAAAAGCAATTACAGTGTGTTTGCCTTTTCTGACTCATTTATGTCCATAAAAACACTGAAGCCATAATATCGTGTTGTCCTCAGTAAAGATTATATTACAATGACCTAGTGAGATATTGTTTGTGAGCAATCTGTAATCGTGTCATTAAGTGCCGGCTCTTCGGATGTTCGGGTGTGTTTGCTTTCCTGCTATGTGTTGCTAGAGATGTGTATCTCTTGGAACGAATCCACAGGAGTCCACAGATGCTGTCACAGTGACTGCTTGTTAAAATGAAATGTGGAAAGTGACCTGAAGGAGGGCATTCAGTGACCCTTCACAAGCTCTATGATGGTCCATAAACCAGAGAATACATTTCCTTTCTATTTTGAATGCCAACATTCATTCCTCACTGTCACTTTGATAATATGAGGCATGTTGATCAAATGCTGAAAAGCAGTGGACAGGTTCGCTTCATCTGACTAGAGCAAAATAGAAGACCTGTTGTGTTCCAGATCATGTTATGAGGCAGTTACCTCATGTCACAAGCTATAATTACATAATCATATAATCATAATCATTATTATAATCTGTGTTCATTTGTGTTTTTTATTTATAGGTGGCTGACTCATAAATCTTTAAGCATCAAACAGCCTGGGTAGTCTAAAATAGAAATCCATGTTCTGATAAATCCAGAATGTGTGTGTCAAGCAGGTTTTGAATTATATAATCTGAGAGATTGCTTATGCCCTTTTTTCGCCTCATGTTCCAGATGCCAGACGGAGTAAAGTTCTTAGACGGGGAATTTGAGAAAATTCCTCCCACGCCCTGGGAAAACCAAACAGTCCTAAACTACTTGGACAGAAATCAAAAGCCTCCTGGCCTCTAAACGTCCCTGCATCAGAAAACTTGTGTGCATTTGTGTGTGCATAATGCACCATAGGGAAAGCACATATTTGCATTGGGTTCACCTTAAAATTATTTGTTTGCACTGGGTTGCTGGGTTGATTTGACCAGTTTTGCTATGACACGACTGTGGTTCCATTACATAAAAGATTTTCTTTATTTAGACATATGGGATTAGGTTTTTGGCATTTAAAATAATGTTTGAGATTAAGGCTACAATATTTTAAACCGTATTTCTTGTACAGTCTTTGTTTTGTCAAAAACACGGCATCAACATCCAAGCTTAGATTCAGACTGACAGGCCTCTGGTCAGTGGCGTGTAGCATTAGTCTGTGAGTGACAGACAGTTTGATGTATTTGAACAGCAGGGGAGAATTGAAGAGAAGGGACACATATATTTATTTGATCAGGATTTTATAACATGATATCATATCAAAATTGATATATATATAAAATAAAATAAAATGTAAAAAGCTGCATGAAAGTGAATGGGAATTTGAATAATTTTAAGGCCATATTCACGAATATAAATAATTAAATGTGACTTATCAGACTTGATGGCTTATAATTACTGATATCAGACCTGATGTGATGCATAAATATATGAAACATAAATATTGATTTATTGAACAAAGCTATAAATCAAGTTTTTTATAAGTCATATGGCAAAGTGTTTGATACTTTTTCGTTTTCCAAATCAATTAATTTGGTTGAAACTCAACGGCATCTGTGAAATAACGAAATAAGTGGATATTTTTCTGCATATATTGCATACGACAATATTTGTATCATTTTTTCATCTTTCTTTATTTTTTTTCATTTATTAATTCATTTGGCATGCAGCATCCACCCCATTTATCTTCTTTATATGAAAATAAGTGGCTGTGACATTCTTCAACAATTCGCCTTTATGTTCTGCAAAAGAAAGATTGTCATACAGGTTTGGAACAATATATTTTCTCATTTTTGAGTGAACTGTTCCTTTAAGAATATAGAGTTATCCAGTTGTTGTCTTAGACATGGATACACCAAATTTAGATTTCTATGTAGATTTATGATGCACATGCCCTCATCAGTCTTACTTAAAGAAAATATTGTCGGTCTTTGGTAAAAAAAATATCCTATTAAGCTTATCAGACCCTGGCCATCTGCCATTGTCCTGCTGTTTGTCTTTGAAACTGCTAGACACAATTTTGTACTGTCAGTTTTCTTCTGCCCTGTTGTTATGAGACTGACTGACTCTCCTTCAGCATTTAACTTGGTCATTTCATCAGTCAAGTGCTTTAAAAATATAATAATGGTGGTCATGTTTGCTAAGAAATTTCATCCCTGTATAGCATGTGTCTAATTGAACTGATGGTGTTACAGTTCACCCCGTGGGCCATGTTACAAAACTCTTGATCTCCCCTACGGAAAATGAAAGTAATGCACATTCCCATTCTGAAACAGAAATGGAGGAACAGAAAGTTAAAATTTCAGTCTGACAGCATGAATAAGTCCCTGGCCTGACTTTATGTTTGCGTAATTCTTGCGTTCGTTCGCTGTGTAAATGTCTAGTTCAATTGCTTCAGTGTCACTGTGGATGTTTTTCGCTGTCAGTCTGTCAGCAGGCTCTAAAGGGCACACGTTACATACAGGAAAGCACTCATCCTCTTGCTCTCGTTTGCTTTATTTTCATTTTTGACTATGTTTAAAACAGCCTGGTTTGTTAGGTTAGACACTGTGACACCTGAGAAACAGACACAGTTCAGACTATTGTTTGAGTCTATTATTTGTGATGGAAAACAGTGCAGGTTTATCTGTTAACTGAATGCTTTTTTAGCACCGAAGTAACTCTACAGTACAGTAAATGTGCATGCTTACCCATGCAATTTTGTGGGAATGTGTGTGTGTGTTTATGTCGCATAAGCTCTGGTGGAATTATGTACACAGGTGGAGTTGCTTTGTAAGCTCACTCTGGATTATGACAGGTAAAAAGTATCTTGCAGTTATAATGAACACAAAGCATTTGACTTGAAGCTTGACTACAGTTTATTTGTACCTGTAAGAAAACATATATTACTCATGCCTGCTTGGAAAAAAAAAAAAAAATCCGTTTTTGGTTAAATCCAAATTATAGTATATATTAATAAACAATATGTTTATGTTAAGGTTGCAATGACATTAAAATTGTGGGCAACATATAATTATTTTCATGTTATGGCCAGTAATTTTATTGTCTGAATAAAGGTAACAGCTAAAATCAGTCATTTTAAATTGTTAAAAAGTGAATTTAGGCCTCACAACATATTTTTAGACATCACAGCACAAATTATTTTGACTTTCATTTTGAGATTTACTAAAGGTTACATTTAAAAGTGTTATAAAATTTTTAGTGTTTTTAACAATTAACCTTAAGTGAGCATTAGATGATGGCAACGATAATCTAACTGTAGAAATAGAGGAAATGATTATCCAATATTAGGCCATATATATCTAATATCAACCAATATAATAAACAAAAACAATAGGCTATAATATTGGCTAAAAGGTTATGGTATCATACTGTGCATTCTTCGTTTTTGTGCTGAAATCAAATAAAATTTTGCATTTGTACCGAACGAATACAGTATTTAAATTTCTTTTCCGGAAATTCAAATAATAAATGGTGTTTTGAACGTCTTTGATGTGGCATGACGGCGCGCTGTATAAACGCCTTGGAGAGCTGCTTCAGGGACGGTTCAGAAACGTGCTGGAATAAACCCAACACAAGCATTGACTCGAGCAGCCGTGATCAGCTCCGGTAGAGTGGTGTGCAAGTGAACGCGATCATTCCTTCCTCTGTAGGCTACTACTAGTTGTAACGCGAATAAACATGACTGAACATCTCATGCTTCATGTAATTGCTCAATCAGTGTTTCAACCGCAGAAAGACATCAACAGCGTGGAAATAAAATGTCATATAGCATTTCATTTACCTCAGCAGGTCATTAGTGTCCACAGCTCGTTAGTTCACTAGAGAAATGAAGTCTAGAGAGGAGCATTTTGCGAAATATTACACCATATACAAATTATGTGTATGTATTTTCTATTAGTCTTAATTATTTAATGTATGTTTAAATTAATCTCTTATGAAACATGCTATGACAGCCAGTGTGTAATTGAATATATTTGAACAAATAGCCTAGAAATTTTATTATTTATAAGTTAATTTAAAAACTGCATTATGAAAATTTACACGTTTGCGTACAATTTGTGTTGTGTTGATCATATATTTAAAAAATAAATAGTAATTAAATTTTAAGTTTGGGTTAAGTTGTTAGGCCTAATTGTAACCTGATAATGTAAAAGGACTCCCTATAGTTTTAAGTATAAGCTGAGATAGATTTTTATCACTAAGAAAATTGAAACTATAACTGTGTATTTAAAGAAAGAGCAACTTCAGTAAATCACTGTTTATTTAAAAAAAAAAAAAAAGTACCCCATGTGTACAATGAAATATACTGCTGTATTTTTGATGTTGTGGGCCTATTTTTCTGCTGGAGGTCCTGAACATCTTCTTTAGACACACGGCATCACTGATTCTATCAAATACCAACAGATAAAAAATCAATAAGTGACTGACTCTGTTAGAAATCTTATAATGGGCCATGTTTGGATCTTCCAACCGTACAATAATCCAAACACAAACCTCAAAAACAACACAAAATTGGGTCACTGAGCACAAAACCAAGCTTCGGCTGGCCATTCCAGTCCTCTGATCTGAACCCTATAAAAAATGAGTGGGGTGAATGAGTGAATCTAAAGGGTCTGGAGTGATTCTGGATGAAGGAATGGTCTCTGATCTCTTGTCAGGTGTTCTCTAACCTCATCAGGAATTATAGGAGAACATTTAGAGCTGTCAAACTGTCAAAAAGTATTGAATAAAAGGGTGCCGTTAATTGTGGCTAATGTGTATTAGAGAATTTTTTTTTATTTCATAATGATATTTCCCCCCATTTTAAATTCTTATTATCCAATGAAAGGTTAGATTTTTGTGAATTTTTTAAATAAAAGATCAAAAGGATTAACAATGCAGATTAATTTTCACAGCCTTCTTTGGTCATATTTACCAAGGGTGCTGATATTTTTGGCCACAACTGTATATATTTCTAACAGGGTTAGCGATATCATCACAGTGAAAAGCCCATTATATTCCCACTCTTTCTTTAAGAATGGTATTAATTATTATGCTCTATAGTGCTTTGCTTTCTTTGCACTTCATATATTTATCATTTCTGTATCACGCTGAAAATGAGATCGAATTGATAACTGCTAAAGACCTGCTGAGATGTGTGAGTGTGTTCTGTTGTGTAAAGTACAAAAAACAGCTTGTGTTCAAATCTTTATAAAAATGAGCAATTGTTTTTGATATTGAATAAGATTATTGAATATCATTTGTCTTATTAATTATCCTAAATGTTAGCGATTTATCATAAAATGCGATACTATGTCACACAATACTGTCTCGTATGATAATTTAACACACCATCGTGTTTCTTGCAGTCATTTTACACCTCATTAAAGGCATATAACACGCACTTCCACATGCTTTTAAAGCATTACTGACAAAAAAAAAAAAAAGTTATCACACATTTTAAATATTTTTATTGTCAACAAGTGCTATTTTAGTTCTTATACACTTACTAAATAAATTTTTAACAGAACTTTTTATCTGAATTAAATTGAATTTATTATGAAATATGGAAAGTAGACACAATTTACTTCAGATTTAATCCTTTTATGAAGATTTGAAAGGTTGTTCAGATGATTCATGTGTAATTCTCAGTAAATGTCATTCTTTTCTGTCCTCTAAAGAGACAGTTTAGGCAATAAAAGGCTGTAGCATTATACCATTATGTCTAGGCTGTGCTGAAAGTGGATGTTAAAATATGGCGGTGGAATGGGCCACAAATAAATGTTTTTCCTTGGGACCCAAACAAGACTTCCTGGAAGAAAGAGTCATTTCAAAGATATTTAAGTGAATCATGGACCTTACCCAGCTTAACATTTTAATACCTGCTCTTTTCTTTAATGATGATTTAAGTTGTAAAGTTAAAAATGCTTACCACCGAATTTGTACTGTGCAGTAAATTGGACATAATTACCTGCACGTTGATGATTAGAGGAAAGGATGTAGGAAGTAGCCCATTCCTCCAGTGACTAAAGGCCCAGTTTTGTGTTCATGAAAGTCAGGAGGTTTTTATTAACCCTATATATGTTACACACCCCCGTGAGAAATAAAAATGAAAGGACACTCAGGACCGACACAGTTTTGGAGAAGCAGCAGAAAGACAGATAAAGAAAGTGAGAGTGAGCACTTTTTGACCTTTAAACCATCAGATTATCTCCAAGTATATTAGATTATGAGGCAAAATCACCTTAGGACTTCAGTTTAGATTTTCTCATGAAAACAATCTCACCTCAGTATGGTTAAATATGACATTTGTTTAACAAGAAGTGATGCTTATCGATCACAAGAAACCTGCTATTTTGCTTTAGAAAGAAGCTGCATTCTGAAGAAGTTGGTGGAAATTTTTTTCTGTTCTCACTGTGGTAGGGTCCTCAGCCCAAACCAGCTGTCACAATACTTTAAAGGTGATTGCAAGATTTGTGCTGCATTTTGAGGTTTCCTGTGTGGGTAGTCAGTTCTGAAGTGTTGCTATGAGCAATCAACATACAGATGCAAACATACACATGCAGTCTCTAAGGAAACACACAGTAAAAACACTGCAGTGCCTTCCACTGGGCAGCACACCAGTTGGGATGGAAACTCTGCAGCTGTTTCTTGGGAATCCCAACACCATGGTTTTACTGCTCTTTTCATGCACCGTTTTATTTTTATTTTTTTTATTATTTTTTTTTACAGCAAATCGCTGTGAAACTTCCAGACTGAATAATGCATAAACTTTTAATATGTAAAATATATACTTTTTTAGATAAGATGTATAAAACATGCCTATATTGTATAACATATATAGTATATTATAAATATATATATATATATATATATATATATATATATTACATTTCTGATTTCTATCAGCATTATCAAAATAAAGATTGTTGTGGATTGTTTTTTCAGGTCTCTTTGATGAATAGAAAGTTCAAAAGAACAGCGTTCATTTAAAATAGAAATATTTTGTAACATCCAACATATCTTTAGTGTCACTTTTGATCAAGTTAATGCATCCTTGCTGAATAAAAGTATTATTATTATTTTTTTTAAATGACTCCAAATCTCTCCAAAAAGTCTCTTTACTGTCCCTTCAGATCATTTTTTGTGTCCTTGCCAAAAATATTAATTTCAAGTTCAAGTTGCTTTATTGGCATGACATTTGTGTGTATTGCCAAAGCATTTAAAGTATGTATAAAATAAAGAATATAATTATATACAAAGTAATAGAGACGATAAATGAGTAGTAAATGAGAGAAAATAAAATAAAATAAACAGCAGACGTACCTCTAATATTAATAAATTATAATTAAATTATAATAATTGCAATTATATACAATGAAGAATATGTCAAATAATTTCTTTAAATAAAAAAAAATAGTGATTCCAAACTTGCTTTCCATATTATACATTTGATAAAATTTTTTGAATTTTTTGCATTTCAAAAAACACGATCTAAAAAAAAAAACTAAAACGTTTCTTCATAAATGGCGTATGCTGCCCACCCCGTCTGTCAGTAAGTGGTAATTTCTATCAAAACTGAAGGAAAACATTTCACAACAACCTGTTCCTATTTGATTCATGGGAAACATGAAGATGTTCTGTAAATCGAGAACAGACCTTGTGGTTGTGGTTTCTAACGGGACACACGGTTTGCACTGTGTACGTGTGAGTACACTCCCTTAGATGGCCAGAAGCTCAGGAAACAGAGCTCACAAACACATTTAAACTGCCGCTTTGATCTGAGGCATTGTAATGTAGGGCCTGGTGAAAGTGACTCATTTTTTCCAGACAGACTCATTAATTGGTTGCTGGAGGATCGTGAGCCACATCTGTTGTGCTTCTGCCTTATAAATGGTTGAAGCGTCGGTCTGGCTCGGTGTGGTGTGAGGTCTCTTCCTCTGGGGCGACTGACCTTAGTGTGGCTTCAGCATCCGCTGAAATGCAGTGCCAGTACTCAGATATGACGTGTCACTGTATGTGGGTTTGATTGTGGGTTGGGTGTGTGTCTATTAAAGGATTCATGCTCTTTTGCATTTTAATGTGTGATCTGTGAAGTTTTTCAGTGTAGAGTCTGAGAATTGTCTTGGTATGAGGCACATGAAGCAGTACTTGAGGAATTCCAGCTCATTGATCAAAGGTCGCAGTCTAGCAAGTATCTTATCAGCTTTTGTTTCAGCATCGACATCAAAGTGATGTTTCTCAGAATGAGTGTGGTTTTCATTGGGTTGAGTTGCGTTTTTAGTCCAATATATATTCTTGTTACAGTTTACATGGTTCCCAGTTATAATATTTATAATTGTTATAGTATTAAAATTTATTTGCAATTATTTTTTATAATTAATTTTAATGTTTGTTTCAAAAAAAAAAAAGTTAGATTTTTAAGTCAAATGATTAGCTTGTGTTTTAATTAAGGCTGAGTTTTAGCTATATAAATTCATGATACAGTTTGCATGGTTTCTAGTTGTAATATTATTATAATTTATTTATTTGTATTTATTTTTTATAATTTATTTTAATATTTGACTTGGATAATTGGATTTTTATCTTAAATTATTGTCTAGTTTATCTTTTAATTATAGGGCTATGAATCAATAAAAATTAAAGTAGCGAATCACACAGTTTCCTCATGATGAATTACGTCTAATATTAAAATTTGTAATCAGATGCATATGTTTAATCCCCAAATGAATGTAAAATAACCATAAAGGAGGATTTTAAATAATATGTTTAATGGCAAATATTATCTATCACTATCGCTATATAAATAAAGATGCCTATACCTCTATTTAATATATTATTTTTGAATTTCTAAATAAAATAGTTAACCATAGCCATTCAGTGTTATATTTGAAAGTCATCAAGTTGAATATTTAAAAATAATAATAATAATAATCAGTCTATAATCTGTTATCAGTTTAAACTGAAAATTATTAGAGTGCTTAATGAGTTTAAATACATTTATGAAATTCACATTCACTATAGGTCAATGAGTAATTTACTCAGTTTGATTGCATATTTCATAACGTCCCATGCACAATCTGGTTTATTTTATTTATTATAAAATATTAAATAATTATATTAACTGTATTATTAAATAATAATAATAATAAAAATAAATAAATAAATAATATATATATATATATATATATATATATATATATATATATATATATATATATATATATATATATATATATATATATATATATATAAATTATTTGTGAACACATTTTTATGCATCTTTTACTCCCAAACTCCCTCTAATATTTGGAGGTCTGTATTGAGGATATACAGTAAAAGGCTGACATAAGCAACGTCCAGCTCGACACCTGTCAGTAACAGACTGGCCATTTGTGTTTTTTAGCTCTCTGTCATTGTCCTTTCAGCCTGCTGTACCCCTCTGACTCAGAGCTGTCATAAATTACAACTAAATCTGAGTGTCAGACTTGCTACTGTCGCAGTTCTGTTTTGTTCGTAACACCCAGCGAGACACATTTGGCACAATCACTGGAGCCTTTTATCTTTACTGAATAATCATTGTGGGAACATTTTCAGAAGGGAAGACCACTTTTTGTGATAGCACAGGCACGCATTGCCTAATGAAACAATATTGTGTGTGTTTTAATAAGAGAATGGCAGAGGATGAGGAAAGCTGATGAGAGTGCCTGGATAAAGGCTTCATAATCTCAGAAGCTGCATGTGACCCACAGGGCTATTGCTGGGCCGCTGTCACACTTTTTGACAGCATATTAATAGGGATTTGTGCCCCAGATGTCTGCCGCTTCTGATAGGTGCCAGCACAGCTTCGTCTGTTCGGAGCTCTGCCACTCCATTCCGCTCAAAAGCAAATCCCTTTTTTCTTGCTTTGTGTGCAAACCTGTCAAGAACTGGTGAATATGTGGAATTTAGTTCTCATTCTTCACTTGGAATATTTGTTCAGGCAGCTTGTGCTTAGTTTGGGAAGGTTGTGCGTTTAAATGCTTCTCCTTATTATACTGTATTTATAGTATTACTATACATAGTATTCATTACTTTATTTTTAATGCATTACTATTGATCTTGGAACATGTAGTGTCAAATAACTGCATATCCAGTGTGCAACAATCTCATATAGCAATTGCATCAAGTAATAACACTGTTTCTGTAGATATCTGATACCCGTTGCTTGTTTGAATTAATCTGTGTGTTATTTTGGAAAATATGGGAAAAGGATGAAAACATAACACTGCGTGCACACTGCAATATTTCTCAAATAAAAATCTTACTTCATGGATTTCTGATGTTAAATCTGTCTTCTATAGAAGAGACTTTTCCTTGGGTTGACTGTGCCACCTTGTGGCTGGAAAAATTAAATATTTCCTGCTTTTGTAATATTGAGAAAAATTAATGACAGTTGTTTTACATTATAAACTTGTTTAGAAAATAATTACATTTGTTTTATATAATATTTTTATATTATAAAATGTAATTTTAATAATAATAAGAATACCATACAGCAACAATTTTATTTATATTTATTTAGAAATGTAGAATTTAGAAAAATTGATTACTGTTGTTTTGTATCATTAACTTGATTAGAAAATATTTACATTTATTTGATATATCTTTATAATATAAAATGTGGCTTTAATAATAATACCATAAAATAGAATTGTATTGATATTTATTTTAGATAATATTAATTGTCAAAAACTGATTACTGTTGCTTTATATCATAAACTTGATTAGAAAATATTTACATTTATTTTATATAATATCCTTGTAATATAAAATGTCGTTTTAATAGTAATACCATACAAATGCAATTTTATTTGGTAACACTTTATTTTAAAGTGTCCTTGATACACGTTACATGTACTTAACTAACTATTATAATAACAATAAATTATGTAGAATTACATGCAAGTAACCCTAAGCCAAACCATAATTCTAACCTTAGCCATATAGTAAGTACATGTAGTTTTTAATTAATATTACTCAGTACTTAAATGTATAATTACACTGTAACAAGGACAACTTAAAATAAAGTGTAACCCTTTTATTTATATTTATTTTAGAGAATATAAATATATATATAAACACATATAACAACAAATGTTGGAACGTACTTTGTAACTCATATAATGACCATTTCATAATTTTAATGTTTCCAAAATATGGTATCTGATCAATTTTATTGTTGAATTTCAGGTATACTCTTTTCCACACTGGTGTTTGGACCTGCTTGCGGTTTCATCCTGGGATCTGTCTGTACCAACGTTTATGTGGATGCTTTGTTCATCGACACAAGTGAGTTTCAGTTCTTCCTCTGTATCTCCAAATACAACACAAACACTCAGTTTAGAACAACAGAAAACTGCTGCAAGGCATTTTGTTTCCCACCAACACGGCTCTTGCATCTATTGAATAATTGAAAGCACAAGGCCTCATATTCTGTCTCACTGTCACGATCAATAATCAGCGAGAAAATCAACTGAAAAAGAAAAGGACAAAGAATTTTTCACACTTGCACACTTAAGATGCTCATTCCTACTTGCTGATGCATTATGTTGTCAAAAGTAAATGGACATCCCTTGATATTTAAAGCGGTTTGGTCATTTCAGCTACATCTATTCCACCAAATATAGCAATAAAATCATTTTTAGTAGAATAAGGCTTACCGAATAGCTCAATGACTCCAATGAATTTGAACAGCGCAATGGTTTTGATGTCAGATGTCTGTGAATTGCATCATGCAATTTTTTTTTTTTTTTTTTTATGTCTGCATATGTGAGAGATTTATCATTCTGCTACACATTATTCATGTATTTGCCATTTTATATTTGCTTTTCTCAGCTAAGCTGAACATCACTCCTGATGACCCCCGCTGGATCGGTGCATGGTGGGGCGGCTTTCTCCTCTGCGGAGTCTTACTCTTCTTCTCTTCCCTCTTCATGTTCGGTTTCCCCCAGTCTCTGCCCGGCAAGGAGGTGGAGGAAGGTCTTGAGAGCGAACAGGCCATGCTGCCTTCGTCTCTACCCCAGGATTATGAGAAATCCAAGCCCAGCAATGGAGTCCCGCAGAACTACCAGCCTAACAGCAACAGTCTGTCCTGCTGCCAGCAGCTCCGAGGTCTCTGTGCCAGTAACTGGCTCCAATCACTATACACAGTTACACAACCGCTAAACGCTTCCCTTTCACTGAATCTATGACTTCCAAATCCACCGTGTGATGTTCAGTGTATTCTTATTGAGATTAGTCTGCTTCAGCTGAATACGGTTACACTTGTCTTTAAAGAATAAGGAGAAATGCTAGACACAAACACCTGATGCGGGTCTTTTTCTTGATTGCGTGTATGTTAAATTGAAGGGTTGATCTGCTTAAATCTTTTTAAACTGTACCGCACATCTTCCTCTAATCGCAAGTCTAATTATACTTAATGATACACTGAGGAGGCAATTAGACAATTAGAGTTAAATCGTACTTATTAGCAGGCCCACATGGAATCTGCACCCGAAAGAGTTTGTAGAAAGCTCAGCAGATTTCCGCTGAATGTCTACACATCCACATCCACTTGTGTTTCAGCATTTCAAAAAAATACTTGGAAACAAAAATCATTAACTGAATATATTATATGTCTGTCTTTTTTAGTTTTGGTTTATTTAATTTGTGTTATTTTAGTACTTGAACTTAAACTGAAAAAAAAATAAAAAATTTATAAATAAATGAATATATATATATATATATATATATATATATATATATATATATATGTAAGGGATAATCAACGGCTAGCTGTGCATTAAACGATTTGAATGCATGACGTGGAGACGAAGAACCTGGTTGCCTCCGCGAAGTTTATCCCGTTTATTCCGTTTATGCCATGGTCATTTGCCAGCATCCACATATTAAAGATGTTAATAATATTAGCAATATTTGACCGGAACGATAAAAATGACGGTTATTTTCGTCTGTATTACTATTCAACTGTAACTGTATGTTACTACAGTTACCAATGTTTATAGGAAGCGCATTAATATAGAACGTGATTAAACTGACCTGGAACTACCTGTGCAGTTCAACAAATTTAATCAACACCTGCCAGCCAATCAGAATGGAGTATTCAGACAGACCATGGCATATATATATATATATATATATATATATAATAATTTTTTTTTAAATTCAGTTTAAGTTCAAATACTAAAATAACTCAAATTAAATAAACTGAAACTAAAAAAGACAGACATATAATATAGACATAATTACAAATAATTACAAAAGTAACTAAAATTCAAAATTAAATTAACTTTAATTACAGTAAAATTAAGTCTAATTAAAAATTTTAACAAAATTATAATAGTATCCTCTTATACTATAAAACTATAATGATACTAAAATAACACTGGCTGAAATAAAATATAAATATTAGATGAAAAACTTAAAAATGTCAAAAGTTACTTTGGCAACTAACTCAAATTAAAAGTAGTACTAATATTAATGAAACTAAAACTGAAATTAAATGAAAATAAAAATTAAAGCTAAATAAATAAACAAACAGTGACAAAAGCTCATAGCCTAATAAAATGACCAAAATTAAAATGAAAACTGACTATAAAAAGATAAAAACTGATTGAAAATATTAATAAATGTCATATAAATAATACTAAAATAATTTTTAATTTAAAGATAAATTTGCTCAAGGAGCAACACTGTGCAAGATATTAAGACTTATGCATGAAATTATCAATTTTATACATTGTTTCTGTTCAAGTAAATTATCTGGTATCATTTTTTTATGTTTTTGTTTAAAAATTAAAAAAATCCCTTTTGCAGCAGTGAGGAGAGGGGGTCAAAATTTGATTGATTTGATTTAAAAGATTATTAAGAAAAACATATTTAATTTGGAGTAATGTGCAAAAAAAAAAAACATTAGTCTGGATCTGCTTATTAGAGTCAAGGTTTTAAATATGTTTCCAGCCAAACATGAAGAAGCACTAAAGCTTTCAGCCTGAAACTGCCACTCTCCGGGTGCATACTGCCGTTCTTGTTTCTGTTTGTCTGTAAATAGAGTAATTGTTATGCTGGCATTGTACTGTACTTGTAAGGCTCTCATTTTGTACAACAGCATCCATCCATCATGTAAGATCTGATTACATGCTAGCTAACGTGATGCATTACTAGCAAAGAAGCCATGGAAGCACAAGCTAAAGGCAAACACACAAAACTCAGGCAGCTGTTTTGTCCAACTTGGTTGATGCATTTTTCAAGGTTTTGCCATCTGGTATAAAAACAGTCTCTGTCGTGAAGTTTCAGACACATCTGTCAAATATATCAATCAAAATGATGGCTCCTCAGAATGTATCTGCAGCTCTGCGGCACTTTAGAAAAGAAACAGGAAATTAGGGGGTGAATGTCTGTTGATTGCATCATAAATCATCTGTTTCTTCATTCAAGTCTAACAAGCGATCTTAACTTTAACTGAATGCTAGTCTGTCATTACTCTGTATTTTGGGCTCAGTCACTGAACTCTCTGTCTCTCTTCCACTCTCCCCGTCGCTTCCTTTTTCACTCCAGTTATTCCCAAGGTGACCAAGCACCTGCTGTCAAACCCAGTGTTCACGTGTATTGTCTTAGCTGCCTGTATGGAGATTGCTGTTGTCGCTGGCTTTGCTGCCTTCCTGGGCAAATATCTGGAGCAGCAGTTCAACCTCACCACCTCCTCTGCTAACCAGCTGCTGGGTGTGTATAAAACACACACTTACACACACAGAACGAACTCCAAAAGTCTGTCAGAATGTATCCTTTTGTATCCGATTTTTCTTATTTTTGTCATTTTAATTTTTATTATTTTTTACATTACGATTTAATTGCAATTCAGTTTTAATATTTTTTTTCTAATGCAATTTTATATTGAAATTCTTTGTCTAATACAAATTTTCATTGCAAATTATTAGCAAAAAAATGTTGTTTCCTACTTTTTTTCTAGTTTAATTTTAAATGCAATTACAATTCTTTAACTATTTTTTCTAATATAAGTTTTATTGGAAATTTTGGTAACACTTTACAATAAGGTGTCATTTGTTAACATTAGTTAATGTATTAACTAACATGAACAAACAATGAACAATGCGTTTATTACACTGTTTACTACTTTGTTAATGTTAGTTAATGAAAATACAGTTGTTCATTGTTTATTCATGTTAGTTCACAGTGCATTAACTAATGTTAACAAAATACAACATGTAATTTTAATAATGCATAAGTAAATGCTGAAATTAACATTAACTAAGATTAATAAATGTTGTAGAAGTATTGTTCATTCTTAGTTCATGTTTACTAATGTTGTTAACTAATATTAACTAATGAACCTTATTGTAAAGTGTTACTGAAATTTTTTACAGAAAAATGTCAATTTCCTTTATTTTTAGTATTATATACTAATTTAATAGAAAATTAGCAGCAAAAATTAGTAGCAGAAAATCTATTTTTAAAATGTGAATTTGAATGAAATGAAATTTTTAATGCAATTAAAATAATAATAAAAAAATTCTAATACCGTTTCATTGCAAAATATAGCAATTTTCTCCTATTTTTAGTGTTGTTTATTAATGTTTTACAAATTATAATTTTTCCCAAAAATATTAGCAGTTTGTCTATTCGACTGTATTTTTTATTATTATTATTTTTACTGATTTAATACAAATCATTTATTAGCAAATTATTAGCAAAAATGTGTTTCCTATTTTTATTTTTTCTAATTTACTGTTAATTGTAATTACAATTAATTAAAAAACATTCTAATACAATTTTTATTGCTATTTATTAACAGTAGAATGTCAGTTTCCCTTATTTTTAATATTATATACTAATTTAATTTTTCTAAATTATTAACAGAAAATCTATTTTTAAAATGTGTATTTTTAAAATTCAATAGCATTTATTTCATTGCAAATTATTACAGTTTTGCTTCTTTTTTTTTTCTTCAAATGAAACTTATAATGCAATTAAAAATATATTTAAATATAACATTAAAATATATGTTTTTTTCCTAATACAGTTTCTTTGCAAATTATTGTAGATTTCCCCTATTTTTTGTGTTAATTACTAATGTTTTACAAATTATATTGTTTCCAAAAAATATTTGCAGTTCATCTATTTTTACTGTATTTTTATTGTTATTGTTTTTACCAATTTAATTCAAATCAATTTTTTCCATATTCACAGAAAATGTTTCTAATGTGAATGTGTATATTTTGTCCATTTTTTTATTTAATAAAATATTTGCAATTTATGCATTTTTAGTTAAACCAATTTCTAGTTAAATAAATTTGGATTCCCAGATTTTCAAGACTTTCTTTTGCTTTATCTCGCTTTATCTTAACAAGTTTATCTTTGACTCTTAGCCAGTAAACCTGCACAAATTATAATTTATAATTATAACATTTGCATTTATTTATTTAGCAAAAGCTTTCATCCAAAGCGACTTACAAATGAGGAATACAACAAAAGCAATTTATTGACATCTGAAGTGCCGCAATACAAAGAAAGGAACAAAGATAAAAGGGTATACAGGTACACAGCAAAGCTTGACTTTATATAACACATAATTCTGTGGGTATTCTCTTCATAAACAGGGTTGACGGCCATCCCGTGTGCCTGTCTGGGAATATTCCTGGGAGGTTTGCTGGTGAAGAAGCTGAACCTGTCTGCTCTGGGAGCGATTCGAATGGCCATGCTGGTCAATCTGATCTCCAGTGCCTGTTACGTGTCCTTCCTCTTCCTGGGCTGTGACACAGGACCTGTCGCTGGGGTGACCGTCGCCTATGGCAACGAGTACGGACGGCTCAGCTGCTTTTTTCTCCTCACAGCCTTGTTATTTTTTGTGCCATTTATAATGTCTTTGCAGAGAAGCTAGAGCATGACAAGCCTACATGCTGAAACCTCTCTTTTAGTGTATGAGCCAGCTTCAGTATTTTATAGCTTTCACTGGTTTTCTTATCGAGTGTTTCAAGGGAATAGGAGAGAACGGATTAGTAATACATCACAATTTATTTTCCAGGCCCACATGGAATCTTTGCTTATAGATCTGCACACACAGTGCTGTGGATTTTGATTGATCTCAGTGACTTGAATGTTTTAAATCTGCTCTTTTGTTGATGCTTTCTGCTTGTTTTCGTAGGTGGCAAAAATTAGTGTATTTTAGTGTTATGAGCAAGTCATTGAATCACTCAGATTGTTTAAAACATCATTCATGATCAAAACAAGCCGTATACTTAATTAAAATAGCCATGTTTACAAAATTTACAAAATTAGAGATTATCATAAGAATGTTCTACTCAGATGTCATTAAAGCAGGTCTATGTTTTTTCATCCATTTTTTCATTGCAGAAAATTTTTCATTTTTTATTAGCAGAAAATGTCCTATTATCTGATTTTTAAAAAAATATATAATTTAATTTTAATACAGTTCATTTTTATATAATATTCTTCTAATACAATATTTTGTTGAAATTATTAATAGGAAAATGTCTAATTCTCCATATTTTTAGTATTATTATTAACTATTGATGGTTTATTATTTTTATATTATTCTTATTTTTTAGTAATTTGATACAAATCGTTTTTTTTTCTAAATTATTAGTATAAGATTTCCCCTATTTTATAATCATTTTTACTAGTTTAACACAATTCTTTTAATATTAGTTATTATTTGTCATTCTTTTTAATGCAACACTATTTATTTCATTGAAAATTATTAGCAGAAATTTTTGTGAAAACCGTTTTAGTGAAACTCTGAATCTCCGATTTTCATGATTTTTACACAAATTAATTAAAATGAATTTTATTAAATTTTTTGTAATACAGTTTTTCATTGCCAAATATTAGCAGAAAATGTCCTATTATCCAATTTTATTTTATTTTTCGAATTTTAAAACAATTCATTTTTTATATAATATTCTTCTAATTATTGATAGGAAAAATGTATATATTCTAGTATTATTATTATTAAGTATTAATGTTTCATTATTTTTATAGTATTTCTATTTTTTTATATATATATTTTTTTCAGTAATTTAATACAAGTTGTCAAAATATTTTTTTCCCCCTATTTTTTACTAGTTTAATAAAAATTAATTAATTATAATAGTTTTTATATTTTCTTCTTTTTAATGCAACACTTTTTATTTCACTGCAAATTATTAGCGGAACAATTTTGGTGAAAACCATTTCAGTGAATCCCAGATTTTTGTAATTTTTGCACATTCATAATTCTTCTCTGAACGAGATTGACAAGCTAACCTCTTGTTCAGTCGGTCAGCAAATGTTTCATTCATTCGGTTTGTTCATGAACAAGCCATCCCAAATCATTCAGTTTGCTCAAGAACAAGATGTCACTGCTGCTCCAATTTGTTCAGACTCAACACACAGACTCATTCCGTATTTATTCAATATTTCTGTGTACACCATCCCGCACTATTGATTTTTCCCCAAAATAGGACCAATTCCATCCCCAAAAGTCAAACATTTCCATCTGGGCCTGCTCATATCTAAGCTGCTAAACAAACAAGGCTGTGTGTGATAAATCAAATGAACTCATTGACACTCAATAAATCAAATGCAAGACAAAAGAACTGGCTTCAAACAGGTGAATGTGTGTTTGTGTGTATATAGGACACTGCAAGTAGGCCAGAGGCTGGAAGCCCCCTGCATGAGTCATTGTAACTGCTACACTTCATCCGTTAGCCCCGTTTGTGGCTCCAACGGTGTGACCTACTTGTCCTCCTGTTTCGCTGGCTGCACCAGAGCCATCAGCACCGGACTTCCACCTCCTCACTCTCAGGTCATTACCCATCTCATTTACACAACAACGTTTGTCTCTCACTCTGTCTTTCCTCTTCGCTGTCGCATACTCTCTGTATGTCTGTTTCTCTGGCTCTCCGCTCATTTTCTGGACAGCTCATGTCCAGCGTGGGTCATTAGAAGTGAAGCCCACAATGCTCATCAGATATACAGTATGTCGGAAAGGACACAGCGCTCTGCCTGCCAGGCATCTTAATGGCCACTGCAATATGGGCCTCTGCACTCATTTCCATACAAAGCGAATGGTCCGAACTGGAATAGATGAATCCAAGACAACAGTCACAACCATTATCGTAATTGAGCACTGGCTCATGACATGAATATACCAACTGGTGGGTTTAATGAGCCTGTTTCTGCCAGGGTTCGAGGGTGCATTGGTTCTCTGTAGATAAAATTGACTATAGCGCATTCAGAGTGCTAATAATGACTCGTTTACTTTACACTAGTCCACTAAACCCTTATTTAATATTCATATTAAATTTGTTATATTTAAATAAACACATTTTAATTTAATGGTTGATGGTAGCATATATTTGCACACATCAGAAGGTAAAATTATAAGCAGATTTATTTTATGAGGAGAATATAAATGTTATTTGAGGTAACACTTTATTTTAAGGTGTCCTTGTTACACGTTACATATGCTTACTATTAAAATAACAATAAATGATGTATAATAGTAACCCAAAATTAACCCTATAGTAAGTACATGTAGTTAATTAATATTACACAGTACTTAAATGTATAATTACACTGTAACAAGGATTTGATTGTGGTCATGTTTTTTACTTTCAGAATATGACAGGATGTGCGTGTATCTCTGCATACAATGACTTTGCCACGGCTGTGCCAGGCAAATGCCCACGTCCTGGCTGCCAGGAGGCCTTCCTCACCTTCCTGTGTGTGATCTGTGCCTGCAGCATGATCGGAGCCATGGCCCAGACGCCCTCCGTCATCATCCTCATCAGGTGACTCTACCTTCACTTACTTCACACTGAAATGAGAGAAAAAACAGAGCTCCAGTGTTATGGCCTGTGCAAACCAAGAACAACAACTATAATGATGACCATGATAGTGTTGTCTATTATAAGCCTGCACTGCAGTTTTGTCATCTGCAGCTATCAATGCTCAAGCTATTTAATGCAAAAAGAATTCTATTTGACTGTCAATACTTTTGTCCATCAGCTGGAAAAATGGTTCTGAAAGTGAATCCATCAATAGCGTTCCTCTATGTAGTTGTTGTGTAAACATCCTTATTCTCATAGGATTAGAATGATATTAATATTTTTATAGAGCCTTTAGTCTTACCTAATTATTTTTATCTATCTATCTATCTATCTATCTATCTATCTATCTATCTATCTATCTATCTATCTATCTATCTATCTATCTATCTATCTATCTATCTGTCTGTTTATCTTTCTGCAAGACTTATAGTTAATATACTGTGTGCTCACCAAGAATGCATTTATTTGATCATAAATACAGTAAAGCTGTAATATTTTGCAATATTACTACTATTTAAAATAACGGTTTTCTATTTTAATATATTTCAAAATGTAAGTTATTCATGTGACTGCAACACTGTTTTCCCTCACTCTTTAAATCATTATAATATCCTGATTTGCCGCTCAGGAAACATTTCTTGTTATTATTGATGTTGAAAACAGTGTGTTGCTTAATATTTTTGTTTATATATATGTTTTCAGTATTCTTTGATGAATTGAAAGTAGCAATCTTTTGAAACATAATGTTATTCACTCTTGATCAATTTAATGCATCATTCCTAAATAATTCCTAAATAAAGTATTAATTTCTTAAAAGGACAAACTGGTAGTGTAATAAATAAGTAATATGTATATCAGATTTTTTTCTTTTGAATCTGAGGGGACACTTTGAACGTCTCTGTCTCTTTGTGTGTGTGTGTCATGAATGTGTGTATGAATATGGATATGTTTTTGTGCTCATTATGTTGACTTGCTCTCTTGCTCTTTTAGAACTGTGAGCCCAGAGCTGAAGTCATACGCTCTTGGAGTTCTTTTTCTACTACTGCGACTGTTAGGTGAGATATCACAGCACAGATCAACCACATTACAGCTCAAACTACATGCTTGCACAGTATATTGTGGAGAGTAATTTGTTTGCCTCACTGAAATAAGCGTACTACAGAGTCAATTTCCTCGCAATCCAAAGTGCCATAAAACAAGGACAAGTTAATTTGCCACTTCTGTTCGAAAAAAGAATAGTTTTCTAGCAGTAAAATGAAAGGGATAGTTCACCCAAAAATGAAAATTCTGTCATTAATTACTCACCCTCATGTCATTCCAAACCTGTAAAATCTTCATTCATCTTCGGAACACAAATTAAGATATTTTGATGAAATCCACAAACTTTCTGACCCTGCATAGACAGCAATGCAACTGACATGTTCAAGGCCCAGGAAGGTAGTAAGTACATTGTTGAATAAGAAAGAAGAAATTGTTGAATAAAGTTGTTATTTTTGTTTTCTTCGCACACAAAAAGTATTCTCGTAGCTTCATAACATTACGGTTGAACCACTGATGTCACATGGACTATTTTAACAATGTTCTTACTACCTTTCTAGGCCTTGAACAGGTCAGTTGCATTGCTCTCTATATGTGGGGTCAGAAAGCTCTCAGATATCATCAAAAATATCTTAATTTGTGTTCTGAAGTTGAACGAAGGTCTTACAGGTTTGGAACGACACAAGGGTAAGTAATTAATGACAGAATTTTCATTTTTGGGTGAACCAACCCTTTAAAGCTGCTTGTCATAATTGAGAAGTTCTCAACTTGCTTTATTAATCAGAAAAAAAAAATCTAATATATGTTTAAACAAATCAAAATGTCAAATACAAATCTCAAATGCTACATAAACCATCTTTCAGGGTTCATTCCTCCTCCTCTGATATTTGGCACGGGGATCGATTCCACATGCCTTTTCTGGAGCACCGAGTGCGGGGACAAAGGCGCCTGTCTGCTGTACGACAATGTGCGCTACCGGCACCTGTACGTCAGCATGGCCATTGTCCTCAAGGTCGTGGCATTCCTCCTCTACACAACCACCTGGCAATGCTTGCGCAGAAACTACAAGAAATACATTAAAAACAATGAGGGATACGTTACGCCCACTGAAATGTTCTCGTCCAGCGTGAATCTGGACAGTCTGGGAAAGGACAGCAGTCAGAGCCAAGTCAACAGGACTAAATTTATATACAGCCTGGAGGATCACGAGTGGTGTGAAAACATGGAGTCCGTTTTATAGTGGTTTCATGCTAATTCAAGCATCGTTCTACTGAAGGATCGTCTCTTATTCCAGGATGTGCGAGACTGTTGTTGCGCTCTTCTACTGGGTCCATCTTGTTTTTACAAGTACTTTCAAAGGTGTTACTCCAGTGCCAGTAAAATGTTGTAGTAGTTAGCTGAAGGCATCTACTTCAATGCCTGACTGTATAGCTGGTTTGTTAACTTCACACAGCTGTGCATTAGCTGAAGTCGTACACAAAAGGACTGCTTCCACAATTTTTCAAGGAAAAAAAAATTGGTCACACTTTAAAATAAGGTTCATTAGTTAACATTAGTTAACAACATTAGAAAATATGAACTAAGAACGAACAATACTTCTACAGCATTTATTAATCTCAGTTCATGTTAATTTCAGCATTTACTAATGCATTATTAAAATCACAAGTTGTGTTTGTTAACATTAGTTAATGCACTGTGAACTAACATGAATAAACAATGACCAACTGTATTTTCATTAACTACCATTATCAAAGATTAGTAAATAGTGTAATAAATGCATTGTTCATTGTTTGTTCATATTAGTTAATACATTAACTAATGTTAACAAATGACACCTTATTGTAAAGTGTTACCAAAAAATTATATATATATATATATATATAACTAAGATCAACAAGTTTAACTCTTCATCTGTCATCTGGCTGGTTGATGCTGGTTATATTCTCGATCCCCGTCCCAGTCCGTTATTTTTATGGGGATCATTTAGTACATCACAACCAGTTTATTAATACTAATATATAATTCTGTGTACTACATACTGCAATTTTATACAATATATATATGAAAACAATATCAATTATTTCTCAAAACATTCAAAGGGGTGTTTGAGAGATGTTTTTTTTACTAAGTGCTTTTGCAGCATTTGCTTTCTGCTGTTGTTAATTTATATTGTTTATGAAGGCCTATAATGTCTTAATTTGTAAAGGTTATTGATACTGTACATTATAAGCTTCTTTATACTTTTGTGCAATAGTGGAAGAGTGTATTTGGGAGGCCAGATTTTGTTTTGGATGATGAAGTCAGATAGAGAATAAGACTGTTTATTTGTTTTATTAATGAATTTAGGAATGCCTCTTAATTCAGATAACAATAATAGCATGTTTGGGACTAGACTTATATTGGGAATATTGTGACCTACAGTATGACTGACATCAGAGGAGAAGTATTGGGAAAAGGCGATTTATTAAATGGCAGAAGACTATTGTCATTCGTGAGTGGTGCTCTCATCTCGCTGTAAAGCAAATAACGTTTTGAAGATCAGACTGGGCCTTGGTATTTATGAGTTGGATGAAGAATGAAATTTTATATAATTATAATGTAACATGTAAAGTGTGTTTCAGCTTTGGATTGAGATGTTATTTCACTTCACTGCAATAAGACATGGCACTGTGGGTTCTTAGCAGATTAGAAATAGAGCTGTATAAAGACACTTTTCTGATTTTGCATTATTTGAATTTCCTCTAAAGCTTCATAGCACATCATTCTTGTTTTACAGGCCTCACTGCAGGTAAAAATTTAAGCAGTGTACTTTTCGTATTATTTTTTTTTTTTTTTGGCAAAATAACTTTTATTTTATTCTGAAAATAAATTATTTTTCATAAAAATCTCAGATTTGACTCTATGGTTCTTTTTTACCTAAAATCTTAAATAGCTCAAAAAAGGTATCAAAATCTACTCACCCTCAGGCCAACCAAGACATATATGAGTTTGTTTGTTTATCAGAATGGATAAAAAAACAAACAAAAAAAAACAATTAGCATTACATCACTTGCTCACCAGTGGATCCTGAATGGGTGCTGTCAGAATGAGAGACTAAACAGCTGATAAAAAATTACTACAGTCTATCAATTAATGTCTCGTGATGTGTTTTGTAATAAACAAGTTCATCATTACGTTTTTAAATTCTGCTACTTCAGGTTAAAATAGGAGTCCTGTATCAATAATGTTGATTTTGTTTTCATGAAAAAGTGATTCAGGAGAGCAAGTATGCACAAGCACAGTTTGCAACTGAAAACAGTCCAAAAAAGTTCTAAACAAACATCTTGAACTTTGATGTGAGAGGTATGGACTTTTTACTGGAGGAAGCGTCACTATGGATTATGGACTCATATTTTGGCCAAAAGCAACGGTAAACATGTGTTAATGATGGGTTAGTTTCTAACAAACATGCAGCTTTTCACTTCACAAGATGGACTGGAGACGTGTGGATTAAGCCCTGTTCACACCAAGAACGATAACTATAAAGATAACAATATTACCGTCCACACCAGTGAATGATATATCGTCAGTTTATTCTAAGCGCACGCTCCTCTGCCGCTTTAAATTCTCGAGCTCGTTATAGCAGGATGGATTCTGATTGGGTGTCAATGTTTTTATGGTTCATCAGCTGGAAAAAAATCGTTCTGAAAGAGATTCCAAGAACGATATATATCATTTCTCTGTGCCTTTATTGTTATAGTTGTGGTGTGGATTCCGACTCTGCTATTCTTTCATATTGAGAACGATTTTTAGAACTATGTATTTATTGTTATCTTTATAGTTATCGTCCTTGGTGTGAACGAGCCTTTACTTTATCAAGTCAAAAATCTTGGGGTGATTCTGGAGACAGACCTTAGTTTTAGTAGTCATGTCAAAGCAGTAACTAATTCTCAAAAACATTGCAAGAATTAGATGTTTTGTTTCCAGTCAAGACTTGGAGAAACTTGTTCATGCCTTTATCACCAGCAGGGTGGGTTATTGTAATGGTCTCCTCACCGGCCTTCCGAAGAACGCTGCCGTCAGGATTCTGACTAGAACCAGAAAATCTGAGCATATAACACGTCCTCAGGTCCTTACACTGGCTTCCAGTTACATTTAGGATTGATTTTAAAGTACTTTTACTCATTTACAAATCACTCAATGGCCTAGGACCTAAATGCATTGCAGATATGCTCACTGAATATAAACCTCTAACAGACCACTCAGATCATTAGGATCGAGTCGGTTAGAAATACCAAGGGTTCACATAAAACAAGGGGAGTCCGCTTTTAGCTATTGTGCCGCCCGCAGTTGGAACCAGCTTCCAGAAGAGATCAGATGTGCTAAAACCACATTTAATTCCAGACTCAAAACTCATCTGTTTAGCTGTGCATTTGTCAAATGAGCACTGTGCTACGCCCGAACTGATTGCACTATATATGCTATAATCATTTTATATTCTTAACTGTTTCAAATTATTTTTAAATCAATTTTTATATCTTGTTTTATTATTATTATTATTATTTTAATTCCTTGTTTTTATTGTTGTGACTTTTTTTTATGACTTCTTCACTTCCTTTTATGTAAAGCACTTTGAATTACCACTGTGTATGAAATGTGCTATATAAATAAACTTGCCTTGCCTTAATTGCCTTGCCTTGCCTTTACTGTGATAGGGATGTATCGATTACCAGTTTGACGATAAATCATGATAAAAATTCTCCACGGTTAGTATTACCGTTTCATGTTTTAATTATCATTAAAACCGTATTCGATAACTGTGATTTGAACAACTCGCGAAAAATAAATACTGTCCGGCATAAAGCACAGTTTTAAGTAACAGTCAGGGCACGCAGATTAGTTTCGTTTTGAGTGTAAACAGGGCGGAAAAGCTGAGAGGTTTTAAAAGAGTGCTGAGGGAATTATACAAATGAATATATGAATTAATTAATTACGTATATTTATGCCATGGTCTGTCTGAATACTCGATTCTGATTGGCTGGCAGGTGTTGATTAAAAACTGCACAGGTAGCTAGTTCCAGGTCAGTTTAATCACGTTCTATTTTAATGCGCTTCCTATAAACATTGGTAACCATAGTAAGTCATTTTATTTGTTGTTTGTTGGTTTTTAAATATAAAACTTGATGAAGTGATTTATGTGTCGGTACTTTTTAAACATCTCCAGCACATTTTAACAATACCGTGATAATACTGATAATCGTGATAATTTTGGTCACTATAATCGTGATAGATAAGACATTTTTATCAGCTATTTGGACTCTCATTCTGACGGCACCCATTCACTGTAGAGGATCCACTGGTGAACAAGTGATATAATGCTACATTTCTCCAAATCTTTTCATACGAAGAAACAAGTTCAACTACATCTTGGATTTGGATTGAGGGTGAGTACATTTTCAGCAAATCTTCAATTTTGGGTGAACTAATCTTTAATGGAATAGAATTTAAGATATTTTATCAGTAGAGTATTATGCCGAATCTACTCTGAAATATGTTTTTTATGTTAATATTCACTAGGATTTTATATTTAATTTTCTTTCATACAGTTATGGATTCACATAAAAATAAGAATAAGAGGATGTATTATAGTGTAGATGTAAATGGACCCAATTTGGTTATTTATAAAATCTAGGGCAAAATGGAGAGAAGATGACTATAAGCCATTAGACTGCTGGAGTGAGATTTCCACTCTATGGAAAAACAGATTTGATTCAGAATGGCCTTATTGCATTTGTGTTTGTCTGCTTCTGATAATATATTGCTTGCTTTACCTTCGCCTCTTGAGCACAACCTGCAGTTCAACCAAGGAGTTATTAAAAGTATGGACACAAAGCTTTTTTTTTTCATAGAACCTTAAGCTGGTCCTGAAATAAAGAAACCGCTTGATCTATTGTGGATATGAAGGTGAAAAGCACAATATTTCACCATAGGCCTTTGAAATTAAACTCTGGACCATCTCCAACATCAGAGGCTACACTGCTATTGGGTAAAAAGGCTTTCTTTTGATATCCTTCACAGACACGCATGCTCTTCACAACAAAAGGTCATATATATATTTTTTATTTATTTAACTGAATGGACACCAAATGTCAGGCTGTTTAGAATCACCATGAAGATTTTTCCAGGAGTATCTGAACTGAAATCCATCTCTTGTATTTATCTTCCATCAATTTTTAACAGTGTCTCTTTAAGTGAGGTGACACATATACTGCGTGTTAATCTGCCCTGGTGTGTAAGAAGATTAAAGTCTTTATTTGATGTGGCTTAGATTCCCTTTTGCAGCCTTGACAGATAAACGAAGAACCGATAGAACTGGAAGGAGAGTACGATGAGAGACTTAAAGGAAAGATACCCATTAACTAATAGGGAAGCAAATGCAATGCTATTTTTTTTTTTATTTCGTAGCAGTGTTGTTTTAGTATAATTTAAATACTAGTATAGTATTCAGATTTTGAACTAGATTTTTTTTTTTTTTTTTAGTTTAAAGTTGTTGTTTTTTTATGTCTGATACGTTACATATTTTTATGTATACTTTTACTCACTCTATAATATATAATAGAAAGTGGGATTCACTTATTAAAAATAATGAATAAGTAGCAATAAGATGCATTTTAGATGCGAAACCAACAACAACAGAGCAATATTCACTGAATAATGTACAAAATTTCCCTGAAATATTCAGGGGAATATTTATAGCATGATGTCCTATTCATCAGCACCTGCAGAAAACACAAAACATCTGCCAACACTACAAAAGGTTTATTCTTGTTAAAAAATATGCTTCATGGAACACACTGTTGTCAAGACTCATATCTCAAATACGTCTTTGGTGCAATACTGTTCAGTTCCCACTTTTATGCATCTCAGAGGAACCAAACTCAGGAGGGATGGGGATATGAACCATTTATGTTCTGCAATGCAGGGTTATTTATCAGGGTTATTATTGTCAGCAAATAGAGAGCTATTTAAACTGATGTGTAGCAATAACACAGTTAAGAGAGAGCTAATTCAATTACCGACCATTTCACATACTTAAAGGAATAGTTCACCCAAAAAATGATAATTTGCTGAAAATGTACTCACCCTCAGGCCATCCATGTAGATGAGTTTCTTTCTTCATCAGAACAGATTTGGAGAAATTTAGCATTATATCACTTGCTCACCAATGGATCCTCTGCATTGAATGGGTGCCGTCAGTATAAGAGGCCACAAGTAATCCGCACAACTTGTTAAGTGAAAAGCTGCATGTTTGTTTGAGAAACAAATCCATCACTAAGGCGTTATAACTTATATAACTTATATAACTTGTCCCCTCATATTTATTTGGAACTGTTTTGGACTCTTTTCACTTGTAAATGGTGCTTGATCTGTGCATAATTCTCTCCTGATTCAGACAAGATAGCTTTTTCACTGAGAAAAAAAAGCAATATTATGTATAGAGGACTCTATATTTTAGCCAGCATCATTGGTTAAAAAGTTAAACACGTCTTGATGGATTTGTTTATTACAAACATGCAGTTTTTTGCTTCATAAGATGTTAATTGGTGGACTGATATTTTTATCTCTCATTATGAGTTTGAACTCTCATTTGATGGCACCCATTCACTGCAGAGGATCCATTGGTGATCAAGTGAAGCAATGCGCAATTTCTCCAAATCTGTTCTGGTGGATGGTTTAAAGGTAAGTAAATTTTCAGCAAATTTTCATTTTTGGGTGAACTATTCCTTTAATTGCTAGTACAGAAACCTTTGTTAGTATATTACCTGTGAAACTGGGGGGGGCTCTTAAAAATTAAAAGTGTTTTTGTTTGGGAATTCAAAGCTTTTACATTAACTATAATGTTTCCCTAAAGACTTACTCCCGAACCATGGAGTGCAGTAGGGTTTGGATTGGCATTTGTCGTGTGTACGTTTCTATGCACATTGCATCTGTTTCGCTTTGTTTCACATAATAATCCATCACTGCTATAGCTATCCCATCAAACTGTGCATAATTAATTTGAGGATTCATTACAAGGCCTAATTTCTCAGGAGACTGATGTGTTTGTGTGAAAATGCACAGAATATTTTATGTAAATAAGTAATTCAATGGAGAGTTGATGTTCTGCTGCAGTGCTTTAACTGAAAAAGATGCTGAATTTATGGTTTTGAAAATGATCCTTCGGAACCACTGCTCAAGTTGTCCATAATAATCAAACAACTTAATCGTCTTCAGCTGAAGATAAACCCTGCTGTGTCACAAATATAAATCCAAAATACGCATAACACTCTTCAAATGGCACTCATAATATTTGAGTGAGAAGAGGGAAGGGTGGATTTTCAGTTGGCTCTTTGTGTTGTACATTTTTGATGTTCAGTTCAAAGTAGATGTTGAGAGGAGCTCAAATGCTCAAATACAGACTGAGTTTAGGGGAAAAAACAAGGAGCTTGACGCTTCACGATCAAAACCAAAGGATATCTTTTTTTTTTTTTTAAATGCAAGCAAAAGTAAACTACAATCTGGATACTAAATAAATGTTGAATGCTCTTGAATATTCTCTCATTTTAACTTTGTTTGTTTTCCATTAATGTACTAGCAGTTATTTTGTAAACATTACAATATATAATTGCATATTGTGCAATTGCAATTTTTCTGTACAATTTTTCACGATGCAGGAAAAGGTTACAGAAAGAGATTTTCAGATGAAGAAAATAGAAAAAGTGTCTAATTTCCTCCAAAGCATTTTTCACTTATTCCTTGGACTTTTTCAAAATACCAACTTACATATAAATTTAATTGTAAGTTAAAAGTATTTCCCTTCCCTGTGGCTGAGGGTTGAGCGGTGTGTGTGTGTGGAGGCAGGAGGAGATTATTTAAAAGCATTACAAAAACCCATTACTTGCCTTCATGAAATCCTTAGAAGCAGATTGGATATGGAGCATGGTCATTTTCCATTGGATAGCTTGATATACACATTGCACATGCAGGGCTAAACTGGGTCCGGTGCAATGGCACACTGAGCCGATGGAAATATGGGCACTATTTTCTACCTTAATGTTGCAGCAGATGAATTATATTGGCTCAAGGCATTCAAGAACTGCTGTGACTCACTGACATGAAATGTTGCTCATTTATTTGCAGGCAGCTCCGCTGACTCTCCGACAGCTTCAGTAGCCTGGTCCAAGTTTGGTAAGATGAAAAAAGAAGTGCCTTTTAAGAAGGTTATTCTGAATTTGATTTACTTTTTCACTTATTTCACTTTACTACATTAGTACTGACGTTCCAAAGGGGGTTTTCGCAGCGATGCCATAGCCATTTTTGATTCCTCAAATTAATAGTCATTTGAGTAGTCATTTGGATGCAGCGTTGCGCTGGACAGGACAAATTCCCGACAGTAAACCGATGTCCTGTCGTATTTCTGACCCTACTTCAAAATATCCGCGCTACTTCTGACATGAAGGACAAATGAATTTGCAAGAGTCGTTCTGTCGCGTCCATCATAGACAGTTTTAAAGGGTTAGTTCACCCAAAAATTTAAATTCTGTCATTAATTACTCACCCTCATGTCGTTCCAAACCTGTAAGACCTTCGTTCATCTTTGGAACACAAATTAAGATATTTTTGATCAAATCTGAGAGCCCTCTGTAGACAACAATGCAACTGCAATGTTCCCAGGTCCAGAAACGTAGCAAGGACATCAGTAAACTTTTTGTGTGCAAAGAAAACATTAATAACATTACTTATTAAATTCTTGTCCCCGAGTTAGCATCTTCCTCCATTTTGGAGAGTACCCCAGAATGTAATAAACGTAATCAACCTTGTTTACGTTCAGTAGACAGTGCGTGCATGCTAAACGTAAACAACACTGAAAGTGTACACATGCTGAACGTAAATAACGCTGATTACGTTGATTACGTTCTGGGGTACTCTCCAAAATGGCAGAAGACAGTAACTCAAGGAGAAGAATTGTTGAATAAATTATGTTATTATTGTTTTCTTTGCACACAAAAAGTATTCTCATAGCTTCATAAAATTATGGTTGAACCACTGATGTCACATGGATGTACCGATGTCCTTGCTACGTTTCTGGACCTGGGAACATTGCAGTTGCATTCCTGTCTACTGAGGGTCAGAGCGCTCTCAGATTTGATCAAAAATATCTTAATTTGTGTTCCAAAGATGAACGAAGGTCTTACAGGTTTGGAACGATATGAGGGTGAGTAATTAAATGGGTGAACTAACCCTTTAAGCTGTTACGATGCAAAGCGACAACGGTTTCTATGAAAAAAAAAACAAATCACTATAAAGAACCTTTTGTGGAATAGGAAAGTTCTATGGATGTTGAAGGTTATTCATAGAACCATATCCTTGCAAAAAAATAAATAAAATAAAATCGAAACCATCACAGGAATTCTAGTGGTTTCCATATAAAAACCATTATAGACATTACAAACCATCAACTTTTAACTATTAAAACCACTAAAAATGGATTCTTGAGTCTTGGGACATGTTCCATTAGGATTTAGTGGTTTTAACAAACCACCAATAGAAGGCAACCAATTACAAGTAGAGACCCACAGGCACCATTACAGTTTCCATTAAAACCAGTACAATTCCCATTATAACCAGTAAAACCATTACAAATTCTGTGATGGCCTCTATTGTTTGTTTTTTTTTCCAGCAGGGATGCCAATAATAAAGAACCTTTAAGATATAATTTTCACTGACAGATAGTAAGCCTATTAAACGCTCACACATAAACAAAATGTTATTAAGAAGGTTTTCATAATCCATCATGCATACAGACTCCCTATAAAGCAATTGTGAGGACAAATTAAAAATACGGCAGAAAGATGACCCCCTTTTTCCTTCCCTTACTCTTTTCTCCACGGGCACCACCATTTCTAGGCCATCTCTGGCAGCACGAAGCACACAAATGTATCAGAATGATTCAAAGACCTTTAGTTTAATGGCAAGATGCAGGAATTCATAAATGATCATGAACAATCAGTTAATAGGCTGGATGTACAGTATAGGACACTTTCAGTTTACTATCATCATGTGTACATTCTTCCATTTCTAAAAACAGTATCATCCTAAATATGCATGCGATTATGGGATGACAGAAATGTATTATGATATTTGAATCATAAAAATATAATAAATGGACTAAAAATCCCAAAGTGTCCCACTTTATATCAGTATTTTTAAATACAAACTACATTTGCCTACACAAGCATATTTTGATAAGCAGTGGGGGTGTTAGACCTGACAGGAAACTGTGATATAAACAGTACATCTTTCACAGTGCGAGAATCTTCTTCATTTGTAGGTTTAGAAATGATATGCCAGGGCTGTTTCAGTATATTTCTGAGCCTGGAAGACGGTGAAAACAGTCATGCACATTCTTCGTAAGTAACATTTTGTCAGCTTTTTTTCCAGTTATGTCTGCTGGGTACACTCTTAAAAAGACAGCAAATTTGAATATCTCTCATAACATCTGGTGTTGTGAAACACTTGGTGAGTGATCATGATAACCAGTCAATCTTAGCTTAAAAAACAATTATGCTGCCTAATTGTACAGGGTTGTAGATCACTGAAGCAACCAGGAAATTAAAGTTTTACTACCTTTCAAAGAAATCAGAGACGATCAGAATCAAAGATGAAAGGACTGTTGGCTGTTGAAGCAGCAGGTGCTTTTGTCTCTGTGTCTGTCTGTCTGTCTGTCTGTCTGTCTGTCTGTGTGTGTGTGTGTGTGTGTGTGTTTGTAGTGGGGTTTAAATGACCAAATGTCCCTACAATGTAGGCAAAACCCCATTAGTACATTGACATTGTGACCTCCAGCAATTAAATTTGTTTTCTAACCAGCTGTGACTGTGAAAGGCGATGAGCAAGAGTATACTAGCTAACATACTGCACTTAGCCTACTGTTTCTTCCATATAAATATATGGCAACAGCCACAATATTTTTAATGTAAGAGCTGGCGCAGGCATTTTTAACTTTAATGTGCAAGGTTTGTCAGCCACTTCCTGTCATTTTAGCAGTACAAAAACAGTCTTGTAATGTGCATTCAAATTTTCAAAATTGCAGCGAAATTTCACCAGCAAAAAAACAAACATGTATTGTCAGCAGTGTATTAATGTATAAAGCACAGCTCACACAGAAGTTTCTTTCAAACTAAGCAGCTTTCTGTTTTTGCCGAAAATCATTGTGATCAACAGTAACTGTGACATCTCCTTGAGAAATTTCTCACCCTCAAATTAAACTCAAATTGCAAACTATTATTTGTTATAATATAATTTTAATTTAGTAGGGTATTGTAATCATAAACAAACTGTGAGAAAACGGTGTTACTGTTACTGCACTCTGTTATTCTTCTAGTTATTTATAAAGTGGCCAGGCTAATGATTCGGAAGTCTCCTACATTAACAGGAAATAGATAAAATGTTGCATTTACTGCAGCGTTGCGTAGCTCCGCCCACACGAAACTCTCATTGGACAGAATTAACGCTCCTAGTGCATATTAAATATTAAACACGAATGAGGTGACAGGTGAGGCTGATTGTGGAAGTTGAGAAATATTGGATATCATATGACAAATCCCTAAAGTTCCACAATAAATAAATAAAAAATATGAAAAGCATGCCGCCCTAAATAACAGCAGGAAAGTCGTGAAAATAAAAGAAAATAAGAGAAAGCGCGCAGACGGAGTGAACTGTTCTGATTGGCTGTGATTTGTGTTTGATTATGTCGCGTCGTGCAGCTGTTTCAGGTTCACTCTGGACAGACAAATGGCTTGTCACTGTAACCCTGTCGTGTCGCACCTGGTTAGGAAAGGGATTTAGGATTAGAATTTAGAAAAGACCATTAGCTCAATATAAAAACAATAGAAGTCAATGGAAAGTCCTCACCGAACCAAACGTCTGTGTCTTTGTCAGATAGAAACAAAGAGAGCAAGACAGAGAGGGGGAATCATATTTCATATTCAATTTCAAATCCACGCCTTCTGCCTCTATATACCAATTACGCGGCTTAACTGAATGTATAACATTCATATGTGAGTTTATGCACCTTGCAGGCAAAGTTTCAAGGGAACTGCCACCCACCAGATCTCCGAGGAGTGAGTAGCGGCAGGAGTAGAAGAGAAGAAAGGACGTTCACGTTTGCCTCATCTCCACACTACTTTAGTGAAGGTGGAAGAAGCTGATGGACGTGATGTTTAATGCAGACAACTGTTCGCTAACCTGCACGGCCAGTTAGAATGGTCCGGCTTTGTCGAGGAGACGGAGGAACATTACATGTGTTGCCCTGCGTAAGGAAGCAGTGTGAAAGAAGAAGAGATTTCTATTGCGCTTATAGTTCAACGCATCTGTAGAATCGCACATATCGGTCAAGTCATGTCTTTTGAATTCCGAATACTGATGTTTGGGATCGGGACTGCCCTGGTTATATTTGTGATTATAGCTGATATATCGGAAGTGGAGGAAGAAATCGCGTAAGTAAATTCGATTAACGTACAATAAACAATAGGCTACAGATGAATGTATTCTTGTTTGGTCTTTGTTTCAACGAACGCACAGTTGCACTCTATTTATGTTTGTGTTTAGGACATTGTCTTCCGTGCTTTGATTGTCTCAAGAGAGACTTTGTAGGAGCCCAAACAATGGACAGTCCATTTAGGACTAGCCTGAGCTGCGTATTACATTGGCTTGTATTAATACCATTACTATATATATACAACAAAATGACAGAGAGCTGTGCATTTTATTTACTTGATGATGATGATTATTATTATTATTTTTTTTTATTTTTTTTTTATTTTATATATATTTTTTTTCTATTGGAAAATCAATCTTAAATTGGAGCTGTGTTTTGGAAAATAACTGGTCTCTAGTTGGTCCAAGCTGGTCATTAGGTTGTCTAAGCTGTTCAGTAGCTGCCCGACAAGCTACATATTCCAAAAAGCCAGCCTGACCACCCTGCTGAGCTGATTTGTTGCTGTTCCAAGATGATTTACCACCTTACCAACTTAATGACCACCTTGGACCAGCAAATGATTGGCTTGGACCAGCTAATTACCATTTTGAAAAGGCAAATAACCAGTTTAGACCAGCTACAATGTTCTAAAACACAGATTACATCTTAAACTGTGTCTTCCTGCAGGGTTGGTTTGGTCTTTCATCAAACAGGGTAATACTGTGTCTAAGTCAAAAGAGGGAGACAATGTGTTGTCCCGAAGACTATTGTTTGCAAAGCCTGTGTTTGTGGGTAGGCTACTTCAATTTGAGGTAACAGCTCACATGTTTGATATTACAATAGTTTGATGTCGTTGATATTTCTGTACAATCTGGAGGGGATATGTAAGATTTTTAAAGCTTTTAAAGTTAATCTTTTATCCATTCAGAGTTACTTACCAGCAGAGTGATAACATTTTTGGAACTGATTTTGCTGAATATTGTTAATATGTATATAGTCTCGAACTATTAATGCTTGGCAGGTCTCCAAAACGAGTCCTTCAGACTTTGCTGAGTGTGAAACCTTGTATGAGAGTCATCAGATAAATGCAGCTGACCCTGGTGCTCTGTAACGGATGGCTGTTGGTTTGTGGT
This sequence comes from Onychostoma macrolepis, assembly GCF_012432095.1. Lineage (NCBI taxonomy): Eukaryota > Metazoa > Chordata > Actinopteri > Cypriniformes > Cyprinidae > Onychostoma > Onychostoma macrolepis. The sequence continues at coordinate 14,685,332 of NC_081172.1, read as the reverse complement.
TTTGTTCTACTCTTGAGTGTGTTCTGCTTGCACCCATTCACGGCAAGTGAAAAGACAGTCTGATCTGTGGTTTGTGGCAGCTAGGGGATTACTATTTGATTTGTGACTTTAAAGCTACAGCCTGGAGACAAAAATGAACCGTTTGCCTTTCCTCGGCTATAATTGAACCCTGTAGCAGAAATCCTCAGGCTTACATAATTGCAAAAATCTAGCTGTCTCGGGACATACACTTTAAAGCTCTTGAGCGAGAAGAATGTTTGTGTGTAGATGGATTAATTGCAAGAATAATTGCATGAGAAAACAACACTCAAACACAAGTGTGTGCTGCCAAGATGTGCATATAGTGCTTAATTTTTAAATGGATCATGCCTAGAGTTGCCACATTTGACATTTTATGCAAAGTGTTTGGCTTGTTTCTGTGTACCGTGAGATTGTATTTCACATTTCTGCTGCACTGATTACTATTTATCCATTAAGTGTGGAAAGGGAATATTTCCTCCCTCATATTTGCTAACCCAAAATATCCCAGAGACAAAATATAATTGTAAAATCCCAATTTGGAAATTTCACACCTCATTTACTAGCTGTCAGAAGGCATTAGATGATGCTTATGATCTAATTTTTGCTTAAGTTATTGGCGAGGTTTATAATTTATTGTAATTTAGAATATAATTCCATATCAAACAAAGGATCTAAAGGGCATATCTCAGAGCAGTTATAAGCGCTTTGAAGAAACACCACCGTTTAAATCTGCATTTGAAGCTACTCCCCAGAATTTTAAGAGATCTGTGCTCTGTCTGCTTAATAATGCACATAGCCATGACTTTGGGGGAGACATGGAGAACATTACAGTGAGTGGTAGACAAATAGGACTGATTTGCTGAAGGAGACAATGCTATCCTGTCCTAACTGCTTTGAAGGGGGGCACCCTGCAGTTAGAGGTGGGTTGAACGGCATGATGTTGGTTACCTATTATCCTTGGCATGTTTGAAAGGAATAGTTCACCCAAAAATGAAAATTTGCTCACCCACAGGCCATCCAAGGTGTAGATGTGTTACAAGTTAATAAAAACAGATTTGGAGAAACTTAGCAATGCATCACACTCTATCTCACCTCTGCAGTGAATGGGTGCCGTCAGAATAAGAGTTAAAACAGCTGATAAAAACATCACAGTAATCCGCACGACACCAGTCAATCTTTTAACATCTTGTGACGTGAAAAGCTGCATGTTTATAATGAACAAATTCAACATATGGTGAGCAAGTGATGCAATGCTAAATTTGTCCAAATCTGTTCTGATGAAGAAACAATGAATGGCCTGAGGGTGAGTATTCTTTTTAAGGCGATTCATCTAGGATTTAGTGTATATTCTAACACTTTATTTTTTATGAAATGATTAATCGGTAATAACTATAACTTTGTGTTTGTACCATCAAAATATTCTAAAGAGTTTAGAAGTGGAACGGCTTATATTAAGTCCTAAATAAACATCATCATCATTCAATTTCATATATTTTTCCAGTCCAGGGTCTAATTGCCTTTACCTCAATTATCTACTCAGAGAGCATTATTAATGGTCATTACTGGATAATGATGATGAATATTTTATGCCTTCTGCTCTTAGGAACATTGAGGATTCACAGAAGTTTCACTTAAAAAGCTTTGTCCTTCATTCCAACAGGTTTGTAATCTGATTTATATCATTCATGATTTATGGTGTTTTCATGAGAAAATGTCATTGATGCTTACAACCACATATTTAAATCTGTTTCTCAGTGTTATAGACCTAAAGCAAGACATTTTAAATGTAAATGTATTTTATTTTCAGTTTATTTGAATGTTAATTATTTAAACATTTTTTTTTTTTTCCTCATATGACTGATTTATCAGGGTTTCAAGAATTCATTAAACATAGCTGTCAGTATTTTTTGAGGTGACGGATGTTATTTGTAGCTGTGTCTAACAGTGATGTTTCACAGACATGCACATAAACATGGTCCTTTTTTTTTTTTTTTCCTCCATCAGAAATTCAGTCCTGAATGCTGTTCCTACTTCACTAGTCACGTATAGAAAGAGCAAAGTCTCTTCTCCAATTCCACTGCCAGGCATAAAGAGCAAAACCAGCAATTCATCCTCACCAGAATGGACTTTCAACAGAACTTTGTCTAACCTCATCAGGTACGGCTTGAATTTATTCAGATGCACAGTATGGCATTTCTAAAGAATGTGGTTCCCTGTTGATGCTATATTATTTTATTTTTATTTTTTTTTTTTAGCATTCATAGTGTTATTTTTAATTTTCCTTCCAGGAAAAACATTTTGAGGTTCCTGGATGCTGAGAGGGACATCTCAATTCTTAAGAGAACCTTTAAGCCCGGGGATGTAATTCATTATATATTTGACCGCCAGAGCACCACAAACATCTCTGAAAACCTGTACCACCTTTTGCCAACGGTGTCTCCCATGAAGAACCAGCATTACAAACAATGTGCCATTGTAGGGAACTCTGGGATACTACTGAATAGCAGCTGCGGCAGAGAGATTGATTCACATGACTTTGTCATTAGGTAAACAACTTATCTTCTATTTTGTGTCGTAGCATTCAACAGTTTGTGCTGTTGATGTATCCTCTCATCCTGAATCAAATGATAAATCCACCTAAACTAGCTGAACTTTTTAATATATGTATAAAATAGTCTCTAAAAGAAATCATTTGAACCTTCCTCTTTTTGGTCCTTGACACCAGATTTATTTAAGTGATAACTGTGTTTGTGCTTCAGTGTAAAAAAAAATGCTATTGCCACTATTTTTCATAAATTGGTCATTATTTCTTGTAACTGTGACTTTTTATCTCACAGTGACTATTTTGTCACAATTACCTTTTTTTTTTTTTTTTAACTCCGAGGGGGAAACTTGTTTTTAAGAATAACAGGCAGAAAAAAATCTCAGATACAGAGGTTTTATCATGAGTAGTATTAATACCTCCGAACAGAAAGGCTAATGTGAATTTATTATGAAGTTAATTTAAACATTTTTAAATGAATTGTCTAGGCTGTTTGTATCTTTGCAGCCGTAGATTCACATTCTCTACACTCAACTTGAAAACTTACTTTAAAGAAATGGTTGGATTTCAAACACATTGCGATCTGTATGCGACACCATGCACTTTTGAAATGGCTGTCAGTACTACATCCAGGCTCGACTCCTACTGTTGGAAGGCTTTCAGAACTGAAGGGTGATGCATACTGCAATTAGTGACCAGCTGAGCCAATATGACATTTGTATAAGTCATACTAAGCCACAGCCCTGGAAACGTAATTAGGCTGTCTTCTTAAAGTGACTAAAGTTCACTTGCCTGTAAAGTGCTCTGCCTACAGCCGAAAGCTGTTTGCTTGAAAAAAACATTTACAGCAGTGTGCTTCATGTGATATACTATACTGTGAGATTCCCAATCCTAAATGAGTCTTCGTCAGCCCAGCTGTGCTCTTAGGACATTAATGTCATTCAGCCTCAGTCCAGGGACATACAGAGACTCGAAGATTAAGTAATGGAGGAACTTAAATCCCTCCTGTGTGTTTGGCATGGCTTTTCTGCTGGGCAAGGACAAGACTGTGTGGGAGTGTGACCGTGACAGCTAAGCCTCGGCAGTCGGCATGGTGCCAGTGTTGAAAGGTTTTCCAGGTATTGTGGCAAGATGATAATGCCAACACTGCGCTCAGTATTTGCTTTAAAGTCACCTCTGTGTGTCTTTATGGATTTTATGGAAATTAAATGATGGGATGAGCTTTAAAGGCACTTGCTTAGTCTGTAGGAGTATTCTGCATGTGAAAAGATAATGCCTACTGTAGTATTTATGTTGTAATTTATACAAAGATAAATTACTTGCTTTAAGATGAAGCAAGTCTGGAGTGAAGGTCAAATGTTTTTACTTTTTTAGCTGTATATGTCACTCTTGATGCTCAGTAGTCCGGCAGGGCTTTTCAATTTGTCACTTGAACCCATCTTTCATACACTAGTACACTCTACTTGTAGTACACTTGTGACTAAATACATTTTTTAAATACAGAGATAGTATGTTAAAAGCGTGTTTTAGTTCATATTCATGGTGTCCCAAAATAGCACAGTTGAGAACACTTAGATGATCTTAAGTTTATCTTAAGTACTAAAAAAATAATTTTTAGTATATTAAGTACAAAATTAGTGAGCGAAAATAGAACACTTTATGTACATTAGGGAAGTGTACTTTTTTTCACCTGGGCAGATTGTACTTCCAATTTGAGGCCTTTTATTTTGCATTTTAATTAGTGATGCACCAATCATAATTTTTCACGGCCGATTCCGATTGATTTTTGATCAATTCCAATACTGGTTGCAGATTATTTTACTTATTTATTGTTTATTTTGTTCTATAACAAGCAAATTGTCCTTAAAGAGAAATAAGGACAATTTGTTTTTGTAACTGCTGCATTTTAATCACGATCCAAACAAATATGCTACACATGTTGCATGAGTTGTTGTTTTTTTACATTTTAATTAGATTGTATAATTTCAATATTTAAAGCAAAAACCGAACAGTCTGACTACATAAAACATCTGCATGAAACAAAAACAACAGAGGGGCTAAATGAGAACGCAAATTCGCTCTCTAACAGCAGGCGGCGCTTATGGAACAGCAGCAGTATAGAGCTGCTTTAGTTACTGCTGTAAACAAAGCAGCGCTGCACTTATAAACACTGCTTTATAAGGAGGTTAGAGGAGAAGAAAATGCAATTGCCATTGAAACTTTTCTGAAGACCGTTCCCTTCAGTGATGCATTCATATAACCCCTCATCCCCAATTCAGTATTCATATTTTCTTATTTTTCGAGAATCATGAACAGTGAGCTGCTATGCCTACTACGTTATTTTCTCCTCTTTTCGTCCGTCTTCAGCATCTCTGGCCTCTGTTAACTTCATGTTTACAGGCTCAGGCATGATGTGTTTTTCATTATCATTGTTCCAGTAGCTCCTGTACAAAAATGTACACAACAGAGTTGCATTCAAAGGTCTTTTCCATTAAATTGGATGTTATTACTTAAGCAATGTGCTGTGAACAGTACCTTTTTAAATTACTTGCTAAAAACACTTCAAATTGTTGCTTCATTGTGGCTGTAGTTGACTTGAAATTGTTTTTTTTTTCATAGAGATTTTTAAAAAGTCTCCATTTAAAGCATTATAAGCCAAAACCATTACGAACCAAATCGACCAGCTCTGAGGTGAATCAAAATATAAAAAATTGTATTTGAAAAAAAAAAAACCACTTGGAAAAATTGCTCAAAGACAAAGGTATAAGACTTTGTGCTTAACAGGTTTTATGAGGGAAGTAACTACAATTCCATGAATCATTATGAATGAGTCAAGTTAAAAATGTAAAATCGAATAAAATATAATATAAAATAATTGGATTAATGATGTTGTGACGAGCAAAAAGCAAGGAATATGGTTAGTTAAAAAGAATAAAAAGCACTTGCAACAGATTATCAAACTTGCAGACAGTAGGTTTGTCTTGATGGTGTTCTTTTTAACTTATTTAAAAACAAAACAAAACAAAAAAAAAAACCTATGGAGTAGTAAAATTTAAAAGTAGTTTTATTTGCGGAACCCAGCTGTTGCACTCTATAGAAGAATACCATTTAGTCTAATGTGCTATCGCACCCCTTTTGGCAACAGCGAAAACGCAACACTTATTTGAAAGACCTGCATTGACACGTTCATGTAGAGTATGTTATGGTTGTAATGTAGTCTCTTTGAAGCACACATAATAAACTTCAGACATATTTATTGTTGATAGCTTGTTACTAGGAAACTAAGGCTTGATCATATGTCACCATGTGAATACACACAGGCATAAGCATTTATAACATATACAATATGTAAATGAACTAACTTGAGAGAATATTAAGACTCAACCGTATGAATATACATGTGTTTCCAAGGTGTAACCTGGCTCCAGTGGAGGAGTATGCGACTGATGTGGGCCTGCGCACCAGTCTGGTGACTATGAACCCTTCTGTGGTGCAGCGTGCTTTTCAGGACCTGAACAGTGAGGAGTGGATACAGCGCTTCGTCCACAGGCTGCAGAGCCTCAGCGGGAGTGTGCTATGGATCCCTGCCTTCATGGCTAAAGGAGGAGAGGAGCGAGTGGAGTGGGTCATCCGCCTAATTCTTCTGCATACCGTGAACGTCCGCACCGCCTTCCCCTCCCTGCGTCTGCTCCATGCTGTCAGAGGGTACGTGTCCATGCATTTAAGCCTACTCAACACTCATGCTCGCTGAAGCAGGTGTATCAAGCCTCTCGCTATTTATAGTTCAGGCATCAATACATTCACATCCTACTCAGCAACCACAGCATGGGGCTGCTCTTGTAAGTGGATCAAGGCGCACACTAAGTGCGTACCGGCATTTATATATCTGTATTTTTTTTTACAGAAGGTCTTTTGTAAGTTCGCTCAATGAATTCAAGCCCCTCTGGGCTCAATTGTAGTCGGCTGTCTTTAAATAGCGCGCAACCTTTGCCTCTTTCATTGACCTCTGCATATTTTAAGTCTGCTATTCAGCCCTCCCTCAGAGCAGAGTGGCTGGAGCCCACCATCCTTACAATGCACCTAGCCGAGGTTGGTTTTTCTTAAATCCATCTGTGTAACATCGGTTGCCGGGGCCAGAATAAAGGTCAGGCGAGACAGCTGTTCAGTGAATGGTGTATTGAGGAAAATATGCCATTACAATATGTTGCAGTTGATTAAATGATAAAAAGTAGTACGTTTGTAAAGGAATAGCTCATTTCAAAATTATATCATCTGCATACACTCATTTGGGAAAAAAAAAGGGAAGATCTAAATGGAAGGAAGATAAGCAAGTTTAAGTCATTAAATAGCTTTAGATGGTGCATGCTATTTTTAAAATCTAAAACAATAAAAATAAATTATGCTTATTTTCAGCAACTATATGAAAATGTATTTGTACTTGATGAATCATTACAGCAAAAGAAACTACATTTTACGTGTTTTCAGTGTTGTTTGCTGTCTGTTGAATGTAGTACAATACTTTATATTGAGTTGTCCTTGTAGGATGCATGCCAAAACAATTATTGTAATTAAGCTGGTTCTTTTAATTAATAATTCACAGAGATGGCATAAATGTATAAAGTTACCAGTTTGAATAGGTCTGAATCAGTGCCTGCTATAATTTACAGCATTAGCAGACAATATTTAATTGATACAATACTGTCCTTCTTATATATATATATATAGAGAGAGAGGAGAGAGAGAAATTTAACAGTTTCCACAAAAATATTGAGCAGCACACCTGTTTTCAACGTTGATGATAATGAGAAATCCGTCTTTGAACAAATCAGCATATTAGAAAGATTTCTAATCTTTGCTGGTAATTTAGCTTTGCCATTACAGGGATAAATTACAAGTTACAATATCATGAAATAGAATTTTTAGAATTTCTTTTTAAATCCCAAATGAATCAGAAAGCAGTACAAAGACCAGAGGTAGCTTTAAGATGTGGGATCCTCTTTATTATCTGAAACGCCTTTCCTCCAGGCCCCCCTTTTTCCTCAAGCCTTCTGAATGAATGACACCTCACAGATACACAGAGAGGGCCCCATTGTGAGGGTTATTCAGGGGTTAGTGGACTGGAGAGGGTTCAGTGCATCTTAATGGACATTGTTCAATTGTCTGATCTTCTCCTTTTAAACGTGGAAGAACTGCACAGCCGTCAGGTTTGGATGTGGGTGAGTTTAGCATGAGAATATTTTAAAAAGGGGATTTAGCCTAAATTCAGCAGCTGAGCTCAGGCTCCCTTTTTAGTAACCTTAGCTGTTAACACACTTAGGATTTTATAATCCCCTGTTACATTTGGATTGGCACTTTAAGACCTTATACACCTACTGTTCAAGTTTTGGGTGAGTTTTTAATGGTCTTTTGAACTTTCATCAAAATAATTTATGGAACAATTCTAAAATAAGAGTTTTGTGGAAACTGATACTTAAATCGGCTGGCTGCTAAAAATTCAAGTTTGCCATCTTTCTGAAGATTTTATTAAAGGGATAGTTCACCCAAAAATAACAACTCTTTGTTCGTCTTTGGACCACAAATTAAGATATTTTTGATGACATCCAAGAGCTTTCTGATCCTGCGTAGACAGCAACGCAGCTAACCTGTTCAAGGCCCAAAAAAGTGGTAAGGAAGACATTAAAATAGTCCATGAACCACCATCAGTGGTTCAACTGCTCACAAAAAGTATTCTCGTAGCTTCATAAAATTAAGTTGAACCAGTGATTTCACATGGACTATTTTAACGATGTCCTTACTACCGTTCTGGGCCTTGAACGTGTCCGCTGTGTTGCTGTCTATGCAGGGTTAGACAGCTCTCAGATCTCTTAACTATCCCTTCAATGTAATTGATCTACAAATATAAAACAGTATAGATCATAATTGTAAGAGAGCATGCACTCAGTCTTATGTTTGTAATCATTGATTTTCTTTCAGATACTGGTTGACTAATCATGTCCAGATCAAAAGACCCACCACCGGACTCCTGATGTACACCATGGCTACACGCTTTTGTGATGAGATCCACTTGTACGGCTTCTGGCCTTTCGCTCACGATCCTGACGGCAAACCAGTCAAGTACCACTACTACGACACGCTAACTTACCACTACACATCCAGTGCCAGTCCACACACAATGCCTTTGGAATTTAGAACTTTAAGTGCTCTTCACAGACAGGGCGCGCTGCGGCTGCACACGGGACCGTGTAAGCTTCCAACATGAGCGTTTGCAGCCTCGTTCCAAATGGTTTCATACACTGGACCTATGAGATGCTGTGGAAAATATAGATTACCTGTATAATACAGGTAAATCTCTGACCAAATGTAAGAATGCAATATATGAACGGGGGAGTTTTTTTTTTTTTTTTTTTAAGTTTTCAACCTTAAGGTTGCCATTGTTTTTGTTCATATCCCATGTTTTTTTTAACATGTTTCATTAAGTGTCTTATTTGTTCAGATTTTATGCCATATTTGGCCACAAGGTGGAAGCATATCTGAGGATAAAATGAGAGGCTCTTTTTGTCTTTAGTCTTAGCTTTTTGGGAAAATTTGTGTATTTAAAAAAAAAAAAAAAATTGTCTAAATTAAGATTGTCATTTATTTGTTGCCTTTACGGTCTATATGTCTGTTGAGCCCACAGACAGCCTGACTGAATGTAGGACTGTTGTCAGTTTTTACATTTAACATGATACAATTTAGACTTGGAATGAACATTTTGGGGTTTTACCACTATGTTGCTACATGTGTTCTTCTAGACGATATTTTGGACAATAATTTAGTGCCTCAAGTAGGAGATGATGTTATGCTGCATCATGTGACACTTGATAAAGTTGCCTTAGAAAGACATAGTGAGTAGTTTTGTGACTATTAGCAGGCGTTAAAACTTTTGAATTAATGTGCAGTAATACTTGTGGAACATGTGAACTGCAACCGTCTGAACACTCTGGTGTAGTTGAACATGTTTGCACAGTGAGGCAGCTATCAGAGCGTGTGCAGCCCCACGCTGAGATACTGTAGTCAAATCCAGTACACACCCAGCTGTTCACACACACTTGTGTACTCAAGGATGGTTGACCGTATAGGGATGTTCAGTGTGTAAACTTTGGAATTGGTTAAAGCCACATAGTAGCGGTGTTTCTGTATCCAAGGGTTTTGGGTGGTGGGGGATTTCTTTTGTATGTGACACGCATTACATGTTTAAGTGAATGTATTTGTGATAACTTATAAGTAAAGAACATACTGCTGTACTCATCTGCCCAGTGTGATAAAAGGGTCAATGATATAACACGTGTTTGTTTTTGTTTTTCCAGTTTATTCATGCATGCACTGTAAAAAAATTTCAAGCGGTTTCAACTGATTATTATTTAGTAACTATAGTTTCGCAGAAATTTTATGTTCAGTCAGTATCTGACTTCAAAGTGTTATCTGAATTGTTAGTTTTTAGTTGGCTCAACCTTTACTGAACTAGTTTTATAGTCCATTCAGCTAAAAAAAATTACAGCAAGGTATGTACATAAAAATGTAACCATTTACTCCATGTTTATGTTACCTTAACTAAGATTTATTATTTGGGCATCATAAGAAATTGCTTGGGAACTAGTTGTTACATTTAATATATTTTAGTATATAATATAATAGGCTTTATTTTTAACAATCTCCATTTAAAACATTTTTCATACAGACTAAACATACTGTTTAAAAGTTTGGATTTGGTAAGATTTTCAAAAATGTTTCTGAAAGTCTCTTAAGCTTACCAATGCTGCATTTAAATAAGAAAAACACAGTAAAAGTAATATTGTAAAATATTACAATTTCAATTAGTTGTTCTAGTTTAATATATGCTAAAATTATTCTATTTTCAGGATTTTATATATATATATATATATATATATTAGTGGTGGGCATAGATTAATTTTTTTTAATCTAGATTAATCTCACTATAATCTTGGAATTAATCTAGATTAATCTAGATTAAAATGGCTCATTTGAATTCTGCCAAATAGATCAGAATAAGTTCACTACTAGTAGTAAACAACTAGCAGTCATCAAGAATTTAATATTGATAATAACATTGAAGACATTGTATGATTATTCCTTAAAGATAAGGTTTTAATAGTTTTAGTAGTAGTAGCCTATTACGTTCTGCCCAATGTCTTCAAGTGAAACCGAACTTTTATTTTGACAGGTTGCCGTGAGGATAGTTTTTCTCAAATGAAACGCTCGAATGCTCATGAAGTGACTCTCAGAGCAGTTCTGGAGATGTTGTTCATGTATTTATGTCCTCATTTAGTGAGACGACAGACGTTAATATCGCCGCAAGCGCCACGCCGGTCTTCTGTATGAGTAGTGAACAAACCCGTGCGTCTGCGCCATACATTAACACAGAGACACACAGAAGTCATATTTAAATAGACGTTTTGCGGCTTAATATTTACAAATAGGAGTGGGAGTGTGCTCACTTGTGTGTGCGCCACGCTTGTTTGTTTGTTTGTTTGTGTGTGTGTGTGTGTGTGTGTGTGTGTGTGTGTGCGCGAACCGGGCGGAACTCCGCTGTGCGCGATACAGAGAGCGACCATGTAGAGACAGAAATGACTTGCCGATTTCCATTGGGAAGCTTCTTAAAATAAATTTTCCTGAAGCAAACCCGCGGCTTCATAGCTGCATCCATGTTAGCACGCATACACACAGGTTCAAGACTCGTTCTCGCCCCTACAGTGCAATTCGGCTAGGTATACATCCGCTAAAATATCAAGGTGAAAGTCATCATAGCTTGCGTAGTATAGACCCAGCTCCCAACCCAACTTTGAGAATAGATTAACGGCGATATTTTTTTTTATCGCCCGATAAGAGTCTCACGTTAACGCAGCACGTTAACGCCGATAACGGCCCACCACTAATATATATATATATATAAATAAAGCTCAAAAGAACATTAATATTTTTGCTACAATGTAAAAGTGTTTACTCTCACTTTTGGTCAAATTCATGCATTCATTATTATTTTTTATTTATTTTCACACAAAAAAAATTTACATTGTAGGGTACATTGACTTAAAATAAATCAAAAGTAATGTGGTGTGAAAACAAACAGAAGAAAGAAAAAAACAGGAAATTATATCACAGAAAGAACCCCTGCAGACCCTTATGACTGTATCAAGGTCAGTAATTATCAGATTAAAATATCAGATAATTTGATTTTTTTTTTTTGACAATGCAAGGTTATTTCAAGTTGTAAAATGTTGCAACTCTCCAAAAAGGTCAAATGTAATCCAAAAGCTCATGATATTTGTAAGAAATACTTTTTACCTTTATAAAATATTGTAATATCTTTAATTTCGATGCGAACATGTAAATATTTGTATTTTTTAATGGTTATATCACGTCATGACTCTAGACATGAACAAATTTAGCATTTAACTTGTTGAAAATAGATCTTTAAAAAAAGATTTTTAAAAGGTTATTTTATTTTGGACAACAACAAAAAAATTGCTGAGTGGCAAATTTCATTACATTTGATTTGAGGTCTAATAAAAGGACGTTTTCCTAGAAGTTGTTTGCTAGAGGTTTTTCTTGAGGCAGTTAATCAAAATTAGTGAAATGTTTGGAATATTTTTCTGTATAAACACAAACAGTTGAGGAGCTTTTCATGCATTTTGAACCATGTGATCTGTCGTGTTTTTGACATGGAGCATTTGCTGCACTACATGTTGCTCTTATTATGTCTCTAGTTAAGTTAAAAATAGATAATTGTCTCACCGCAGACGTCAGCAGGCTATCCGACATAATGAACGCATTTATCTGTAAAAGCACCCCTGTGTTTTGAAAAAAATAGAAACGGTCTGTAACCAATATGACTAAACTTAATTACGCAGCAACTGACTGCAGGTCACAGCTTGGAGGACGTTCGGAAGAGATGTCCACGTTTCCTGCTTTCAGGATGTGTTAATGATTACCACAGTGTCTGGTTTTTGAGGAGAAATGGGGATCCTTTTGTTTCTGTTTTTACTGAATGACCCGTGTGGTTAGGAACCCTATTAACATTACACCCAAAATAGCCCAGATGTTTGTGGAGATGAGAGCTTCTTTGTCTTCATTGTATGCTAAAACTGTAACAATTCTTTAGATCTAAATTCATATTTTAAGTTGAATGCTGGATCTCTGAGCTAAGCCAATTTACAAAAGTCATGCTGTTATACTTTAAAGGAATAGTTCATCCAAAACAATTAAAAATTAGCTGCAAATGTACCATTCAAGATGTAGATGCAGATTTGGAGAAATTTAGCATCACTTGCTCACCAATTTTTGGAAATGAAAAGCTATGTTTGTAAAAAAAAAACAAATCCATCTTTAAGGTGTTATAACTTTAAGCCATAGCTTGCGGCCAAAATACTGATTGCTTTTGGATTATTGTGATGCTTTTATCAGCTGTTTGAACTCCCATTCTAACGGCACCCATTCACTGCAGAGGATCCATTGGTGAAAAACTGATGTAAGTTTCTTCAAATCTGTTCAGATTAAGAAACAAACTTATCTACATTTTAGATGGCCTTATTTGCATCAAATTTTCGTTTGTTGGTGAACTATTCCTTCACTGTAAAAAAAAAAAATGTAATTTTTTTTTTAATGCAACCAGATTCAGCGGATTTTTGAGTTTGCTCAACTTATTTTTGTGGGAGATTCTCAATTTTTTTGTTGTATAAACTTAAAACAACAAGTTGAGAAAACTCACAAATCTGCTGAAGCTGGTTGCCTTAAAATTTTAAGTTGGCTCAACTTTTTTTTTAATTTTTTTTTTTACAGTGTTTAATAAAGTATTATAGAGTTTAAATAAAAAGAGAAACAGGAACTGAGAAAACAGGAGATGCCACAAAATGGATCCAGTCTGGGAAAAGCGAAATAGTTTATGATCTGTAAGCCACATAACAGCATTTTAGCCTATATTTTCTGAGAAGTATGTGGTGTGATGTCTTGTCAGGCAAATTTCTGGAAATGTGGCGTGTTTTAAAGGCTTGTGGGTGACCAACGCGTGAGGAGCAGCTGTAGCCATAGAATGACTCAGCTCAGCCAAAGTTTGTTTTAAAAGACTTTATCACAGGAAAATACTGTTAAAAAAAAAAAAAAAAAAACCTTTCATGTCAGGCAAAAAGAGAATTTACAATATTTTATGTGGTTCTTCACAATTTATTTTAGAGGGGAACAACCACAAGGATGGAAGGCTCATTTAACACCAAAATTCCACATAAAGCTTCAAATGCACTTTTAAAGCCATAGTTGTGTCGTGTGGAACAAAATGTGTCTGCCTTCTGCAAATAATGAAGTGACATGCATCCAAGTGAAACTTACTCTCTCAGTAAAAACTCTCCACAAAAAACAAAAAAACAAAAACATGATTATAAGTTATAACTAAACATTAAAAGTAATAATTAAACAACTTTCACTTCAGGTGCAAAGCTGTCACTGTGGCATCTTTGTACCTTATTTAAATACCAAATTGTACACATTAGTACTTAAAAAATACATATTTTTATCACCTCAGTGACAGTTTTGTGCATTTTTCTGAGTGTACACCAATAAAGGACCACCAATTTTGAATACTGAGCTACAAATGAAACATTTGACTTGTATGTTATTCCATTCCTGAGCTGTTGCAAGTCATTGATTTAACACGTTTGTGGCAACTCACATTGAAGCTCAAACCAAGTTTTAAACAATGCATTTGACAAACCTTGTTTGAATAATTCTGATGCATTAAGATTTGTATTTATTTCATTTAGAAAGTATTTTTATTAATCAAGAACCCCAAAAAGTACATTTATCATTTGGTACTCTTCAGAAACAATATTCTACAATTAGCACATACATAGACAGGTTTTCTTTGGAAAGAGAGATGGTTGTTAATATAAAACTTTTTTTTTTTTTGTCCAGTGTTTAGACTAGCATGTCAGACAAACCCAGGAAAAAGTTAAAGCATGTATTTTAAGACATGTTCAATTATTGCAGAATGCTAAAGGAAGAAAAAACACCTTAGACAAGACACTTCATCTTATCAGTGCAGTTTTACAGCCGTCAGCAATCGCTCGCTTTTGATACTTTTTACTTCCCATTCCTCTCCATTCAGATTTGCATAAAATACATTAGGAAGTTGGAAACATTTAGAGCAGAATAGAAGGAGAGAGAATCACATACTTCAGTTTCTAGTCAGACAATAACAGCTACATCATAAACAATTTATAATTCAATAAACATTCTTATTGGCCCTTAGATGCTGGACATAAGTCCTTCACATTAACATCTAGTAGGAGCAATCAAGATAAGATAAAATCGCACTGAATTTAAGGAAAGTTCACAATACAATATATATCGCTGTAGCTTTAAGAGATTCTTTCAATGCTGCTCTAAACCTGGGAAATATAATTTAATATATCTGATACGATAGCTATCTGTGTTTAAACCCTTCATGATGTGTGGCACTGCAGTTTTCCACTGTAAAACCAAGTTAATTAAAAAAAAGGAGGTGTGCATATGCGACAATAAAAAACAATCCCCAACCTCAGAAAGCAGCAATACGGCAACAATATTCTCCCAACTCCACACACATCCTCTCTCACAAATACATTCAACCCATATACAGTAAATATGCACAATTAGTGGTTAGTAGATTAATAATTCTCAAAATATAGGGAGGTTTGAAACATATTACTCTTATTAAATCAAAATATGCTTTTTTTCTGTCTAAAAAATAAACAATTTCAGAGGAATAATTTGCATGTAGTATATACAGACAATAGTATATAATAAAGACGTTTGGAACACGTTTTTCCAAAAGTATTGGAACATAAACATCCATTTAAACATCGTCAATAGTCAGATACAGGGAAAAAAAAAAAAAAAGAAAAAAGTCTGTCCATCACAAATATATCTATATTCTATTCATTTGAAGCTTTGAGCTGATTCAAGCACAGCTAAATCACTTAAAGTAAGCTCCATATGTAGAGTTTTTAAATCAATAATTTTAATAATTGTCTGAAATTATAATATATATTATGATTACATTTTAAAATATTACTTAAAATAACTTCAGTGTGATATACTGTAAAACAAATGTTTAAGCTGCCTGATACATTCAAGGGCAATGTTGAATATATTATATTGAATTACCAACTTTCTACAAAACAACTGGAATATTTTTGGGCAAAAGGAAAAATATGAAAAGTTGTGCAATAATTAAAGCAATAATTAATTTGTGGAGGAATAACTTTAGTGTCTCCTTTCTTTGGAGCGAAGAAAAGTTTTATTTTTATACTTTAATAATTAATCTTTGATTAACTTAATGTGCTTTCAACAGAAAAGCTTTCATGAGACATCAGCTTTCGTGCTGGTTTGGAATGTCAAAACACATTGATACATCAAAAAACATGTCAAACAAAAACACTGCTTCCACTGAAGATTCAAGCCGAGCACAATTCCTGTATAGATGTGTTCACACAGAGGTATCCAGGGGGGGTTAGAAGAGATCTTCAACAATGACTCTGAGCGCAGAATGTAATTCACCTATGAAAAAGCAAAGAATTTAAATCAGAGGGTTAAGTAAACTAACAAAAATATAAAGTTTCCAGTTGTCAAACTGGTTTGCCTCACTATCAAACAGCTACATTGCCAATAAAAGCTGATAAACAGGGAGCCATGCCCAGCAAAAAGGAAGCAGTTTCTCAGTCAAAGAACAATTGGACGGAAGGGAGAAGTCAAGTCTTGACGCTCACTAGCCCTCCAAATAACACAACTATTTCCATTGTGACCTGTGAGGTCACATACCAAGAACATTCATATACCTTGTCAGATACTGCCCAGCAACACAAAAATGGGAAGCATTAACATTTTAAAACATTAACAACTTAAGTCTGTATAAAAACCAAACATTTCCGGCAGAAAGGTAGCACATAAACACTCTTCCTCAGTAAAAATGTTCAAATAAGTGCTTGGGGAGGCATTTTCCATTAATACTTTATTCTAATGAGACGAAAGTCCTTAGACGTTTCAGTCTTTGTTCTATTTTTAGCACCACTTCCTTGTCCCACTATGTTGCTACTCTGTTTACTGAAACATATTTAAAATGTTGTGTTAACTAGAGAAAAGTTATGTAGCTGCACTGCACAGACTACATTTACTGCCAACCATCTGGGAAGAAACTGAATCTTGTGAAGATTGAAGGTATTTAACAGGCAGACTTGGAAACAAATCAAATATGATCCAGACCAACATGCCACTAGTTTAGGCATTAGTCCCCCACCCTTCAACTTGTTTTTAAAATCTCCATTTTAAAAAGCATTGGAACACCCCTATATACAAAAATGACTAAATGAAGACTCAAGTTAATACATAAGATCTTATGCAATGTTGTAAGCAAATGTTGTGGTAAAGTACTCACCTGTACTTGACATCGAACAGGGTCGAGTCGTCGTCTTCGTCATTTTCTTCATTTAAAGGTGCCATCTCTACACGCTCGGCGGGAGTTGTGATTATGTCATACTTTCGTGTTTTTCTGATCTTCTTTGCCGATCTAATCAAACCAGGGATAGAGAGAACATGCGAGTAAGGTATGACCTGTATGTTCAATAGTGTATGAGAGTTTTCCAGTTACGCAATGGGAAATTCTGATTTTGATTCCATAGCTATAATAATCATTTTAGTCATTTTGATAAAAGAAATGGTCACTCGCTTCCCTTCACAGTCTGTTGCCAAATTAGATCATTTTAAAACTAATCTAACAAATCATAAATAATACAATTCTTTAAAAGGTTGCGTTTATAGTGACAGAATTTTCACAGACTTTCTAGATATGACAAATGCAATCCAATAAATGATCCTGCTTATATATTATCATGTCATTCATTTATTTCAGGGATGGGTAACTTCGGTCCTGTTTAGCTCCAACCCTAATAAAACACACCCGAAGAAGCTAATCAATTTCTTCAAGATCACTAGAAAGTTACAGGCAGGTGTGTTTGTTTAGGACCCTCCGGGACCGAAGTTGCCCATCCCTGATGTACTTATATAAAACACCACTTCAACAAAACTCATGTATTTAATTACATGTTCTACTGACATATAAGTAACTGCACTGTCCGAGTCTCGTTTTAAGTACCACAAAACACACTTCTTCGTTCATTAAGTGTTTTGAATCACTAAAAAGAACCGGCTCATAAGAGTCACTATTCGTTTGTTGAGAAACCGGACTGTTCGCGCTGTGTATATTTTTGCTGTAAGTTACACAGTGCTGGAAACACTGTCAGAGTATTTTAGTTTCGTTCGCATCTGATAACGGAACCGAACGTCAAAAAATATTTCGACTAAAGGTTCTGAATAAGAGTCGGTTCTCGGGTTCCTACAGGCGAACCATCTAATTCCAAAGATCCAATTAGAGGATTAAATCAGGGATAACGTGTCAACGTTAAACAGAGAGTGTTCCGAAATAAACGAATTATGCATACGATAAAGGCTATATTAGAAGAACAGTGACACTAAACTACGGAGACATTTACCACTGAGTCGAAAATTACGCCATTTTCAATTATGAACAAGGTGGCATTGTGAACAACAATAACAGGATATTTGCACAAGCACTCAGACCTACAAAATAATACACCATTTAAATATAGGACAAATTATATGTTACCTGATTATTTTTATGACAAGGCACGTGATTAGCAAGACTGTTAAAACGCAGATGAAAATCGAAATGCTTTTGATGGTAGGAAGATCCCTTAAAATAGTAGAAATACGAGATCCAACCGCTGAATCGGTTTCATTAACGTTATGTGATGAATGTTCTTCTTCTTGAGGGAGTAATGTTGAATTGAGCGGCGTCGCTGAGGATGGACGCGTATCTGGCTCTCCGTTCACCTCATGCGCAGTGACAACAAGAGCAATAGCCAAAGTATATAGCCACATATTGTTTCCCTGTTTAAACTGCTTGCTTAATGTCTTATATATTAAAAAAGAAAAAAAGAGTCAGTACAGAGAAGGTTTGCGTTCTATAACTCGAAACGTAAACAACAGCTGGCTGATGAATGGTGTTGGGAAACGATGCTCTGACATCTCAAATATTCCACGGTTCCCACAGTCGGTCGTCAAACATGTCCTGTGTCTCGCGAACTATCTGTCTCCCACCTCGAGTGCTGTTTCATTCGATGGTTTGCACTCACACGCAGCTCGGCCCGTTATCCAGGATGTTTTCTTGGGAATGCGTGTCGGACTCGGCAGGAGGAAATGTGGGTTATCCACACCCGGAAGAGCTCCGGGAGGGTCCAAACAGACGAGGAACCAATGCGCATCAGCGTTTGCCACCAACGTGGTGTTATGGAAGAAGGGCGCATGTTGATAGTTGTGGTGTTGAATTATTGCATTGTTCCACGAGAGTAGCCTATCAGACAGTTTTACAGCAGACATTTTAATAATGAATTTGAATCTTTATAAGCCTATGTGTCGTCATTTTATTATAAATTATACATATTGCAAACCTATCTATCTATCTACACTATATTGCCAAAAGTATTGGGTCACCCCCTTCTAATGAACAGGTTTGACTACTTTAGTCATTTCCATGAGTACAAATCTTAATGTTTAAGCATATAATGATATTCTAGGGAATTGTGTGCTTCTGTTTGGACAGGACCCTTTTCTATTCTAACATGATAATGCCTCTGTGTATAAGGCAAGGTTCAAAAATAAATGATTGATTCAGTCAGTGTGGAAGAACTTGACTGGTCTGCAGAAAGCCAAGTCCTAATCCAAGCTGAATACCTCCGGTGTGACTTTAAATGCAGATCTTGAGCCAAAAACTCATTACCAAACACTTGTACATACACTATATGGACAAACGTATTGGGACACCCCCTTCTTTAGAACAGAAAAATGCACTTCCAAAACTGTGGCAACAAAGATGGAAACATAATTCATGTATTTAAAAATTGTATTTCCATCTCTGTTGCAACAGTTTTGGAAGTGCCTAAAATGACTGTACCCATATGTACTAGTCATTGGTGTTTGGTAAAGAGTTTTTGGCTCAAGATCTGCATTTAAAGTCACACCAGAGGTGTTCAGCTTGGATTAGGACTTGGCTTTCTGCAGACCAGTCAAGTTCTTCCACACTGACTGAATCAATCATTTCTTTTTTAACCTTGCCTTATACACAGAGGCATTGTCATGTTAGAATAGAAAAGGGTCCTGTCCAAACTGCTTTAAAATTAGAAGCACACAATTCTCTAGAATATCATTATATGCTTAAACATTAAGATTTGTACTGGAAATTACTAAAGTAGTCAAACCTGTTCATTAGAAGGGGGTGACCCAATACTTTTGGCAATATAGTCTATCTATCTATCTATCTATCTATCTATCTATCTATCTATCTATCTATCTATCTATCTATCTATCTGTCTATCTGTCTATCTGTCTGTCTGTCTGTCTATCTGTCTGTCTGTCTATCTATCCAAAGGAATAACTCATCTTTAAAAAGGAGCCAATGATAGATATACAGGTGGGTAAAGTTTATTTTTGAATTATTTCAGCCAATTTGAACAGTTTGTACAAGGGATACAGATTATTTTATAAATTAATGTGATGTAGACTTTACAAAGAGGCTTTTGTTGAAGAATTATTCATTAAGTACTGTGTTTAACCTCAACAGAATACCTGCAACCCTTATCAGAGAAAATCTCTGCTTCTAAAATAAGAGAGCATTAAATGTACCCTGCAGCACAAAAACAGCCTGCTTAATTTTAGAGAGCGCGGAAAATAAAAAATAAAATAATGAGACTGTTTATATTGCAAAAAACAAAAAACAAAACAAAACAAAAAACGTATAAGTGGACCTCAAAAGAATAAAGGCATGATTTGATCCCTTAAGGTTATAAGTAAAGGAAATGGGTTATTCTTGGATTAGGCTTTGGCTTTCCTGTGTTCCATCCTGTTATTTAACAATATTTAACAGAGGAGTCTCAGTTATAGTCTACTGAATCAAAATACACATAATATGATACTATATTAAATACATAATATGCATTCAAATCAAACTCTTATAAGTGTTTTTAATAATAATAATAATAATACTTGTATAACCTAAAAAAGAAGTTTAACCATAAGCAGACACACCTTGGAGTATCACACTTCTAAACTGTCAACCTTAGTTATGTAAGCGAGGTTGTGATTTTTTGGGGGAGCTGTTGAATTATTCTCAAAGTCGAATACTTCCAAAACAAAGAAAAGGGGGATTAAATTAAGTGCATGGTTTATATTAGCCACATGATGGCGCACTCTACACTAATACAGTCAGTGGACACTTTTTTTTTTCTTCAGTGCACAAATGGAGTTGCACTGTGGACCCCAAATCAAAAATGTACTGGACAATGGTTGAAAATATGCTCTCACACACACACACACACACACACACACACACACACACACACACACACTACAGTAGGCCATTAGTATTTTCACCAACATACAAAGAAAATTGTTTTAAGGCAGTTATTTCTATCTTTTGCTGTAGTGTGTCAATAGGAACTATCAGTTTACAGTTGGAGTACTACTTGTGCACAATGCACATTTCAGAATATTAAGCCTAAAATGTAATTTAATGTCACTATTGATGAGGATTGTATGATCTTTGAATAATATCAGTCTATAAATGCAAGATATTTAAAGTGTACCTGAAGTTTACTTGCAATAGTTCCACTTTAGCACAATCACATATACCTCAGTATGTCTTTAGTTGGACTTCAGCACTACTTCCACACAAAATTAGTTGTTCAAATTTAGCAGACTTTAAGTATACCAGTATAACTAAGTATACCAGTTTAGCATACCAAAAGTACAAATATATATGTGTGTGTGTATGTGTGTGTGTGTGTGTGTGTACTAACATAAGCACAAATGTAATGTTTATAAGTCAACTCTCCAGCATACATTACTGGAAGAACTGCAACTTTCTTTGGATCCACAGACTAAAAAATAATCATATAAGGCCACAAGAGGGCTCCTAGGGATCTGTGTGTTTTTCAGACCATCCCATATTTTATTTAACATCTTT
Source organism: Onychostoma macrolepis (assembly GCF_012432095.1). Lineage (NCBI taxonomy): Eukaryota > Metazoa > Chordata > Actinopteri > Cypriniformes > Cyprinidae > Onychostoma > Onychostoma macrolepis. The sequence continues at coordinate 14,663,646 of NC_081172.1, read as the reverse complement.
GTTTTATTCATCCAAATTTGTATGCTGATATTAGGGGCCATAATATCATACATTGCCATTTATTTATTATTTATTTCAGAAAAGTACAGACATAATGGCATCTTGGTTTTGACGCCACATTCTATTTATATTTGGCTAATTTATATATAATTCTAGTCTTGGTTGTATACAAATAATCAATAGAGTTCAGCTCGAGGCCTCTGCCTTCCATGAACAGTCCACCTGGTGCATTTGCCAGTGCCTACGTGGCATGACTTTAGAGAAGAAGGGGGAGGGAGTCCAGGAATGATCCAATTACTGTTGCTTAGTAACCAACTGCAGTATGCAGACTAGCTGTTGGAGAAGATAGAAATGAGCCCTTGACAGAGCTGAGCTTCTGTTACTGTACACATCAGCTACTTGTTCATAAATCAAAGGTTATACATATTTAAACAAAACAATGAGTTTTAGATCAATATGTTATTCATATTGCAATAGCATTAATCCAATGTGTTTTATTTGTGCTTTTGCAACATGTACATGAACCTGTTTTTTTCTTGGTGACTGTTGCATTGATAATGTTATTTAAATTATATGTATGTAACTATAATATAAATTAATATTAAATAAAATAATGTAAAATTCCAAAATAATCAAATCTACTGTTTTGACTATTTAATTAAAGGATTAATTAGTTTTTTAAATTATTATTATTAAAGACGTCAGAATAGCAACACAAATTCAAGTTGAATAATTTTTGCTCAATTAGCCTATAGGTTTTAATGAATAGTGAAGATGTCTGAAATGTACAACTCATGGAATTACTGAATAATAACACTGCGTATTAAATAAAAAATAATAACAATAGTAACATGGCACTCTGGGCCAATTTCTGTCTTCACAAATCCCTTATTAACAAACAGACTATAAGCAAACAGACAAGATTTTGAAATTCAACATAATACAAGGTCACAGACTATTCTGAAGACACAAAATTAGATCAATTAACCTCAACCTTAGCCTTTTGACTGTCTTAATCATACAAATGTTGACATTCAGATGGAACTACAAAATTAAGAATTGCACAGAGAGCGCATTGTTTTTATACAAATCACATTGTGATGAGATTAGGTTGGGAGTTTCATATATATATATATATATATATATATATATATATATATATATAGTATCTATCTATTTATCTATCTATCTATGCCTATTAGATAGATAGATATAGATATAGATGAAGTGTGTGTGTGTGTGTGTGTGTGTGTGTGTGTAAAAGCAAGTTTCAAATTAATCAAATAGGGTCTGTGGTTATTATTATAAGAGACTTTAAAACTTCTACAACATAACACTGTCATATCTCAAACTAATTTTGAAGCTGCTGTTTTTTTTTTTAAAACGTAAATTAAGTCTCACATTCTGGTGTTAGAAAAAAATAAAATAAAATAAAAGATAATAAAAATAAATCTTTTAAAAATCACTTTTTGAGGTATTACGGTGTAATTTATCTTCTGTTCTCTTCAAGTAGCTAGCCTAATGTTAACCACAGACTATTAAATCAAATTTGGATTTGTGTAAATTAAAAACAAAATAAATTCACAATCTGAACAAAATACAAATTCTCTTCTTGGTTTTAGAACTACAGACTGAGGAGCTCTTTTGTTTTGCGTTGTTATATAAATGCCTAAGCTTTATATAAGTGTTACAGTAAGGTAAGTGGTTCTTTGGTGGCCAGTATTTATGGTTAAATTTTAGTGTTGTCAATATTCCATGACAACAAATATGTACTTTTTTTTTTTTTTACGGTCACACAAATCAAACGTTAGTTTACAGAGACAGTCATGGATGCTGCGTTTCTTCTACCCAGAATGCTGCAGTGAGAGGAAGTTGTCTCTGCTTACGCTGAAGCTCAGGGCTGTCCACCCGATCAGTATAACAGCGCAGGCAGAGAGGACGAGGAGCGCAGACGGGAGAGAACAGGCAGTGGAGACGGCGAAGATGGCGATGCGGCGCGGTCTGAGCGACAAGACCTCATTAAAACGAAGAATATTAACGACGAGAATGGCGTCGAACAGCTCAGATGAAAGAGCAGATCGCAACGGTGGGAACATGGTAAGATTTCATTATAGATTCTAACTTATAGACGTGTTTGAGCGAGTGCTACAGACGCACCAATATGGTGGAAAAGGAGAGGGTTCGACGAGGTGTTGTAAAATGGCCATGATGGGGCCATTGCCAAGTACTGAAAAATGGCATTCCGTCGATTTAATCGACGATTTTATGGCAAAAACATCTAGAAAATGTTAGGGAAACAATGCATGGATATGTTGCAGGAAAACTGTGAAGATTTCAACTGACAGCAACGAAGAGAAACAAGGATTTAACTGTCTACGCATTTTAAATTCGCTTTGTCCTTGAGAGGACAAAATGTCCTTGTAACATTCGAAAGCGGGAAAAAATATATTAAATTGAAACATTGTTGTAATAATGCAATTTTGGACGTTCCATTTCTAGTATCAACATTTTGAGTGTCTTTTGTTGATTTTAAATGTTTTCTTTGAATAAACAATTTTATTGAACATTTTAATGCATTTATTGTGTGTTAATTACTGAAAAATATTTTCTTTTTTCCTGATGTACATTGTTTTGAACTTCTTAAGAGAACATTGTGAATATGTCAACTTACCATAGGATTTAGCACATAATTTTGATGTTTTACTTTATTTTAAGATTCTATTGTTATCTGCATAAAATGTAATTGTTAAACATTTGCTCATTTTATGGTTCTTTTCCACTTGGTAATGAACTTAAATAAAGGTATACACTTGTATTTCTTGTATTTTGCAAAACATTTATGCTGTATTTTTCGACGTTAAATAATAGGGTGTTGGCTTTTAACCCATTGTGGTCCACAAGAAGACTTTATATTTTTTTAAAAAAGAAGAAAAAATATATAAACTTGTTTCCCAATTTCTGTTTTTCCTTTTTGGCCAGAGATTTATGTGAAGTACATTTTTACCTGATTAGTACTGTTTTAAAGTATTAAATGCCTTAAAATTGTGCAAAAATGATTGATCAGTATAAAAAAAAGTCAAATTAAACCTGGAATTTCTTTTCCCTTCTGGTTGTTGACACAATATCATAGAAACACACAGCATAGAATGTAATGCTCTTTAGTATGTCTTTTATTTAAAGTGCAAAATGTTGACTTTGAAATATTATGATGTCTTTGCTAAATATGTATATAGAATCAACTGTTCACTTCACTGTTATTCATAAAACAAAGGTTGTTACAAATGTTGCATGTAAGAATAAATAAAAATAAAATATGAGCCCTCAGTTATGTTTCTATATCAAAGAGGTTTCTGATATATGTATATTCTTCGGTGTATTGTCACGTTATGTACATGAAGTAGATTTTAAACAGTAGTACTTAACATTTACTTGGACATTAGCTAAAGAAATTGTATTTCATGTAGACAAACCGCATGACTGAAATAAATATTTCTTTTGAACATTTTGACGCTGAAGTGAGCGTTACTATGTAAAGGAGACAATACAATACTAATTGTCTTTACATTTTTTTGTGTGTACAGGAATCAGAACAACTGGATGAAAGATGATGGCGTGTCGTTCAGTCTCATATCATGTAAATGTAAGTGTTGATAACGTAATGTTGAATAATGTAATGTAAAAAAAACCAAAAAACTGCTGTACTTTGTACATTACATTTTAAGCAGCCTTTAGGATTTTATTTACTTTATCACTGACTACCACTAGGTTGTGCTCTAAATCAAATTGTAAGATGAATTTTCGATTTAACGAAGAATCTTTTTGTTGTTAAAGGTTCCTGATCTGCCAAACGTCAAAGAAAGACGAGGAAAAGGATTTTCGCTGTAAGTATTGCACTTGAAGAAACATCGTAGAAGCCTAAACGATTTATTTTTTCTTGAACGTCATACGGTTCATATTTTAGCTACTACATAGTTGCATGGTATATTTATTAATGCTTTGAAAAAGCTTCAAAATTTGCTTTAGTTTTACTTCACAGTAATTTTTACATAATTTGAGCAAATCGACAGTAATGCTTTAAATTAATACATTCTAAACGCATATGTTTTCAAGATACTTTAAATAAAATTAAAAAAAATAAGGAACCTGAGTTTGCTATGGTAGCCATACCATCTGATAATGTAACGGCGACATTCTATATGGTACTAGCTATGAACATTTTAACTTACATCCGTTTTAACGATGAAATGCAGACAGAGAAAAATGCATTTATTAACAGAAAAATGCTAAAGGCAACATTATAGCACAATGTTGTTTGGGAAAAATGTTTTGTCACAGTACAAAATATACATAATGGCATAATATGCTTTTCATTGCACCATTAATAGCTGGAACATTGCGACTTCTACTAATTGAATTAATTTAAATTGTCTAAATTATTCGTTAAATTACAATAATTTGTTTAGATTTCACCCCTGGAGAACACACCAGCATCCCTAGTGTGAACAGCTTTAATACAGTAAACAAAAAAATAAATAAATAGGACACATGACCTTGCAACAAATTTTATATTTACAATAAAATTTCATTAATTTAAAGCAATTGTCACTGCAGTTACATTTGGGTTTGTTGTTGTTTTACTTGAAAAGCTATTATTATTATTATAAATTTGCCAGCATATCTTAAGCTCATTGCATTTATTGAGCACTTTACAATACCTTTTAATTCTGACTTCAGTTTATGAAACTTGCAACCAGAAACTTTTAATTCACCAGTTGTCAGTACTTGGATTCCTTGGGAATCGAACCCACAACCTTACCATTACTAGTGCATGGATCTACTGTTTGAGCTTGCAGTAATAGCACTGCAATTCCTGCTCAAACTGTGGTTTTTAATAGCAAGTTAGCTACTTCATTGCAGCCAGGGTAATGGAGTCTAATTAGCGATAACTTTTATTTATGATTCTCAAAGCAAACTTTACTGTAATTATTGCTCATTTGAATTATTACATTTAAGTATTACATGTGCTCCAAATGAAAAAAAGGAGAGCTGTTATTATTTTCTAAATGATCAGACTAGAGAAGAATTTAATCGGGCAAATTTTAAATGTCCCTTACATTTAAAAAAAATTAATAAACGCCATATATAGGGATTGCAGTATTGTGGGCGTGGAACCTTGTGACTTGTTCACTGGGCACTAGTAATCAAGTCACAACCAACTGCATAGCAATACTCTAACAACCAATCAGAACATCCGAACATCACGGCAGCGACTTTTGTAGGAAGAAGCATCACTCACATTTTCAACAGAAAATACATTTAGCAGTATTTGGAAGATAAATAGGCTTTAGGCTTTTCCACTACTAAACCGATGACATCTTGAATTAATCATTGGGCAATATGACACTAACTTGACTTGAAAACAGCTAATGTGTTCTCGGCTGACAGTATTATGTTTTATTCTTCTGATCTCACCGATTGTCTTTCTCCCTGCAGATGACGTTTGCCTGAAGAGGAAGCTTCAGCAAAGTTTCAAGGAACAGAAGACTGCTCTGTAAGTCCTTACAGTGTTATTTGTATTATTAAGGTTTTACTCCATATGTCTGTCATTTTTAGCTCGTAGTCAGTAAACGGCATGAAACGGAAGTTTTGTCAAAATAATTCATTTAGAATTTCTGTAGATCTCTACAGTTTTACAAAAGGTAAAGAACAAATTCAAAGCTTAATAGTTTAAGGTTAAGAATAGCTTGGGGTTCAGCTTTTTCGATTTGTATCGATGACCACGCTTTTTACAATTTACTTGTGTTCAGTACCTGAGCATGCTTGGGTGCTGTCTTCTCTTCATCTTGTTTTCATTGGAAACCCTTCTTGAGAAAAGTGACTCGTTTCTTGTGGAGTCAGTTCTACTTTTGTGTAACTTGTTTTACACATCTTTCTTGATTCTCTGCCACAAATGGCCTCCTTTTGTTTTCACTGGCTATTGCATACTTCATTATGCATTGAAGATTTCACTATCACTTGCACTAGTGCCACTTTTATACTGGAATACACTGCAGCATTTCCATTTTTCTTGTGTCGTGTGATCGCTGAAACTTTTCAGCTTTTGATTTTTGGGATGGGTATCCAGACAGGGACAGACCAGAAAACATGGTCTGTTGCTATTGCACATTAAATAATGTGCCTATTCCAGTACATTATTCCATTTCCTTCATATTAAGAAACTGTTTAATTTGAGCTGCCACCTAATTATTGTAATGACAGAGTTGATGAAAAGGGATTCAAACAGTTTAGAAGGAAAATGATCTTAACTTGAGAATAAAGCTACTGACATTTTCAGTAAGCAAATGTTTATTGAGAGCTGTGACTTGGAGTCTTTTTAATCACTTTTCTGAAGCCTGACTTTTATTAAACGTACTTCATATCTGGCTATTTTTTTCTTTGGGGATTTTTTTTTTTTCCTTTTTTTTTTTTTTTTTTTCTTTATAACATTTGGGACGACTTGTTTTCTTTTTGTAAATTCCCTTTTGTATTTGTACTTATACGCATCTATACGCAAATTTCTCTGAATGGATCCTTTGCAGTGTCACTTCTCATTTTTGGTGGTTAAGCCACTTTGTGACACTTTATATGCGTGTATGTGTATAAAAAAAAAAGAATGCTTGGCAGCCTAAACATTCTGAATGACACGCATGTAACAATTTTTTAATTTCATTTAATACATTTTTTAATATCGGCCAAAGTTACACATTGTAATAACATTATCAGAAGGACAGTTTTGTTACTTTTTTTAATATGTATATGTAAAAAAATTAATGCTCAGCAGCCTAAACATTCCGAATGACATAAATGTAACAGTTTTAGTGTTTTTTTTTTTAAATCATTTCCTTTAATACATTTTTAATATTGGCCAAAGTTACACATTGTAAGGACATTATCACAAGGACCGACACATTAAAATAATTTGATAAACTTCAATAATTGAAGTTCTCACTTGTTTTTCACTTACTTATTTCAATGCTTTTCTGACTCTTAACTTGGATACATCTTTGTTCTTGTATCAATAACTATTGAATACATCTTTGTTCTTGTATCAATAACTATTGGATACATCTTTGTTCTTGAATCAGTGACTATTATTACAAAGATTGGAATAAAGTTGCCTTTTGTGAAGCACATTCAGAGAAATGATAGCTAATGACAGACATATGTTGTAACTCTACTGGATTTCAAAATGCTTATTTTTTTCTGTTTCTTTTTTTATGTTGTGATCAATTAAACTTTGAGTCTATCATAAACCTACTTTGAGTAGCAATGTAAAAAGTAAACTTAGAAGTGAACCAAATCCAGGTATTATAGATTTTTTATTTTTTTTTGGTTAGTTGAAAGTAAAGGATTTGTAGTGTTGTTTCTTGTGATTTATGCTTCCGAAATAGTGTGAATAGTGTTTTTTGCACCTACATCTGTAGGTGAATGTAACAAAATCATGCTAAAGCTGCGGCAACTACGTAGCATTTTTCTGTTAGCATTTTACCATCAATATATGAAAAATAATGCACTTTGTTATTGTCTGTTATTATGCTACTATTATTGTATGGACAAGTTGTGCATGTTAATTTTGAAGTTGTCTTAATTGATCACCTTGGGAGATTGACCATTATCTTAAACTTGACAATCGTTAGTTAGAAAACTACAAAAGGGGGTACTGATAAAATAATTTTTGTTTCGTTCGTAGGCTAGCTACACCATAGTTGTATGTTACAGTTTATATGAAAAGCTGTCATCGCATCTTAAAGAATACATTTGGGGTTTACATGTTTTCCCTTCTCCTTTTTGATTTCATTAAGAACCAATTCTGGACAGTCGAGTGGACACTACTACTTAATGAGGAAGATGGCGGCTCATATTTTGCTTTTGGATTTGAAAAGAGACATTTTTATTTGTCTGTGGATTTGCTGTGATCTTTTAATTCATTCGCTAATGTGCTCAACAATTGTATGTATTTTTTCATATTTTACTGCATTGTTGTTTTGATGAAATGCCTGTATTATAAATTTAAAAAATGCTTATTTGCCTCTTTAAAATAAAAAAAAAATCGTGATTGAACAATATCGAGTTGCTCTTTTTGGATGGAGAATATAATGACGTTTCGCAAAAGATTTACTTTGCGGTTTACGTCGAAGTTTAACACAGCTTGTCCAGGTTTAAGGTTTTATTTTCTTATTTAAAAAAAAATAATAATTTAGGTCTGCTGCGTTATTTACTTAAACTAATAATTATTAAATGACAAGCTAGGTGATTATTTTCAAACATTACAGGGTTTGTGTCATTTTTAACTGCCCATAACGGTTTATTTTATTTTGATTTTATTCATTTTTTTTTACTTTTTGAACATTTTCCATAATGAGGATTTCGCAAGTTATTTTAATGTACTCCACCCATTAATTTCTTATTGAATTAAGATCACTCATTTGCTCACAGGAGCTATCCTGCAAGCTTTGGTGCACGCAACTTTCCTCTTTAAAATATCACGTTTTCAATGTACACTACATATACCGAGCAGGTGTAAAAGGGTTAAAATTAAGAGGTTTAAAATGGTGTCCAGTGTAGTCCAGCACTCACTGCAAAATGGCAGTCTGTTGTCTCATTTCCTGTCTATGCAGGAAGTGAAGGCTTAAAGAAATAATTGTATTAACATAAAGATCACTACTGCCCTGCATAACCAGTAATCAGTTGTTCAACCACTATCCTTGTAGGGTAAAATTAACTTGAGCATTTAATTTATCTTTAAAACAACTAGTTTTTATTTAAAATAAAAGGGGTGGGACTTTCGTGCATCACCTGAGCCCTGGGTAAATGGAGAGAACGTCAATCAAAGGCTAAGCTCTCAGAGCTGGGAAGGAGCTTTAGATGGCGGATGAACCTTGGGAAGGGGAGAGTGTTGAGCCTCGCAGGGCTCTCGATAGCACTAGTATCTCAACTTTGGTGAACTTTGAGTGCCTCCCGGGGCACCGTAATTGCGCGAAATAGTTCGTTTTATTACGTTTTGGACTGTAGAGACGTTAATACGCACGTTTTGCGACTTTGTTTCGTCGAAAACGGCTGTGGTGTGTGCGTAGAGTGGCCAGTCGTTGTTTTCCCTGCCTTGCACTGGCAGCCATGGCGGTCCTCCATTTTTAGTGCGCTCTGCTGGGCTCTTCTCACACTCTCTCACTCTCTCTCTCCTTTCAAATAGCCATCGGTGGATTACTGCTATTATTTTTATTTCCGAATATTATTCCGATTATTATTTTCGTCTCAATCCTGGAATATTTTTGTTTTTTTTTCATGTTATGGCCAAAGTAACAAATCGGATATTTTGTCAGATGTGAATGTACTGCTACAATCCTCCTCCTGTCAATGCAATAGGTATGTTTACATCGTTTCTTTTTTATTGTCGATTTTATTTGCTATCATCGTTATGTTTTAATCGTCCTTTGTTTGATGACGCAGTAAGAATTTATGCATGTGGCTCTGAATCTATTGCCTTGAAATGCCATAGACACATGGATATTTGACATCGAATAGAGTCGAGCAGGTGTCATTTCAATTCCGATGCCTTTTAATTTAAGAAATACTGTAAATATTTATTTATTTTAAATTATCCGAGCCCAACTTGCCTTTTCCATATATCGCAACGGCAGGACTTTTTTTTTTTTTTTTGATGGTTCATCCCACTTTAAACTTTTGACAGTTAATACCTGGACAAAAGACCATCGTTAACAAACCCCAAGACAAAATCATGATGAAGAATAAGAGTAAAAAGCAGGAAGATGAAGGCTCGACCCAAAGCAATGCTTCCAGGTACGATCTTTCGTATTTTTCTCTCTTTTTAAACATGTGTCTTCATTGTTTACCTTTACAAGCATGGTTGATCACCTGTGCACAAGTTTAAACCACAAAGTCTCTAAAATATATGGGTTTCGGATCATTGACCTTGGGATAGATGTATAGCCACACCCTGATTTTGCTAGTATTTCTAAAAGTGAATTCAAGGCCTATGGGCCTTTACCTCAATTTATAGTCAAGATGCACAGTGTTTATACAGATTTATGCAGTGATTACAGTTCTAATATTTACACTTTAATAGTGATCCTGTGAAATGACCTTGTCTGATTAGTATGTGCTGCATTGCACCACTATGTAAGGTTAATGATATTTTAAACACTTTTACTTTGACATTGCATGAGTTTAGCATTTAATAACTTTGAATTAATATTGCAGTACTTGTATAGAGAACCTGTTCAGTCTGATTTGCCTGAAATATTTTAATGAAATCCCATTTCACACAAAATGTTTAAAGCATGTTAATTGTTTTATCCAAAATGAAGAGTATTATTTTACATAGGCATGATTGTATGTTGTACATATTTTTAATTGTTTTACTTTTTGCAATAGCAACACAACTATTGCTTGTTTGTTTAACTTGTTCTGTGCAACTGTATTTTTAATTATATGCCAAATTGTTGCTTATTACAGGAAATATGAATCACTTTTTTTAATTTATTTTTTTAGTGTTTTTATAAAAATCTGATCCTAGACTACTACTTGTTTTAGGGTCACACATGACCCATGTGAATTACAATCTTTGTCATTGGCTATAAGGGTACTAAATGTTTATGGAGTAAATATTTATAATTCCCTAATGACATGGGGGTATATTAGCTCATATATTGGTACACTTCTAGCTTATCACTAAATCACATATTTCATAATTCACCACTTTTGAAACAATTTGTTGTAGCTCTTTGTAAAAAATACTTTAGCTTTCACTCTTTATTTTTGTTATAAAAGAGTGTTTATTATTTTAAAGTGTTGTTGAGGACCAAACTTTTTTCCTGTTTTGTCACAATTGGTTTAGTTTGAATAACTTTCAGCAGCAAAACTAGTTTTTGGGTGAAACATTTAAAAACCTTGGGGAAAAAACAAACAAACAAAAAAAAAACATATGTTGCTCCTTAAGACTGATAGTACCATCTAAAACGAAAGTAGTTCTCCAATGTGAATATGTATATATGTTCTATCATTTTCCCCTCCAAACCAAATAAACAAACAGGATGTCTTGGTTTCAAAGATGCAAGTGGAAGCAAATTATTTTGGTTACTTTACTACACTTGGTTACTCTTATTTCCATATATAAACTGGAACTATTTGAGTTGTAAATAATGTTATTTCATATTAAGAGTAATTTGTCTTTTACAGAAATGTATTATTTACATATGCATTATTAATTTAGGCTATTACTATAAAATATTACAAAATTAGGATTTTGCAGGGGACTTTGAAATAAGACAGTGATGCCATTTTTCAGAGCTTCATGATTTGTTTATTCAGGAAATATAAAAGAGAAACTTTTGAATAGAAGATTTTGTTTTAATTACCACTTCAGTTTTGAAAGTCTAGTAATGTATTTACATTATACACTCAAACACAGACACAATTTGTGTAGTTTTAACACATAATTTGCTTCAACTTTTAACAACATAAGACCTCATCAATGAGGGTTTTACCCTGTGGGTTGTCATTAGTCTAAAAAAAAAAAAAAAAGCACAATGTTTTGATGTTATGTATAGTGCTTATGACTGGATCTGTCATTATTTTTATGGTTGTTTGTCAAGAATTTCCCTCTGAATTGATGACAGCTTTGAAGTTCCTGCATATGTGCCAGATACCAGAGTCTAAACTGAAAAAAACCCTCAAATGTATGTTATCTTTTCACAATTACACAAACAGTAGTTATATGTAATGCTGTATATGTGAACATGAATTGTCAAATGAACATGTATGCTCACTTTTATAGGTTGCAAATAGTTTTTTTAGTATTAAAGATGCACATTACATCCTAAATCAATGCAGTGTCCTCAGAAACATATCTTCACTGTTTTTTAGCTGTGGCAGCCATTTTCTAAATATTACTAAAAGAAACAAGAGCTGACATATTAAATGTGATATTTTTCCTGGATTACAGCCAGTGTACTTTATTTGAGGTGCTTGTATGGCTTAGCTCTACAATAAAAAGCACTGCTTTGTTCCATCACTATATGAGACTGGTTTCATTAAATGGCTGAAAGTCCTCAAAGTCACAAAATGGCTCTTGCTTTGTGCTGCATAGCTTGTATTAGTTGCTGCATTACATAAAAGCTTCTTGGAACTACAGGAAGCGGAAGCAGGAAGTCTTGTAGAGGTCAGATGTTTTCATACCGAGTTTTCATTGGTCCTTCCTTTGGCTAGCAATAAGCAGCCAATGAGAATTCAGTTGAGAGGTTAGGTCCGCCCATAGGTGACATCAGCAACCATATAAGGACAGTCTGGCTGGTATGGCTGCTTCGTCAGCAGCTGTTTCGCTCTCGAGCACATGACAGGGTGTTTGTTTCTAGCAGTGCATTCCATTATAGTACTCGATGTGCAAGCTTTCACATCCAGATCTGCATTATGGTTTCCCATGAATGCATCGTACCAAATTAAAAGAGCACTACTGAGATGCTTTTAACTGAGGTTTATGGAAACAAGTTCATTTTCTTTAACCATGTAAGGAAGATAAATGTTCTATGTTGAGAGTTTCATTTATAGTAAGCGGGGTTGGGCTTGTTTCAAAAAGAAGCAGTTACTTTTATTTATAGACTCAAAAGGGCAAAAGGGCAGCAGCAGTGGTCAAACACAAAATGACCTGCAGGATGATGCCATATATCTGATAGTTTCACATTTCATAAAGTTTATTTTGGTAGTTTATTACATTTTTGGATTTGCACACTGAAAGACATCTTTAACTTGAAATAAAATCATTTTAAAAAATCATTAAACCAGGTTGTATGTAAATGTCTCATTATACATTTGCTCATTTGCACATGTAAAAAGATTCTTAATTCTGTCAATTAAATGAATTATTCTAATTTTACAAGTGTTGTCAATTTGTCTGTTTGTCATTTGAGTAGCGCTTTTTTTTTTTTTTTTTTTTTTTTTTTTTTTTTAGCTTTTTAATGCAGAACGTTCCCCCATCCATTGTACTGTATTCCCCATTTCTAGTTTCCAAATCCTTGGAATACTATTATTTACATTGACAAAGACACAGCATGGTTGAAGACATCCCACTTGAGGACTCAGCATTTCTTTGTTGGACTGAGAGGATTAAATTTGACTTAAAAGACAGACTTGTCCATTTAAAATCGGTGAAAAGAAAATGTGGCATAATTAAGTGATTTAGAATTAAATGAGTAAAAATATTAAAAGTTACAAATTACAAATTTACCTATTGACAATTCATAAGAGCTGAATGACAATAACTGAGATTTAAAAGTAAACTTGTGAACGTGATTCCTATTTTACTGTTTAGAGCAACTATGTTTTCATTGTTTCTCAACATGCACGTCTTTAATGTTATAGCAATTCAGCATCAGAGGAATCTAACCGCTCTGGATCGGAGTCTGGGAGTCAGTCGGAGAGCGAGCAAGGAAGTGACAGAGCTCGTTCCCGGCGTTCCGAATCCAACAGCACATCTGATTCTGAGAGCCACTCGGAGTCAGGCAGTGAATCCACTGGGTCCAAATCCCGTCAGACCTCAGCGCAGGTCAAAGACAAACCAGTCAGGAAGAAAGACAGCCTGGCAGATGTGAAGAAGGTACAAAAATAGGCGAGCCTTCAACATTAGGATCAATCAGTTATTCCCAGTGGAAGCTTAAATTTAGCTGCTGATTAATTGCTTTATGATTTAAAATGAATTATATCCCTAATTATCATAGATGTGGGAGGAACATCCAGATATTTATGGTGTTCGAAGATCCAGTCGCAGCAGACAAGAGCCTGCTCGCCTCAACATTGGAGCTGAGGTAGGCTGGATGTGCAAAAATTAACTCAACACTGACCCCTAGTGGTTTCTTTCACACACTGTGTTGACATTTGCAGTAAGTTGACAACATGTTCTGCTTCTTGGACTAAAGTAATTACAGACATGGTTACTTACTAAAGCGTAAACATTTATGTTTGGCTCTAGACTCGGAACTGATCGGGCTCGGCAGCTTAAGTCGTGTAAACATTCTCCCATGTGTTGAAAGCTTTGCTTCCTTGATTAATCTGAAACATGACATTTTCATAGCTTTTAATCCAGTGCCACATATTCAAAATGGATTTTCATGGATTTTTAGGGCAGCAGTGATTCAGAGAGTGAAAGTCCCAAAAGAAAAAGCTCACGGCAGAAAAAGAAAGAGTAAGTGTACTGGAAGTATTTAAGTAGGTCTCTCACTCTCCTTTTTCCATTCTTTATTTACAAATGTGTGCCTCTTGTTTTTTTTTTGTTTGTTTTTTTAAAATCATGAACGATTTGCCCATATTTTTGCATGTACATGTCTTTTAGGCAGTTGTTTTTCTTTACATTAAATACATTGTTTATATTTAAAAAGTATTGAACTTGACACTTTTCTAAGTCATTGTTTTGTAAGTAATTGAAAAAAGAAATGAAATTTGCTTGTTAAAATGTTAACTGAAAAAAAAAAAAAATGGCTCAGAAAAAAAGGTTTGAGAAAAGATGTTGCAGATGCCACTTGATATAAAGTTTTGTATATAGTGCAATGACAGTCATACATTAAGTATATAGAGTAAAATAAAAGTTGTCTAACTGTAAACCATGAATGTAAGCATTTGATTTTAAGAATTTGTTTCATTATAAAATGCAATACATAAGTTATGAGTACACTACAATTCAAAAGTTGGGGGTCAGTAAGTTTTTTTTTTTTTTTTTTAAATGTATTCAGCAAGGATGCATTCAATTCAATTGTTATAAAAGGTTTCTATTTCAAATAAATGCTGTTTTTTGAGCTTTCTGTTCATCAAAGAATCCTGAAAAAATGTTCATGGTTTTCACAAAAATACTTAGAAGTACAACTGTTTTCAACTTTGATAATAATAAGGAACGCTTCCTGAACACCAAATCAGCATATTAGAATGATTTGTGAAGGATCACGTCACACTGAAGACTGAAGTAACTGCTGCTGAAAATTCTGCTTTGCTACCACAGGAATAAATTCCAATTTTAAATCGGAAATTTAATTTGTAAAAAGATTTCACAATATTACACTTTAGCTGTATTTTTGATCGAATAAGTGCAGCCTTTAAGCATGAGACTTGAAACATCAACAACCTTACCAACCCAAACTTTTGAACAGTACTGTATACACACTGAAGTGTCTCTCTCAGCATGTTTAATTGCCTGCGCGGTGGGTAATAAGTGAAACGGACTGGCTTGCAGCTTTACGATAGGCTAGAAGTAGAAGCTAACAGAGGTCCAATAGATGAACCTGTGGTATTTCTGTGTTGAAAGAAATACGTGGAAAGATGATGACTCAAATGACGAAGAGGATGTTGAGGAAGAGGCCAGCAGTTCAGAGAGTGAGCAGGAAGAGAAAAAAGTTAGATCCAGACGACTTCCTGCTAGAAGGTAAGAGTGTAGCGAAGCCTGGCCTTCAGACAGCGCATCGTGAATTATTAAATGAGCTGTCTTACTAAATGCAAACGATGATGGCTCATTTTTAATTGCTATGGTTGCGCTAAAAATATTGGTGTGATTTTCTTTGCTCTATCATAAATTATTGCATGTGTCCTAAATTGTTAAAGCATGTACTTTTGGCATAATGATCAATATAATCATTAAAATATTAATTGATATGTATAACATATATAGCAGTCCTAATTCTTCATAAGTCTGACAGCTGTCTCAAGGCTATTGGCTTATGAGTCAGGCTGATAGGTGTGAAAACAAATCGCTACACTAGCAAACACATCAGGGACGCGGAACGAAAGGCAAAAAGCCTACCATGGTAAATGAGTATGTTTGTGTGTACTTTTCTCTTTCCCCTCCCAGGCCACAGACCAAATCATCTGCTGGTAAGCAGCAGTCACAAAAGGGACGGAAGCAGAGGAAGCAGGAGTCTTCAGATGAAGAAGATGATGACGATGACGACGATGATGAGGAGGATACCCCAAAAAGACAAACAAGGCGGCGAACAGCAACTAAAGTCAGGTAAGGATTCATCTTATCAAGGAGTTTATGTATGGGAGATGTCATACTTGTCAGAAATATGATCATTTATTTAGATATATAGTTATTTAATACATACAGTAAATACTACACCTATATATATTTCTAAATTTATGAATTTTTATATTTTTCGGGTTTAAAAAATTAGCAAATCTTTTTGTTTAATCCTATTAGTTAAATTTAAAACGTTGCCAATGTGATGCATGAGAAACATTCATTTTTACGTCGCTCAATCCTTATCGTATAATTTATATTTACATGCATTTTATAGAAGTAGTCTGTTGTAGACTAAGATTAAATAAGATTTTTAAGATTAAAAACTATATTCAACAGAAAACATGTATGCAAGCTTTTATTTTATTTATTTATTTTTTGAATTTTTCCTGTTCCATTTCATTCTCTCTCTCTCACACATACATATGTTACACCAAATTACATTTTTAGAGGCAATAAATAACTGTTCTTGAAAATGGCATAAAAGCTTTAAAAAACATACAAACTAGCATTCAGTAACTTTTTCCCTTTTCTTTATTGACATTCTTATTTGTGATCGATCAATCGAGTATTATGACTTGGCAGAGTAGTAATGATGAAGTATGTGTTGCAGCTACAAGGAGGACCAGAATGATTTCGAGACAGACTCTGATGACCTTATTGAAATGGCAGAAGGAGCCGAGGAGCAACAGGACGATGACAGTGAAACCATTGAGAAGGTCCTTGAGACCAAAATTGGCAAAAAAGGAGGTAAAGAACTTAGGTTTTTCTTTTTATACTTAATATTCTGTGATACACACCAGCTATTGTACTTGTTTATTAAAGCCCTTAATTTTTCTCCACCTTGTTTACAGCTACTGGAGCTTCCACAACTCTCTACGCTATTGAGGAAAATGGGGACCCTGGAGCAGACTTTGACCCTGAGAAAGATGAAGGGGAAACTCAGTTCCTCATCAAGTGGAAAGGCTGGTCGTACATCCACAGCACCTGGGAGAGTGTAGATTCCCTCACTCAGCAGAAAGTCAAAGGGATGAAAAAGCTGGAAAACTTCAAGAAGAAAAACGAAGAGCTTAATGCTTGGTCAGTGCTCACAGAGATGCTATATTTTCATTTTTATATGATCTCTGGAAGAAACTGGCATCTTGAAGCCGAAACTTGAACGCCAGACTAAAAACTGACACCAAACGTTTAAATTACAATGATGTTTTTTAGGTTGAGGAAAGCATCACCTGAAGATTTAGAATATTACAACTGCCAGCAAGAACTAACCAATGACCTGAGCAAGCAATTCCAGATAATAGAGAGAGTGATCGGTAAGTGCTGACTCGTGTTCAGATGTTTGGTGTGACTAAGGTTTTTCAATGTTTTTGAAAGAACTGTCTTCTGCTCACCAAGGCCACAATGAAATTGTAATATAATAAATCAATTCTAATTAAAAATTTCTTAGGAATATAAATCTACCTCAGCATCTGGTCTAAACTATAGTGAGCTCCTTTGCATTACTATAAGGTTACAATTAATAACAATAATTCAAAGTTTGAATTAAATTCAAACACTCAAATTAAAAAACATTGTATGCAAACATGTAAATTGCACATAATGCAGTTTTTAAATTAACTTCTAAATTATAAAATTTCTATTTGTAGTTGAAATATAATCATTTACACATTTATTTAAACATAAATTCAACAATTCAGACATCAGTAACAGGTCAAATAAAACATAATGAGCATATAGCCAGCCTAGACTTATTTTCTAGCGAACTAACACGTGATGACTTGCTTGAGGTAAATGAAATGCTATGTGATATTTTGTTTACAAGATGTTTTAATGACGTCTTTCCACGATTGAAACACTGTTTGAGTGATTACATGAGGCATAAGATATTAATTCAGGTTTATTTCGCATTAAAACTAGAAGTAAAGAGGGAAGGGATGATCACGCTGACTCGCACTCCACGCTGCCATTTAAACTGAAGCGTTTATGCAGCGATCTGTCACGCCACATCAAAGAGCGGCAAAACAGCTTTTATTGTCTGAATTTCCAGAAATTTTTTTATTTGTTCGGTATACATGCGCACAAACCGAAGACCTGTACCGAAAACTTTCGGTATGAATATGTGTACTGTTACACCCCTAGTGGAAACCATGATGTATGAATATATGTATGCATGTGTAATATATAAATTTTTTTTATCACGTTGAATCACAGTCGTGGGCTGTGATTAATCATGATTAATCACAAATTTAAAATACTAGGATTTGCCTGTAAATGTGTTGAAAAAGAAATGCATGACAAACTAGTTTAAGGAAACAGAACCTATCACTCTTCCGCCAGGTATGAGACATAATCCTTATTATTCTTTTATCATTATTATTTTGTTTTTATTCAGCCATTATCAGCCTTTATACTGGCAATAAAACGTTAACCAAGCTACATCGCTTCAATCCCAGTATACATTTACACAACTATTATCAAAAGTATTTCTAAATAAATACAACAAAACATTTTCTTGCGACCTTACGTGAAGTATTATGACAAAATACATTATGAAGAAGAATTGGACCTGTTCTGCAGGTGCATTAGAGCTAATATTATCATCATGGTGTAATAACTTCCATTTTGCGATCACATGTGGAATTTGGTTGTTTACTGTTGTTAAAATATGCTATTTATAGCCTTTTATATCGCTGCACAAATTAGCATTTCCGATGTACACATTCATCTAAACATAAATTCAACAATTCAGACATCAGTAACAGGTCAAATAAAACATAATGAGCATATAGCCAGCCTAGACTTATTTTCTAGCGAACTAACACGTGATGACTTGCTTGAGGTAAATGAAATGCTATGTGATATTTTGTTTACAAGATGTTTTAATGACGTCTTTCCACGATTGAAACACTGTTTGAGTGATTACATGAGGCATAAGATATTAATTCAGGTTTATTTCGCATTAAAACTAGAAGTAAAGAGGGAAGGGATGATCACGCTGACTCGCACTCCACGCTGCCATTTAAACTGAAGCGTTTATGCAGCGATCTGTCACGCCACATCAAAGAGCGGCAAAACAGCTTTTATTGTCTGAATTTCCAGAAATTTTTTTTTTTATTTGTTCGGTATACATGCGCACCAAACCGAAAGACCTGTACCGAAAACTTTCGGTATGAATATGTGTACTGTTACACCCCCTAGTGGAAACCATGATGTATGAATATATGTATGCATGTGTAATATATAAATTTTTTTTATCACGTTGAATCACAGTCGTGGGCTGTGATTAATCATGATTAATCACAAATTTAAAATACTAGGATTTGCCTGTAAATGTGTTGAAAAAGAAATGCATGACAAACTAGTTTAAGGAAACAGAACCTATCACTCTTCCACCAGGTATGAGACATAATCCTTATTATTCTTTTATCATTATTATTTTGTTTTTATTCAGCCATTATCAGCCTTTATACTGGCAATAAAACGTTAACCAAGCTACATCGCTTCAATCCCAGTATACATTTACACAACTATTATCAAAAGTATTTCTAAATAAATACAACAAAACATTTTCTTGCGACCTTACGTGAAGTATTATGACAAAATGCATTATGAAGAAGAATTGGACCTGTTCTGCAGGTGCATTAGAGCTAATATTATCATCATGGTGTAATAACTTCCATTTTGCGATCACATGTGGAATTTGGTTGTTTACTGTTGTTAAAATATGCTATTTATAGCCTTTTATATCGCTGCACAAATTAGCATTTCCGATGTACACATTCATCTAAAAAAAAAATCACATACAGACCATATCTATCGTAATCGTATGTTTATTATCTTATATAATCTATAGTGGCTGTTGTCATGTTTATTTCTGCTGTGTAAAAGCCTTAACATGAATGCTCTGATGAAACTCACGTTGTTTGATGTTACAACCACCTCTCCGTTCTTAAGTTGCCAGGGATACATTCCAAGTATTAATTTTTATTTGTCTATATACACTTTAGGCAGCCGCCGTACATTATAAAAGTAGCCCAAAAAAACGCAAACCACGGCTCTGTAATTTTTTCCCGCGACTGTATTTTCAAAATAGCCCACTTGTGCCGTTACCCTGGCAACACTGGTTCGCTGTACCCTCATCACACAATGATAGATAACCTTCCACGCTGCCATGACGGGAAGAAGTTAGGGTCAAACCTTATCAAGCGATTAATTTTCGTTAAAAAAATATTAATGCGTTAAAAATTTGATTAATCACATGCGTTAATGTTGACACCCCTTTTATATATATATATATACATACATACATACATACATACATGGCTGGGAAGGTTACTTTTAAAATGTACTTCGTCACAGATTACATGCTTTAAAGGGGTCATCGGATGCCCATTTTACACAAGTTGATATGATTCTTTAGGGTCTTAATGAAGTCTATAACATACTTTGGTTAAAATTTTTCAATGGTAGTGTAAAAAACACCTTCTTTATCCTGTCAAAATCAGCTCTGTTTTCAGCACGCTGATCTAGTTCATGTTGCTTTAAATGCTAATGAGCTCTGCTGACTCCACCCCTCTCTTCCGTGGAGTGACGAGCAGACCATAGATGTGTAGATACCTTATTCAACCGCTTATCCGAAAATGTCGGATGGCTTACGTATCGCCGCCCATAGAAACAGTCCATAATGAGGCATCTAGGTATGTATATCTATGGAGCATACTAAACTTCAGCTGCGAAACTGACTAACTAGCACATAATTAGGAAAGGCGATTTGCAAAGATTCGTAAAAACCCTTATGCTCACTTCTTCTGTAGATAAAGCTGGATCACAAATTATTCGGGCGAACATAGATGCATTTAGGCAGATCGGGATTGGCGCATTCCCTTCAAAACGAAAGTAACGTTAATTCTCTGCGTCTTCAGTGGCTCAGATGTCGGGAGTAAATGACGACTGCTATATTCATTATTACATCCAACAACAAAACGCCTCAATCGCTTAATCGGAGACATCTTGTCTTCCCCTGCACCGGAGTTGACACAATGGCGGTCGGACTGTTTACAGCTCACTCAGTTCACTCAGGGCGGGTCTAAGGTAAGACGGCCTTGTCAATCAGCTATCATGGGAGCGGTCTGTACAGAATTACGTCATTCTCACAGGAACCTCAGAACAGCCTGATTTGAGAGAGGAGATTTTAAAATTGGGATTTAAAAAAAAAAACAACTACTGGGTGGATTTTTATCATTATAGGATGGATGTGTACACACACTTCCAACACACATTTATGTTCAAACAACTTGTAAAGTGAATTTTGCATCCGATGACCCCTTTAAAAAGTATTTTGTAACGCATTTCGTTAATTACTTAATTTTAGTAACTTAATCTAAATACTTTGGAATACTTAAGGTAAGGGGCATATTAACTTCGATGTCTTGTTTTTATGTTAACCACCTCTAAATAAAAATGGTGGCAAGAATACATTTAAAACAATTATAAATGCATAAATAATGTTATGAGATTAATATTTTCAATACAACATTTTGAACATGGAAAAAGTATGGGAGGAAATTATTTTTAAACATGAAACTAAAACCGCCAGTTGGTGGTGGCAAATCACTGTCTTAATGAAAGAGTCATGGATGATTCCTTCAAAAGGACTGATTCATTCAGAAATCAAGCAAGTGATTTTATGAATGTAATTGAATTATTCTCAGCTGATTCATTCAAAATGTGGCTTCATTCTGGAAACAAATGTTGCTTCCAGACGCGTAACTTTTCTGATGTGGATTTATTTTGAAGGCAGGTTATTTGCATTGTGCAAATAGCCATAAATTCTATTTACACCATGTAGGAAAAAGTAGCATTTTCTTTGCAACAAGTGATAGTAATTAGATGTTATTAATACTTGCTGCAAACAGTGGCAGTTATGTGATGGGAAAAGGGAGAAGAACGGGAGTTGAATGAGTTCGACATAAGACAGATTCAAACTCAAATCTTATCACCACTTCTCAAATAGGTGTCTTTTCTAATGATGTCTGTCCCAACCAGATTTGCGCTTAGTGTAAATAGACCAGCGGTTGTATGGAACCATATTTGTTTTCGCTATAGAGCAAATCAGACAACACTGTTCTTTTAACAAGACACTAAATATAATTTTTTTGTTATGAATTGCATAAAATCAGCATCACATTTGCAATCGTGCTAATATTCGGCTAAACGGCACTCTTCTTCCTCAATTGATATTACTTAACTATACATAAATATAGAAAAACGCTAACTTGTACAGACCTGAGACTGAGAACAACTTACTTTAAGATGCTTTTTCAAGGTTAGATGTTCCTTTGAAGCCAAGAGACGTTTTGTTGCAGGTAAACAAAAATTACATAGCCTGCTGTGATGTTCCGTCCTTTTTCACATTTATAAATAAAATCGTCTTTTTATTTCCATGACAATTATGCGCTTGGCTTTCTGATTTTCTCTTGCATTTTAGTGAGTCATCACTATAGTCTGCACTCTGCAGGCAGGCTGCTGTTTGAACAGGCTGCACGCGAGTCAGAGTATCACCAGTTGCCTCATGTTTAAAATTTCCAATCATTTTACATTAATATTAAAATAAATAAGTGACATTTAAAAATCAAGGTAATCACTTTGGTAATCTAAAATACATTTCGGATGTAACTGTAATTTGATTACCACCCATTTAAAATGTAACTATAATGAAATAGTTACTCGTATTTTGTATTTTAAATACCTAACGACGTTACATGCATTTCGTTACTCCCCAGCCCTGTATATGTGTGTGTGTATGTATATGTATATGTATATGTATATATATATATATATATATATATATATATAAATACATGCATACACATACACATAAAGGGTGAATCCCATTTCTCTGTCTTACCCCTTCCCCTTACCCCTTCCCCTTAGTTTTGCGCGTTCACGTGAGAGTAAGGGCTATCCCAATTCTCGCTTTGATCGAGGGGTAGGGCTAAGGGAAGGGTAGATACCCTTAAAACCAAGCATTTTCGCGAGCTTACTTGAAACCAAGGGGTACACAGAACGCACTGCGCAACCGGCAACAATGGCGGCCAGATCATCAAGTATTAAAGTATTTTCGGCTTAAATAATTTATTTAAAAATTACGACAGTCTTGTTTTGTGCTCTAGACAGTCCTGTACATATATATTTGCAACATGATCTCACAGAATTCCATGTAATGTTCACAGACTTAATTAACCTCCGAATCTGTGGTGGCATCACGGAATCGCTGAAAATTCCGTGATGGGCTCACAGAAGTGATACCAATGTAAGTCAGTGACAGGCATCAGCCGTGCTCCACGCACGGAAACCCTTAGCATCAATATGCCGACGCGATACTGGGAAATTTATCGTCATCATTATTGTTCAGAACTGGGTAGGTTTAGGGTAGGGTGGGGTCAGGTACTCCAGTGAAAGTATAACTGCATCGAGTCACTCTTTTACGTGGTCCGATGCAGCGCTGGTGTTGAACCAGTGAATCCGTGCATGGACCACGGCTGATGCCTTCTGTGAGCCCATCACGGATTTTTCGGCAATTCCGTGATGCCACCACAGTTTCGGGGTTAATTAAGTCCGTGAACATTACACGGAATTCTCTGAGATCAGGTTGATATTTGCAACCATGTTCTTAACTGAAACGTTTTAAAAAAAAAATCGCTAGTTTGCGATGCTAACGTTACATTGCTGATTTGCACAACAGTCCCGCAGACTAGCCTTGAA
Source organism: Onychostoma macrolepis (assembly GCF_012432095.1). NCBI lineage: Eukaryota > Metazoa > Chordata > Actinopteri > Cypriniformes > Cyprinidae > Onychostoma > Onychostoma macrolepis. The sequence goes on along the minus strand of NC_081172.1, from coordinate 14,639,828 downwards.
TGGACTCCATGCATGTCTACAGTTTTAACAAGTTTGTAAAATGATCCGTAGTTTGTGATCAACACTTGTCGGCTCTGGTGACGTAGCAGCCAGCTAGTGACGGTGTAGGATGACGTAACCGTAACCAAGTGGTGTATATATACATACATACACACAGTCATGGCCAAAAGTATTGGCATCCTTGGTAAATATGATCAAAGAAGGCTCTGAAAATAAACCTGCATTGTTAATCCTTTTGATCTTTTATTTAAAAATTAACAAAAATCTAACCTTTCATTAGATAATAAGAATTTAAAATGGGGGAAATATCATTATGAAATGTTTTTCTCAAATACACGTTGGACACAATTATTGGCACCCCTAGAAATTCTTATGCGAAAAATATCTCTGAAGTATATTCCCATTCATATTCACAATTATGAGCACTCCAGGGTGATTATGAACATGAAATTATCCAGCCATGGCTTCCTGTTTCACAGAAATATAAATAAGAGGGAAAACAAAGCCGAAATTCCCTTAATCATCCATCACAATGAGAAAAAACAAAGAATATATCTCTGATGTGCAGCAAAAGATAATTGAGCTTCACAAATTAGTGAAGTGGCTTTAAGAAAAGAGCTAGAGCAGTGAAAATTCCCATTTACAACCTCAGGGCAATAATTAAGAATTTCCAATCAACATAAAATGTTACGAAACTGCCTGGAAGAGGACGTATGTCTATATCGTCCTAATGCATGGTGAGAAGGAGAGTTTGAGTGGGTAAAGACTCTCCAAGGACCACAGCTGGAGAATTGCAGAAAATAGTTGAGTCTCCGGGTCAGAAAACCTTAAAAAAATAAAATAAATAAAAAAAAGTCAAACAGCACCTACATCACCACGTGTTGTTTGGGAGGGTTTCAAGAAAAATTCTCCTCACTCATCCAAAAACAAACTCCAGCATATTCAGTTATCAGACACGACTGGAACTTCAAATAGGACTGGCTTCTATGGTCAGATGAAACAAAATAATGAGCTTTTAGCAGCAAACACTCAAGATGGGTTTGGTGAACACGGGGATAAAAAGTACCCCATGTGTACAATGAAATATACTGCTGTATTTTTGATGTTGTGGGCCTATATTTCTGCTGGAGGTCCTGGACATCTTGTTTAGACACGTGGCATCACTGATTCTATCAAATACCAACAGATAAAAAAAAATCAAAAAGTGACTGACTCTGTTAGAAATCTTATAATGGGCCATGTTTGGATCTTCCAACCGTACAATAATCCAAACACAAACCTCAAAATCAACACAAAAATGGGTCACTGGGCACAAAAACAAGCTTCTGCTATGGCCATTCCAGTCCTCTGACCTGAACCCTGCAGAAAATGAGTAGGGTGAAGTGAAGAGAAGAAGCACCGTCGTGGAGCTGGGAATCTAAAGGGTCTGGAGTGATTCTGGATGAAAAAAAAAAGGTCTCTGATCTCTTGTCAGGTGTTCTCTAACCTCATCAGGAATGTAGGAAAAAATTTAGTGCTGTTAAACTTGCAGATGGAGGTTTCAAAAAGTATTGAATAAAAGGGTAGCGTTAATTGTGGCCAATGTGTATTAGAGAAAAACATTTATTTCATAATGATATTTCCCCCCATTTAAAATTCTTATTATCCAATGAAAGGTAAGATTTGTGATTTATTTTTTTTTTTTAAATAAAAGATTAAAAGGATTAACAATGCAGATTAATTTTCACAGCCTTCTTTGATCATATTTATCAAGGGTGCCAATACTTTTGGCCATGATTGTATATAATATACAAATGTACAGAGATTGAGATTTTTTTTTTTTAGGATTCTTTGAGTGATGGAAAGTTGAGTTAGATATCTTTTTTTAACATTGTAAATGTCTGTCTTTTTTGATCAGTGTAAAGTATTATTTTTAAAAGCATAAAAACTGTTACGATCTGTTATTCATTTTCTTTTTCTCTCATTTAATCAGCAACAAGAACTGGGAAATCACAACCACCTTCAGACATTCCCTGTAAGTTTGCTGCTTTTGAAATTGCACACTTTCTGATCTACTTGGTCAAGAGAGATGTTTACTACTATAATCATTTTCTGTTGTCTCAACAGCCCATAAAACCAGTTCGAGCGAGCCAGAGTATCTGTGTAAGTGGATGGGGCTGCCGTATGCGGAGTGCACATGGGAGGATGGCGCATTAATCGGAAAGAAATTTCAGGCATGCGTTGATAGTTTCCAAAACAGAAATGCCTGTAAGACAGTTCCTTCCAAAGATTGTAAGGTGTGTATGAGATTGTGTGCTGATGGAGCTTTTCTTTCTTCTTTGGGAAAAAGGTGTTGTAATTGTCATTTTTTCTTATTTTTTTTTTGGTCCAAATGGAAGGTATTGAAACAGAGGCCAAGATTTTTGGCCTTGAAGAAGCAGCCTTCTTACATTGGAAATGAGGTCCTTCAACTCAGAGATTACCAGTTAGATGGAGTGAACTGGCTTGCTCACTCCTGGTGCAGGTATGTAACATACAAGTGGAGCTTTTAGTCAGGAATTTAATATTTTCTGTTACTGATGAAGTACAGGCATTGGCGTTCGATTTGTCGAAATATTATTTCCGTGCAGAAAGCCTTGAAATATAAATAAAACTTACTTAATGTGTTGCTTTTATTAAATTTTTTAATTAAATAACAGTACTAAAAAGAGTACTTTTTAAACTGACTGTTTACTTACTGAAATAATTGCTTGGGAAACCTTTAAATAATATTAACACATTGTAGAAACACTTACATGTCATTTAATAAAATGTAAATGTCATTAGCAAATATTAATATTCTTTATTAAAATCATTATTAAAAAAAGAAGATTGTATATAATATCAGTGTTATTTTAGTATTATTTATATACTATTATTTAGTAATATTTTGATAAAGCTTTTAATTTGAATTTTTTAAACTTTCGTTTTAATTCAAGTAATTTTGTTTTGTATTTATTACTATTATTTTTAGCTTTAAATTATTTTCATTCAATTCAGTTTTAGTACTTTATCTTATTTAGTTGCTGAGACAACATTTTTTTAAGGTTTTTTTTAGCTTTTCTAATATTTATTGTTTTATTTCAGTTTTATTATTTTGATTTTAATAGTTTTACTTAATTAAAACAAGTAGTTAATATCAAGCTTCATATTAGTTCTTGATTTTGAATGAACCATGCTTTCTTCATCTCTGGTTTCTGTTATGTTCTGTAGGTGTAACAGTGTTATCTTGGCTGATGAAATGGGCCTGGGAAAGACCATTCAGACGATCTCCTTCCTTTCCTACCTTTTCCATCAGCACCAGCTTTATGGTCCCTTCATCCTGGTGGTACCCCTGTCAACCCTCACTTCCTGGCAGAGGGAGTTTGAAACATGGGCCCCGGACATGAATGTAGTGGTGTACCTAGGAGACGTCACAAGTAGAAAGACAGTAAGCTAGTACTCATGCTGAGACAATCCAACCACAAAGAATCCAACCTGTTATAATAAGGCTGGTTTGAGGTATAACTCCCTGTTTTTGACCAGATCCGGGACTATGAATGGATCCACCAGCAGACAAAAAGGATCAAGTTTAATGCACTTTTGACCACATATGAAATTCTACTGAAGGACAAGGTATGATACTCGTATATCTTTGATTTAATCTTTTGTACTTGGATTGTGTGTCATAGAAATGAGTTGTTCTTCATTATTCACAAATGATTGAGTCAAGACTCGTCTGTGTGTGCAGGGAGTGCTGGGGAATATAAACTGGGCTTTCCTCGGAGTTGATGAAGCTCACCGGCTTAAGAATGACGACTCGCTGCTATATAAAACTCTGATCGACTTTCGATCCAATCACAGGCTGCTCATTACTGGGACCCCACTGCAGAATTCGCTCAAAGAGCTGTGGTCCCTTCTGCACTTTCTTATGCCTGACAAGTAGGTTCTCACACTATGGGTTTGCAGGTTCATTTTTACCATTTGGGATCCACCAGAAGAATTGAGAGAAAATATAAATTTCACAGTTAAAATGTTAATTTAAGACATTTAGTAAATATATTTTAGATTATATTTATATTGCGAAAACGCTGTACAAATAAATTTGAATTGAAAATGATGTATATACTGTTTACATTACCAATCAAAATGACTGCTAAAAATACAGTTTAACCAACACAAAAATAAATGGCATTTTTTAATATATTAAAATAGAAACTGGTTATTTTAATTGGCAATAATTCACAATATTACGGTTTTTACTGTGCTCTTGATCAAATAAATGCAGCCTTGGTGAGCATTATAGACTTAAAACACACACACATTTAAAAAATGTGTAACACTTTACAATAAGGTTTCATTTGTTAACCACATTTAATGCATTAACTAACAATGAGCAATACATTTGTTACAGTATTAACATTAGTTAATTGAAAATATAGCTCAGGTCCATTAAATAACATGAATAGATACAACTTTTTGATTTTAATAATGTATTAGCAAATGTTGAAATCAACATTAACTAAGATTAATACATGGTTTAGAAGTTGAGTTTCTTTCTTCTGTTGTGCACAAAAGAAGATATTTTGAAGAATACTGGTAACCAAACACTTGATGGTAGCTACTGACTTCCATAATATTGAAAAAAGTACTATGGATGTCAGTGGCTGCCGTCAGATGTTTGGTAAATGATTCAAAAAGTTTAAAACCCCTGTTTTTGACTTTGCCTCCCATTAGGTTTGAGTCCTGGGAGGATTTTGAGGATGAGCATGGTAAAGGCAGGGATAATGGTTATCAGAGCCTCCACAAAGTTCTGGAGCCATTCCTGCTGCGTCGTGTCAAGAAAGATGTGGAGAAATCCCTGCCGGCAAAAGTGGAGCAAATCCTCAGAGTCGACATGTCTGCTCAGCAAAAACAGTACTACAAGTGAGCACTGTTTTATCCGATTTCATGCCTCTTTCCAATAGCTCTCTAAATCGAGTGACTCTTTGATTGAGCCAAATTTTGATTCCAGACTCTAAGACTGCATGCAATTGGAATGCGAGTGTTCAGAGAACATCTGTACATCTCATCACTGTTCATTTGTAATGTGACCTTTTCAGATGGATCCTAACGAGAAACTTCAAAGCCTTGTTTAAAGGCACCAGAGGCAGCTCTTCTGGCTTTTTGAACATTGTCATGGAGCTGAAGAAATGTTGTAACCATGGTTTCCTCATCAAACAACCAGAGGAGGTTGAGAATGAAAAAACACACGAGCACCTACAGGTATGACTCTCCTAGATTGAAACAGAATGATTTTGTTCTTAGGAGAACATCTTTTTTGAGGTTGTTTGTTGATGTTTGTTCAGAGTTTGGTGCGAGGCAGCGGGAAACTGGTTCTGCTGGACAAGCTTCTCACGCGTCTCAGGGAGAGAGGCAACCGCGTACTCATCTTCTCTCAGATGGTCCGAATGTTGGACATCCTTGCTGAATACCTGGCTTTGAAACGATATCCGTTTCAGGTATGATCTGAAATGTCAAGTGTTACATTGTTTGTATGTACAGCATCAAAGCAAACCCGTGGACCCTAATTAGAAAGATGCCTACTAGGCAAGTGTAATTGACTGGCTGACTAGTTAAAGCATTATTTAAGTTGTTCTCTGATTGATTTTCCTGTGTGTCTTTGCCTGGCGTAAACATCAGTGAAAAATATTTCTCCACCCTGTTGAAAAAAAACAGCTAATGCTGGTTAAGTAGGTTTTGAAGCATGGATGCTGGTTTGAGCTGGTTTAAGATGGTCCTTAGCTGGTCATGTGCTGGTCCTAAGCTGGTCCTGAGCAGGAGCTAGTTGCTTAGGACCAGCACATGACCAGCTCATGACCAGCTCAAACCAGCATCCATGCTTAAAAACATGAGTCCTGTATCTAAATCTCGCAGTGATCACTGAATACACTGGGTGGTGCTGTGGATACGTGCCGTTAACAGGGATTAAAGTTCTCCGTCGCTACGACGGATTTCCGTTAATTGCAGAGAGTCTACGACGGATTTCCGTCAATTGCAGGATTCCCGCCTGTCTTTAATGTCTTAAATTCACTTTTCATAATTTTAAGGCCGTAAATAGGCTTACATTTCTCAAACAGTGTAATAAATGTCTTAATTTTAGCTTGAATAGGTCTTAAATTAGGGAAAGACGAGGTGTATTCGGCCTGCTGAGGGGGGTGTGATCAAAGCCTGGAGTGGAGTAAAATCACGTTCCTCTCTCCGCTCTAAGCGTTCTGTATTCACTCCGCTGTGGATCCACTCCGGGTTTTCTGTTCCCGCTCACGGAAAAACTGCTCCGTGTTCACTCCATTAGTTATTAGGGATAACAGGGGAAAAATGAGAGGAAAAGAAACATGTAGCGCATTGTTGTTGTTGTTCTGCCGGCACACCAAAAATCATCCCCGCCATAGCTGCAGCTTCTCACTGACAACACAGTAACGCCGCTCGCATCATTCACAGTCGGGTTATTATCAGAGAACTGAGCAGAATTCGGCGCGGGATTGCGGCTATTACCGGTAATAATCATTCTACTCATTCCCGCAGGTTCCGACGGAATGTATCACATTTGCACCTGCTTTTGAGTCTTGAACTCTCGCGCGCTCTCATTTTCTGTGCACAGATCGCGATAAGGAGAGTGACAGCTTTTAATTATTATTAAGGGAGTTTGCAAATGTGATATTGATTTAATACAACAGATTAATAAACAAGTACTGCATGATTTTGCTCTATATCATCAACGAAAATAGTTCTAAATGAAGTAACAGCTGAGCCGCTGCACATCTCTAAAAGCAAACACGGCGGTGTTTCATTCATGAATGAAAGTGCGTTTTTGATTCATGATTAACCATTCATAAAGACAGTGCCTGCGTCCCAATGTGCATACTATCCATCCTAAATTCTGTGTGGTAGTAGTAATTTTCAATACTATTTAGGGCAAATAGGGTGGGTAGTATACATATTGGGACGCAGGGAGTCACTTGCTTCATTCCTGAATGAATCATCCGTTCGAACAAATCAATTGAATGAATGATTCAATGAAGAAATCATTGACTTGCCGCAACCTGCTGGCGATTTCAGTTTCACTTTTAACGTATAATTTCAGTTATTTAAATCATTTAATATTTCTGTATTCAAAATTTTATATTTAAAACATGAATCTATTAATTTAATTGCACTCATGCCACCTCTGAGCCTCATTAAACGTCTGAAAATGTACAAACCACTTTTGTGTTCTTCTGTGCCACCTCTGTAGTACAAATTATTTTTTTATTAATACTAATTTCATATGATTGGTAACTTATTTGTCTTATTCTACTACTTAGAGTAAGTCACTTTAAAGGAACACTCCACTCCACGCAGCAGGCGCAGTGATATTACGCAGCACCTGAAAGTAGTCCCCAGCTATATTATAACTAGTTACCTAGCTGGGGACTACTTTCAGGCGCCATGTATCACTGCGCCTGCTGCGCCATGGTATGGCAGCAAAGTTCCTTGATTATTACGCCAGAATGAGAGTATAGTTCCTAATCATATCAGCCTAGAAAATCGCAACTTTTCATTTTCCACCGGTCTTAGTACACGATATAACTACAGAAGAGTCAAGTTTTAAATAGGACAAATATCGAAACTCTTTGGTCATTTTTGAACGCGATGCTACTGGTCTAATCGGATTCAATGATCTATGCTAAGCTATGCTAAAAGTGCTATCGCCAGATCCAGAGATCAGCTGAATGGATTCAAAAACGGTAAAACTCAACTTATTAACTCTGGGGGAGTTGGAGAATGAGCCTATTTCCAAAAAAAGTGGAGTGTTCCTTTAAGGAGTCAAATGTCACCTCGTATTAGGAAGGCTAATTTTTGATTATTGATCAGAAGGTGCTCCTAAATTTTTTTTAAATTAGGAGGACAAGCACTCCTAAAAAGAAAAGTAAGCACAGAGCCATGTGTAACATATTCGATCTGTGCATGAGGTCTTAAAGAGACAGCAGCCTAAATAAACCTGTTGCTGTCTTTCATTATACAGTGAAGACTATCTAGTGTTATTTTACAGTTGAATAGATTATAATTTGACCTAACTGAAAAATATTAAGTATTGATAATTTAATTTGTATCTTGTTATTGTTTTTGTTTGTACTATTGATTGTCATTAATTTATTTGTTCTTATTTTATTATTTACTATTTACTTGTCTTATTTAGTTAAAATAAATTCGATTCTTGGGTGGGGAGGAAGAAAAACACGGCTCTTAAACTGGGTGTGTGACAGGTATGGCTGTGGAATGGGGTTTGGCCGAGGAAAAATTCTCAGTCAAAAGATTTTTTTTTTTTGCTTTAACCCCTGCGTTAAGATGATAAGAGATGAAGCCATGTGGCAATATTCCTATATAATGGAAAGTAATAATAACATATGAGGATCTGTGGTAAAGATGAAAAGATACTTGGTCGTTTCGTTTATATCACAGTTTGGACCAGAGCCATTGAGCTTAGTAAAGCCTCATTTGACAGCATATGACAGCCACAATCTCATCCATATTGCTATAAAATATAGCATTCTGTGTATAATTCAAATGGGTCTGTTACGTTTTGTTGTCTGCGCCGATTCACGCATATGATCTGCTCCTTGCTAGTGTGTGTGCGGTGCTGCGGTTAGTGTGACACAGCGCGAAGCCAGACTTCTTTTGCCCCAATGGAAAAGCATATTTACACTGTCTAAATGGTTCCCTATCCTCTGTATAGTGCACTACGTGCCATTCACCGTACAGAAAATACTAATTATGTGAACAAGTGACCGATATCAGCCGTGGCTTCAGCGTTTATTTATAGTGTACGGGGCGGGATGCTTTGGATTCTAGAGAGCATTTGATTGAACAAAGTCTGATGAGAAGCTGAAGTGCAGGGTGATGTCATCAAAATCTTTGATCGATATTGGCAGAAGTGAGAGACTGTAAGTTTTGAATGCTTATATCTTGTAAACGCGAATTTTGTCTTTTTTTTTTTTTTTTTTTGGAGCACACTAGTTTATAGATAACCTTGAGGCTAACATACTAAAAGCAAAAAAAAAATTTAATTTATGGGGACTTATTTATTTGAAATTTATGGGGAATTTATTTGAATTTATTTTATTTTTTTAATCATACACAAGGTTTTGAAGTTAACTTGCATGAAAACTAGGGGTGTGAATCGGCACTGGTTTCACAATTCAATTCGATTACGATTATCGTGTGAAGATGCATCACGATTATATCAAATGTATTTTGTGAATTTTTATAAAATTATATAAGCAGGCTACTTCTTAAATGAATTATTAATTAATATATAATTTATTTATTAAGTACTGTTAAGAATTAAGCGAAGTAAATATAGCTTCAAAACATACAAGTAATAAATGGGGGAAAAGACAATTACAAGTGATTAAACAAAAAGCACTTTCAGTATCTAAGAGTACTTTAAGTATCCGAAAGTTTACAGACAATCATAGTTATGGGTTTTTCATTTTTCCTCAGCATTATTGCCAATTGATTAGCCCAGATTAACACAGTGGCAGCTAATAGGCTGCATTCACACTAATGCACAGATCTATTTCCACATATCAGATGTTTTGTCCTGTTCTGAAAACATAACTGATTGTTTACATCAATTTCATAAAAGTATTCGGGGATGCAAGTGCATTTAAACGCAGCCACGAGCTTCAGGACAAACAAACACAAAGCGCACGTGTCAGTACATGAGTTTCGTGCATCTAATACGTACTGCATTCCAAACGGCAGAAATGAAAGCATATCTAAAGTAAAAGACTAAAATAACAGCGAGTGAAAACACTGTCGAGCAATACGCACGTGTCTCACAGCACATATTCTGTGCAATGAAGCCTGCCGCGATTGTCTCTAGCGTGCAGGCGTACCAAATGCGGGAAAAAGCCAAGCTCAGATTTAAAAAAATAAATAAAAAATAGAGAGTGCATTTGTAATACTCGCGTAACAAGCGCCTATGCGAATGACGTCAGTAGGCTATAATCGATTATGGTCTATTACTGCATCGATGCGATAATTAATTTCAACACCCCTAATGAAAACCATTATCAGTGATGTAACATTTTTGAATAAAACAAAATACATTGCATACTTAAATTCTTTTTAATTTGCATTTGAATTCCTTTAAGAAATGGATTACCATATTTTCCACAACCTGAGTCACATTTTTTTCTCTCTTCAGTGAAATTTTGACCCGGTGCTGCACTTAGAAAATGTGGTACTTGTTTTTGTGTGCTACCAAGTACTCGATTACAAAATTATGCGAATGCACTTGCTTAGTGTCGTTGTACAGTTGACAGTTTGTAATGTCTGAGGAGACATTCAGAGGTGTAGCTTGTATGGACTTGGCTCGGGTGATTTAGGGAATCATGTGTCAGGCTTGCAGTATGTCTGCTCAGACATCAAGTTCCCCCTAGCCTATTTTTATCACTTGGTTATTTTTTGATCGGTGCAGCTTTGAGCATTCGCACAGCTTGTGTCTTAATGTTGTTTTGGTCTGGCAAAACATCTTCAGTGTCGTCATAATTTTGTGGTGACTTAGGGGGTTTTAGGATTTATGGGTGTATATCTAGCTGAGGTGCCCTAGTTTGGTCAAAGTGCCTCGCTTGACATTCCTTAACCGCATCTGTGTTTTCTCTCATGTTCAGCGTTTGGACGGCTCGATCAAGGGAGAGCTCAGAAAACAAGCACTGGACCACTTTAATGCAGAAGGCTCTGAGGTAAGGTCCTAAACTATGGCATGCGTGTTTGTTTTGTTTGGGCAGAGCTGCACTGTCTGGAGACATTTGCTATGGTTGTGATGTTCCAGGCAGCTCTCTGCGTCAGAGCTCAGTTGACAAGGCACTTTACTGGTTCTGGGAATGCTTGATCCATGGGAAATACAGGCCTTATGTAATTATTAGAAGAATGTAAATGTAATTTATAAAGGGTCAAAACAGTTCTGTCAGATTGAAACAAGAAGGCCCATATGTGTTCAAAAACTCTACAGTAAACTCATTAAATACACAGAATATACAATAAATGAATGTTTCATAAGTTCGACAAGGTTGATTTATATTTAAGTAGTGATGCAACATCTGCGCCACTAGTGTCACCAAAAATAAGTAAAAATTGCAAAGAAAATAAATGTTTTTCTAACAAGGAATGTAACTCTTAAAATATGTGACCCTGGACCACAAAACCAGTCTTAAGTGTCAATTTTTCATTTTCATTTCAAGCTTTCCATTGATGTATGGTTTGTTAGGATCGGACAATATTTGGCCGAGATCCAACTATTTGTAAATCTGGAATCTGAGGGTGCAAAAAAATCTAAATATTGAGAAAATCGCCTTTAAAGTTGTCCAAATGAAGTTCTTAGCAATGCATGTAACTAATCAAAAATGAAGTTTTGATATATTTATGGTAAGAAATTTACAAAATATCTTCATGGAACATGATCTTTATTTAATATCCTAATGATTTTTGGCATAAAACAAAAATCGATAATTTTGACCCATGCAATGTATTTTTGGCTATTGCTACAAACATACCCCAGCAACTTAAGACTGGTTTTGTGGTCCAGGGTCACATATACAGTATATGCAATATATTGATGTTTGAGGTTCCATGAGGTTGATTTTAGATTTCATATAGGGTTGATTTGTATTTAAGTAGTGACGCAAATTCTGCACCACTAGTGTCACTAAAAAACATGAAGCAAAATAATTTTCTAATACATAATGTAACTCCTACAATAGAATATAAAGTATACTGTATACAGTACATTTGTTTTAAGCACTGCCTTTAGGTTCCATAAGGCTAATTGATCATTCATATAATATTGATTTTTGATAAGTGGTAATATAACTTCTGTGCCACCAATGCCACCAAAAATAATTCAAAACCACAAAGCAAAATAACGGTTTCCTAACAATCACTCCACCTGCCTGCTGTTGCTCAGACAGACTGATTTCTACCATTGCGTAGGCTATTATCCAGTTTTTATGCATATTAACCTGGAATAGGATAAATAGATTCAAGCTTTCATTACAATGCAGTTGGCTCTTGTTCTCACTGTCCACGGTCTTTAACAGGACTTCTGTTTCCTGCTGTCCACCCGAGCTGGAGGGCTTGGGATTAACCTGGCCTCTGCCGACACAGTGGTTATCTTTGACTCGGACTGGAACCCACAAAATGATCTTCAAGCCCAGGCCAGAGCCCACAGGATTGGCCAGAAAAAGCAAGTAAGTAGAGCATGAATCATTGACCTAATGTGTAACCGCACATACTTTTGGAGGAGTATGAGATAGTGTCATAAGTAGCATACATAGACTGCAATTAAATATATTTTGGGGTTCTTTACATAGGTGAATATCTATCGTCTGGTCACAAAAGGCACAGTGGAGGAAGACATTATTGAAAGAGCCAAAAAGAAGATGGTACTAGACCATCTTGTGATTCAGAGAATGGATACCACTGGGAGAACCGTACTGGATAACAACTCAGGAAATTCAAAGTGAGAACCTTGAATATTAAATAGAAAAATATTACTCTTATCAGAATGTTATTTTAAGCATGTATTGAACATATAACACAATGTATGCCTGTGTGTTGTCCATCTCCAGTTCAAACCCCTTCAGTAAAGAAGAATTGACAGCAATCTTGAAGTTTGGAGCAGAAGACCTTTTTAAGGAACCTGAGGGGGAGGAATCAGAACCACAGGAAATGGACATTGATGAGATCTTGCGGCTTGCTGAAACCAGAGAGAGCGATCAAGGATCTAGTGCTACAGACGAGCTTCTGTCACAGTTTAAGGTACTCAAGAGTCTGTTGAAACTTTTAATGTGAAGTAGCATATTTTCTCCTGAGCCTTGGCCCAGCATGAACTGTGTGTTTTTCTTTTGATAGGTTGCTAACTTCACTATGGATGAAAGCACACCAGATCTTGAGGAGAAGCATATACGCGACTGGGATGACATAATTCCAGAGGAGCAGCGGCGGAAGGCGGAGGAAGAGCAGAAGCAGAAGGAGATGGAAGACATCTACATGCTACCCAGAAGCAGATCTAAAAAGAGGGTAAGGAGGTGCTTCTAGGTTACCTGAGGTGGTTACTGCCTGTATTTTCATTAGCGGTCGACTGATTTTGGTTTTTTGACAGCCAATGCCGATTAAGGCTGTAAAAATGGCTGAAAAACTAAATTTGAACTTTGTACTAAAATATTATCAATATTCGAATTTAAAAGGCATCATTTCAGTCAGGGTGGAGAAAGGTTTTGGTTTCTCTCCTGAGGCCATAAGAGGGTGCATCGAGCAAAATATTACTAATGCACGTTTCTTCAAAGCAATAAAATAACACGACTGTCTCTGAAAAAAAGTGCATAATGTTTCAATTGTGACCCTGGACCACAAAACCAGTCTTAAGTCGCTGGGGTATATTTGTAGCAATAGCCAAAAATACATTGTATATGGGTCAAAATAGATTTTTTTGTTTTGCCAAAAATCATTAGGACATTAAGTAAAGATCGTGTTCCATGAAAATGTTTTGTAAATTTCCTACTGTAAATATATCAAAACTTAATTTTTGATTAGTAATATGCATTGCTAAGAACTTCATTTGGACAACTTTTAAGGCGATTTTCTCAATATTTAGATTTTTTTGCACCCTCATATTCCAGATTTTCAAATAGTTGCATCTCGGCCAAATATTGTCTTATCCTAGCAACCCATACATCAATGAAAAGCTTATTTATTCAGCTTTCAGATATGTATTACCTTTATGACTGGTTTTGTGGTCCATAGGCACATATAATTAAGTTGCTTAAACAATTATAAACAAAACAGCATCATGTATGCATGTATAGTTTAATACAAAGGACAGAAAACCAATCACAAAGAGTATTTTTCATTTAAAAACATGAGATGCAGTGGGATGGGGAAAAAACGCCATAAAGTCTCGAGACATGTTTTTTAAAAGTTGAACTTGAATTAATTTTACTTGGCTTTCTATACATGTGGCTCTCTTGTGCGAGACGTGAGTGCAACGGTGATAGATATCCCTATAGAAAATGCGATACGTATGTGTTTTGTGTGAAAGGCTTGGTTTCAGTTTTGACGTAAACATCATCTCCGTATTTATTGTCTCTTTTTCCGCAATATTTTGAATGAACAACGTAGCAGCACCGCATCTAGTGGGTTCAACTGGATAGGCTAAGAAAAACATTAAAATGCAACGACACTTACATCGTCATCGCATCTTGTGTGCCACTGATGAGGCTGCCTGACACACACCTAAAATCCGAATGCAATGCTTTTGCATTCTAATGTATATTTTTATTTTAAATTCGACAAATATTCGAAATTCAAAAAACATTTTTGACAGCCCTAATGCCGATATCTTGGAAAGCAGGATGGCCGATATAAAACTGATGTAATTTTATTTATTTTAATATTTAAGAAATTTTAAATAATTTGAAAATGGGTTAAAAAATAAATGTGTAAAATAAACATACTGATTGTTTAGATGACAAAGTATTTTTCACAAATAAATAAATAAATATTTATATTTATTAAATATTAAATAAATATAAAAACGCCAAATATTGGCCGACCACTAATTTTCATGTACTATCAAGGCTTGTGCCAGCTCCAATTGAGTAATCTGGGTATTATTTTACAGAATCCACAGTAGTGGAGTATATGGGTGTTATTTAGGTAAATTAAAAAGGGGCAATATTTTACCAAAAATCTAAAATATTACTGAAATCTTTGGACTGACATACTTTTCATGACAATTCAGCACATACAAACACTGTAATTGTCTATTAATTCCCAGTATCTTACTGTAATATGCAAAAATAATTATTCTCATCTCAATTTTTCTAATTCAAATATACACTGCCTTTCAAAAGTAATTTTACAAATAATTTCTATTTTAAATAAATGTCATTCTTTTGAATTTTCTGTTTGTAACAGTGTCCTGAAGAAAAGGTCTAAAAATCACTGTTTCCAGGAAAATATTAAGCTGCTCAACTGTTATTTAAAAAAAATATTGAAATGGAATTTATTTTACATTCGAATGCTATTTCACTAATTTTGTTTTACTAGATTTTGGATCTAATAAATGCAGTCTTGTTGAGCCTGAGAGACTTATTTAAAAAATGTACAAAAAAAAAAAAAACCTATATCTGTATACAACCCTATGTAAGGTTTTTTTTTTTTTGGATTTTGGGTGAAATATGACCTGTACATGTCTTACACGAGGCGTAAAAGGGTTTTCAGCTCTGTAAACAGATACTCGCTTATCAGCATGCATTTATACTATACGTGTGTATCAGTAATATAAATGTACATAGCATACAGCCGTGTGAAGTGCTCCCTGTGGCTTTTCAGCACTTTTATCCTCTCCTTGAGCTGGATCCATAATATCTTGCTCGGGCTGTAATGACTCATTAGATTTTATAGCCACACGCTGCATTCCCATGTGATGGCAGCACATGTTGAAGTATGCAGCATCGTAGCTTTTGGAAACGAGTCATTAAGTTTTACAGTGCAGTGGACTCCCCGACGATAAGGCCGTGTGTGTGTTTGCAGCCACATGCTCATTACTCTTGCTTTACGCCAAAGATGATTTAATCCAGAGCAGAACAGAGGCGTCCACAAAATATTCTGTGAAATCACTGTTTTAATATTCCCAAAATGGATTTGTTAATCTATGCATGGTGAGAATGCAAGAAAAATACATTTTGCAACATTGTCCATAGTGCATTTTGCAAAAGCTGTATTGTGATGATTTTAGGCGCAGGCCAATGACAGCGACAGTGACGTGGGATCCAAACTGAAGCACAGATCCTCGGCTTCAGACAGTGAGACGGATGATAGTGAGGATGACAAACGGCCCAAGCGAAGAGGCAGGCCGAGAGCTCGCAAAAACAATGTGGAGGGATTTAATGACGCAGAGATCCGCAGGTAATATAGCTTAACATCCACTTACTGATTTAAGAGGGCTTTGCTGTAAACATTTCATTTACTTCATGGTCTATTTATTGTAGGTTTATAAAAGCATACAAGAAATTTGGAGCTCCGCTTGAGAGGTAAGAAATTACAATTTTAATAAATTAGTTGTGTTTTTAGTTCTCTCTAATGTAGTCCAGTGAGAAGCAATACTGAACAGTGTTATTTTAGTATTATTTATATACTATTATAATATTTATTAATATTTTGATTTATATTTCATTGCTATATTTTTGGGATTTAAAAAAAATTGTTTTATTTAGCTTTCATTTACTTTTATTTCAGTTTTAGTTTTTAGTACTTCAACTTAAAATTTTAACAAAAATTTGAATTGTTGACCTGGTCATCTGATATTTATATTTTAATTCAGCTTTATTTCAATTAACAGAACATTTTTGAATAGTTTTTTTAATTAACAGCAACAACATGATGTCCAATTAAAAGTAGTACTGAACTGGATATGGTGTTTTGTACAGGTTGGAGGCGATTGCCCGTGACTCTGAGCTGGTGGATAAGTCCATTGCAGACCTGAAGCGATTGGGGGAATTGGTGCACAACACCTGTGTTACTGCAGTGCAGGAGCACGAGGAGCTCATGAAAGAAAATCCTGTGGAAGGTGTGTGTTAATGTTAATAGCAGTGCTGAGTAAAAAGAGTGATTCATTTCCTCTTATTTTTTTAATAATCTTTTAATTTGTATTATTTCTTTGTTGCAGCTAAAGGCCCGGGGAAAAGACGAGGCATTAACATAAAGATTTCTGGAGTTCAGGTCAATGCTAAGTCTATTATCCAGCACAAAGAGGAGTTTGAACCACTACATAAAGCTGTGCCTTCAAATCCTGCTGAAAGGAACAAGTGAGTCCTAATTAAAGCTATATTATAGATTAGTTTTCATAATGTAGTACATAGTTGAGTTGCTACAGACACAAACCGCAGTGTGTCTAACAGTTGCAAGCACTCTCTGTGTGAAGATTTAATCAAGCCATTTGAATAGGATTTTATGTTTTTTTTTGGGGAACTTCACTTTCAGTCCAAATAGATATCCATTCCAGGGTGGCGCACCATTTAAAATTGATTTGAGAATGTCTTTTAAATCCCAGTTCAATTGAGGCTATTGAATTGAGGTAGAAAACAGAATCTAGAATTTAAGGAATCCAATTTAAGGAAGTGGAATTAGAAAAAAAAAAAAAAAAAAATCAGATAACTGCACTATATGTAGTGTTTAATCATTTAGATTTCAGTATTTTAATTATTTGACTTAGTCAGTTTTAAATGCTTATGATGTGTATATGATATATATAATCAGTTATCATATAATTATCCAATTTACTCAATATTATATAATCAATAGATTTTGTTGCCAGTGTTTATAGACTTACATTTGTCTGCCAAAATGTATAAAGTTGTCTAAACATAATATGGTAAATTTTGACTGTATTGAAAATATCTAAACAGGTGAGAAAAATTAGCAATATTAGTCCAAATAAAATCACAATCTATTGGACTAATGGATTTTCTCTGTCACTTTACATTTTCTGTCAAATTCCTGTTTTATGATACACAGCCAATTTCATTTCTAATTGCATCTAATAAATTTTTAAAGGATTTGATTATGAAGTTTTCCCAACACTGATCCATTTATAAACAAGGAATAAAATGAGACCGAAAAGAGTAAGTGAAGTTTTCCGTTTTGGCTAGATTTCAGCTGACCTGTCGGGTGAAGACTCCACACTTTGACGTAGACTGGGATATTCATGATGACACACAGCTGTTACTGGGTATCTATGAACACGGCTACGGCAACTGGGACCTGATCAAGACCGATCCTGATCTCAAACTTTCTGAGAAGGTACATTGAGTCAAATTATTGCTTGCTCACAGTTAAATAAGCAGCATCAACAATGTGCAAGTTTGCCTTACCTGACCTCAAATGTCCTGTTGTCTTTACTTGTAGATTCTCTTAGATGACCCTGATAAGAAACCTCAGGCAAAGCAGTTACAGATGCGAGCAGACTACTTGCTTAAGATGCTTAAGAAGGAGCAAGAAAGCCAAGATGCTGCTAAAACAGGAGATGAGGTAAGGATTATGGGTTTTGCAGGTTTGCAGGTTTTTAGACTTGCGACACCTAGTGGTTTGGAGAACAATGGTATTGTAAAACAATAGAAGTTCTTAAAGTGGTGGTTAGGTTTAGATAACTTTTTAGTGGCCATATACAGTTTTGGGCCTGCAGCTTTAAGCAAGAAATGTGTTAGCAAAGGCATTTTAAAATATAGGTGGTCTTGTCATGTACCATACATTGGATCAGTTCCAGCCAATATATTTTAATGACATTTTCATTCTTTGTATCTTCCCACCTCCCAGACCAAACCCAGAAAGAGGAAACCTCGAGTGAAGAACAAGGCCCCTAACAATGATCTGGTCAATGAAATCACCTCGCCTCGTCTCTCTGACAACCTGTCAGAAGAGGGAGAGGTGAAGGTATGTTACTTTTATTGCATCGTATCACCTGTATAAAGAAAAACAGATTTGTTAATGCAGAGATATAAAGGCATAGAATCCACAGCACAAACCAGTTAGGCTGCATATTTACAATTCTCTCATTTTCCAGGACGATGGAGCTGAAAAATCACCCACAAAGAAGAAACAGAAAAAGGATAACAAAGAGAACAAAGAAAAAACAGGAACTCCTAAAAAAGAGAAGGAGGGGGACAAAGATAAAAAGCGTTCAAAGTCCAAAAAAGAGAAGGTATTTTATATGGCATCAATAGTCTGCAGTATTATGTTTCAGCATGAGAACATTTCTTTTAGAAACTTGGACTTAAGTATTATGTTTCACTGTCATCCTGTGCACAATATGGTTGTAAGTTTCTTAGATCAACAGGTTGACTAAAACTCATGATGTAAACCTAAATTATACTGCCATTATAATTAAATTCTCTTGTGTTATAAATATAAAAATATTAGTTTGTCTGTTTTTGAGAAATAGATTCCTTAAAGTTATATCATGTGTCAATGTGCTTCTCAACTTCTCACATTTTCAGGCCAAACCAGGAGGAAAAGGGAAGAAAGCTCAAGGCCCTGTGCACATCACTGCAGGAAGTGATCCTGTACCAATTGGAGAGGAAGATGATGAGCTCGACCAGGAAACATTCAGTATTGTGAGTGTTAAAATTCTCATTTCTTCATTTCAATCTTTCCTTTACTAGATGTAATGTATAATTGTACACAGAAGTATGTTGATAATGTGTGATGTGTATGCAGTGTAAGGAGCGGATGAGGCCGGTGAAGAAGGCTCTGAAGCAGTTGGATAAGCCAGACGAGGGGCTGTCGGTGCAGGAGCAGCTGCAGCACACTCGTACCTGCCTGCTAAAGATCGGAGACCGCATCACAGAGTGCCTTAAATCGTACAGTGACCCTGAGCACGTCAAGACCTGGCGCAGGTATCTCAACTACACATTACACATCCGATTTCAAGAGTTCCCATTATATTTGGACAGTATATTCAACCCCGCTTTTGTGTAATTTGTCAGAAACCTCTGGATTTTTGTGTCTAAATTTACTGAGTTTGGGGCCCGGAAACTGCACAAGCTGTATAAGATGGCTCAAAAGAAGCGCTCCCAGGAAGAAGAGGTAAGCTCATCTTAAATCCACCGTTCTCATTGACATTGTTCTCCTCATGTACCACTTACTCACTTGCTCCTCTTACAGAAAGAACAAAAGAAGAAAGATGATCCTGCCAAGAAAAAACCCTTCAGACCGGAACCGTCTGGATCTAGTCGGGACTCTACAGGTACCCAGCCTGCACCCAAACCCCATCCTTCGGGCAACCATCCGCCTGGACCTCCCCCTCACGGCCACCACAGAGAGTACAACCAGCCCAATAAAAGACACTTTCCTAATGACGGTGAGAGATGAAACAATCCATCAAGTGTCACTGTTTTGGGGTCCAAACTCAGATTGAGAGAGAGAAAAAAAAAACAGCTTTTTGCACTCACATTGTGTAGTAGGGCCATATGATTTCATGGAATCCAGTAATAAAAGGAGTTTACTGTATATCGCAGAATGTCGCGGAATTTGACAAATTTTGGATGGATAAAGTAAAAGTAGGTCAGAACAGTTAAATGAAAATGCAATATGGACTAATGTCTGTGAATGTTAAGCTGCAAAAAGACTATTTAAATATGAATCCTGAATGTTCTGCATGTCTCTGTGTGAATGAATGACGCAGACACGCGGTTTCGTTTACTACACATATTGAAGCGCACGTGATGCTTGCGATGTTTTCAGCCTCTGTCGCCTCAGTATATGAGTACATGAACACATGCTCTGAGAGTCACTTCATGAGGATTTTACAGTTTTCTTTTGAGAAAAACTATAGTCATATACATTCAGAAACTTAAAGGTCTTCACAGCAACCCGTCAAAATAAAAGTTTGGTTAACTTGAAGAAACTGTGACACTTGTATTACTTAATCTAATAATTAATTAATAAATAATTATTATAACATTATTTGTATTACAGATGTATTACTACTGCTACTAATAATTATTAAAACATTATTTTTTTAAGGAATATTTACCAGAATTTATTTAGCAGGACAATGTAAATACACAACAGTATTTCTGAGAAAAAATAAAAATAAAAAATTATAATAATAAATCTTTTTTATATATAAAATAGATTAATTAGAGATTATTTTGATTATTACAATTTAATGAAAACATAAAATGGAATCCAGAAATATAATGGAAAATCGTATTTGGTAAAAAAATAAAGAAAAGAAACTGAATTTGAGAAAAAAAAAATAAAACATTTCATAGGGCCTTAAAAATTAAATTTTTGTTAAACTTATTAAATTGTGAAGGTTTCATGAATTAGATTAATTAGACTTGCTTTTTGATTTAATATTTTAATTTAACAATTAAAACAGTGTCTACAAAAATTAAAACAGATAAACACAAGTTAAAAAATGGAATTTGGGAAAAAATAAAACTGATTTCATAGGGCGCTACTAAAGGAATAGTGCTCATAAATGACTTCTGGGTGTTGGACCCAGAAACTACATTACGTAATCATATCACAGTTTGATTAGCTACTATAATTATGGTTTTGATGTCAGAGATTTTTTTTTACAACCATAAATGATGCCATTTACGACTTCAGTTGTCATTTTTAATGATCAACCATCTCATTTGGTACCTTGTGCATCTTTTAACAGATAGGGGAGACTGGCAAAGGGACCGTAAGTACAGCTACCCAGGTAACAGCAGTCAGCCCTGGCAAGGAGATCGGCATCACCCGTATGACACTCACAGGTACAAGGACCATCATTACGGTGACCGTCGTCCTCATGGTGACTACCGCAGCTCAGGAGGTTACCGTAACAGCAGCTCCCCTCGCAAACGACCCTATGAGTATGGTAATGATAGAGATCATCGTGGCCATCGAGACTATTATGACAGGTGAGCAAGAGTGGTTTTTTATTAAATCTATTAACGTTTACAACCCGTCCTCATACCCAAAACCGCATTGTTGTGTGTTAAGCTGTAGGACTAAAATTTTACTTTTTGTTCAGACATCCAGACCCTAAGAGAAGGCGTTCGGATGAATACCGCTCCCCAAACTATCACCCAGGTGGAGGAGGGCATCCACAGGACTTCAGAAGGATGCCAGACCACAGGGGACCTCCTGGAAGCCATGGCCCCATGGGGCCCGATCACTACCGCCCCTTCCACCCCGATAAACCCCCACCCCTGATTGACCCCCGTTCCCCTCAGTCTCAGAAATCCCCGCTTGAGCCCATCTCACCTGCTATGGAAAGAACTGCAGAGCAGAAACCTGTGACGGACTTTAATTGGAACAACAGGAAGACGTGAGGTGAATACTTGGTTAGTGCAGAGACGGTCTGTACTGCCAAAGGACGTGGCAGAAAGGCCACCTAGGCAATAAATGGAGCCTACAACGAACTCCTCTTTATCGCCACTGTGTCCTCCGCTCTCTTCTAGGATTCACAACTAGGTTAAGTCTGCCATTTTGGACTGAGGAGACAGAACAAAGCGTGGTTAGTCCTATGGACTATGATTGAACTTGATAAAGTGTTCAAGTATGCCTAAGTTAGAAAGTGCCTCATGTATTTGGTCTTTGTTGAGAGTCATTAGCAGAAAGGGACTATCCCCAAAGCAAACTTTTCTTTGATGTTCATGTCTTTTGTTTCGTGTTGTTTTGGTTTGTGCAAAAAAGGATTATTTCATGAAAGTAGACTCTGTGGGAGGAGAAAAAAGGAATCGTTTTAATTGCACCTTCAGATGTTGATTCATATTTTTGTTGAGCTATTCGAAACTATCGCTTTTGCTTTCTGAAATACCCAGTTCGCTGTGATTGTACGTCATTTTGAGGAAAGAAAATCAAGTGATTACATGTACGTTTTTGTCTTTTGATGTTGTTATTATGTAGGAGTCACTTACGTGATGAGCAACAACTGCAACAATTACTGGAATTGTTTTTCTCGAATTATCAAATCCGCTAAATGTGTCTTTGCTATTGCAGACCCACCATTTGTTAATATTGCCCTGTTGGAGGACAGTAGCCTTATTTAAAAAAAACAAAGGAAAAAAAAG
Organism: Onychostoma macrolepis; assembly: GCF_012432095.1. Classification (NCBI taxonomy): domain Eukaryota; kingdom Metazoa; phylum Chordata; class Actinopteri; order Cypriniformes; family Cyprinidae; genus Onychostoma; species Onychostoma macrolepis. The sequence goes on along the minus strand of NC_081172.1, from coordinate 14,617,176 downwards.
GCTAAACAGTATTCAGGGTCCATGTAGACCTTGTCAGAACACTAGATATAATCATAACACCTAAGCTATCTTTGATTTTATTTTCTTAGATCTGTAACACTTGGCACCACTTAAGTCCACTTTATGGTCAGTGCTTGTACTGTTGCATCTTTTTATTGCACTAAAAGGACAGTACTTGCTTGATTTTGAGTATGTAGTAATGGTAGACATTACCCAAATCTGATTTTCATGTTTCGTTGAGTTGTTTTCTCAGTATATGAGTGTGCTGAAACGCTGATACCGTTGACCTTTAAGTGGAAATGTGAGTACTGTATGAATGGACAGATGCGTGTTTCAGGAGTGGGCGGGTGTCACAAGCTATTTTTGGTGAACCAGATTTTGTGCCAAAACATTGACAGACTGGCATGCTGGTAAATACTGTTCATTGATTGTTTATTTGATGTGTTTTTCCATCTGTGCCTTATTCTTGTGTAGATTCAAACACCGGATTGGTATAAGGATGTTAAGCGGTCGGAAATGATGCAGTATTATTATGCTGTTGTGTACAATTTCAAAACATTTGCCAGGATGGAATTTTAACTAGGTGCATGTAAAGCCAGCTCTGGTGAGTGGGGAACAATGCGGTGTGCTCAATTCCAAAAGATCATGGTGACAGGACTGGGAGAGCAGGTGAGCTGGTGAAATGTGGACACGTCTGCAATGGAATACTGAAGATGTGTTACTTCTTTCCCACCCAAGCTCCTGCTCACGCTCCATGGACATGTGTTAAAGCTTTGAAACAAGCCAATTTAAAGTAATTTATATTTGTGAAAAGCCACTGTTCAGATTAATTGTACTGTACATATGTTTATAGATCTATATGTATTAAACTTTCCTACATCATGGACAATCTGTTTTGTTCTTCAGTGATAATTAAAACAAATTGCGCTTTTTATAACTAGTTTTATTCAACCTATGTCAACTGCAGTCTTCATGCAGTTTCACCAACTTTGATTTATTTCATTCATTTCCATTCATTTAATGTGATATTTAGGAAAATCCCCTAAATGATTCAATTTAAGAAAAAATAAATACAAGTTTACGTTTAATTGGTCCGGCTGTTCGCGCGCCTTATTTCATCACGTGCACTGGGAGTCTGAGAGGAATGGCGCGAATTGCTAAGGTGAGACACTTTTCCTTAGCTACATTTTCAACAAGATTTAACATTAATGACAGATTTAAGTGATTAAAGGGAATAAGGGAATATTTTTATTGCGCTGGTAAGGTTAGTCAGATATAACCTACATGAAACGCGTGTTTTATAATGAATAAGAATACCTTTAAATCTTTTTGCTCTGTCTTTTTGTTGTTGATTCTTTATTATAAGTGGGGAAAGCACCTCATTGACTACAAATAATATTTGCGTTTTATAGAGCAAAAGTTACATAGTGCTCAAACACGGTAATATTGTCCTCTTTAGATAAGATCGTGGCTGTGGTCTAAAATGGTTCAGGAAATTGAGTTTACTTATTGTACCATTAGGTGGCAGTCTTAGCTCGACATACTTGCATTAATTCTGTGGTGAAGTCACTTCCATTGTCAAACATGAACTCAAACAAAAAGGAACACAGCTGAATACAAAAACCCAAACATCAAAAATATATCAACATGACACTTTATTTTTTCTTCAATAAATAATTTACAGTATTTACAGGTGGTGTGTGGCACCGCTTTAGTCCTACATACAAAAACAGACTAAGCTGTCTGGTATCTCCCATTCAATGTTAATACATTTGAAAATGTTATCATTCACTTTTATTTTTTTAGCATTACAAGTTTGATAACCTCTTTCACCATCAAGTTAAAACCAAGTAAGAGCTAGTTTAAAGAGAATAAAAACATAAAGTGCTTTTGTAATAAACAACACATGAACACCGCAAGTCACACGTTTCCTACTTAGTATTTAGTTAAAGGACATGATGTCTTTGTTTTACTCTTGTTCCAAATTAGATTGTAAGTCTCTTATCTTATGTTTTTGTGGTGCTTGTGTACACAATATCCCTTTACATTTAAAGGTAAATTTGACCACACCCTCTGATGTACCCAAAAATCAGCACAAAATATTATTTGCCAAATCACACAAACTTATATACATGTCACATTACACATTTAAATCCAAAAAGCACTGACAACACAAGCACACCTAAACACAAAAGTCATTACAATCATTTTGTATGCTTTCAAAAGTCTCTTTAAAGCCATGAACTGCACCAACAACACAAGCTTTCTTAGCAGTAGTAAGGCTCACAAAACTTTACAGTGTAAGAATAAATTACTGTGAAGTCTCTCAGAGCATTCTTTATGTATAATTCATATCTAAACCATATTTTCATAGTTCAAACTTTTTACTAAGAGAAAACAAACACTGAGAAGAGACAGCTGTGATAGATGTTCTTAGAAGAAATGGGACATGATGAAGATGAAGTTATGTGGGCTTCATCTTCCATAAAGACCTTTCCAACAGTCTCTAGACATGGCCTATAAAAACAATTAGGCTACCAAGGGTGCAGTTTCACTCTTCAAAATAGTGGTGCTATGTATCGCCAATATTACTACTGCTATTTACAATACTGAGTGCCAGTGATCCTGAGCCTGCTAATGGCTGAAGAGCAAATGCCCCCATTTCAAATGTCACAAGAAATGCATGGCAGATGTTCTCAATAGCTCCTGCACTGGTCCATCCACCACACTGTAGTTAGCAGCACCTTCCAATATTATACACAATCAGGACATCTGGTTTGAGCCCAAATACTTAAGTGAACCACAAAAGGTCCCATGAGAAAGCGAGAGAGAGAAAATTCAGCTGTTTGGGAAATTGTTGGCACCATGGCTTGTTCTTTGGCAAAACGCCTCCGCCATAAATTCACAGATCTACAGAGTCGTGAGTTAAACGGGGCCTACAGCACAGCCACGTCGACACCCTTTTGAAATGGAGAGCAAGGCGTTGCTCTTTAAGAAGCAGTAAGGATGATTGATGGACCTGCCTTGTGGGTCCCATCTCAAACTGCAAACATTGTATGGAGGAACTTGGCTCTCTCCTGGATATATACGTTGATGCTACCTATTGTACCTATTGCTACCTATTGCAAACTGACATGATTATTTTTTATCACAAACGTGTTTATCTGAAACAAGTGGGCTCAGAGACAACTCTGTCTTGGGCTATACCATTGTATGACGTGGATTTTTTACTCAATGGCTTTATTTTGTGAACAAAGTAAAGAAACTTATTCTCTATGTGCCTAACAATTGTTCAGGCTCATTTTGAACACCCAATTTGACAATGGAGGGAATTCAATAAATATTTTCCGAAATTATAACACCTAAGCAGTATGGGTGTAGTTTAAAGTCTGTTTGACACAATGGTTGACACCCTTTTTTATATGAAATGTAGGAAACAGCTCATGGCAGGCAGTAAAACTTCTTACTGACCCATGAACCACCACACCAGAGGTACATTAGGACCCTGGGTGCAATATACAGTTATTATGAAACACTTCTCACACAAACACACACACACACACACACACAAAATAACACATCTTTCTTTTGCACACACACATAGACAAACTATACAAAAGGCCTGATGTTATGGCCTGTTAATCTCCTCTGTAGACAACATGACTTACTAGTCTGACATGGCCTTGGCCAGGGGGTTTTCTCTAGAAAGCTAATATTTTTCTGAAGCTGGAGCTTCTTCAAAGAGAGAACTCCTGCCGGCCCTCCATCGTTTGGAGACATTAATAAAAGCTCCTGTCATGTCCTCCAGCCTGGCTCCGGGAGACATACTTCACCTCTCACTTGGCATCAAGTGAACTGAAGAACATCTCCGAGCTCTTCTTTCTGCAAAGGATCATCCCCCTCTCACTCCTGTCAGTGGCACATCACCCTGGTGGGAACAAGGGTGGTTTAATCTGACTCGGGTCTCAGGAACTTTCAACGCTGCGTTCTCTGTCATGAAGCAGTTATGAGATCAGCAGGATGACCACAGAGATGGGTGGGTCTCCAGGAACGCTTCTGCTCTGGCCTGATGAATGAACGTACGTGATGATGATGAGAGATGAGTCCATGGTGTGACACAAGACACACAAGTGTGAAAGCCCTCAGCAGAAGCTCAGGCTCTAGCTGAGAAGCCCAGCCTCTGGTAGATGGAACACAACACGGTGAGAGCAGCATTTCACATGCATACAGCATCTTACAACCATCTGACAAGGATGTCCAATGGGGACTACAGACGAATGGAAAATGAGTCAGTCCACAACTGTATGACAACAAGGCTGATGAGGATTAGGACACTAAAACCCCATTTTTCTGAGGCAGAGTTGAATATTGTATCCTTTTCAAAGAGGTGATACTTGTCTTTGTTGGAGTGGAGCATTTTAACATCCTCAAAGGCGTAGTAGGCCGCCAGGGTGAAGTTGATGTCCCCAGAAGATAGCAGGTCAAAAACACAGGACTGGAAATACAAATCCTCAACTGGTAGACGTTCTTTGCACTTGGCCATGGCTGACTGGTATGTGAAGCCATTAATAGGAGCACCTGGCCGTCCCCTGCCTAAGCCTTGGCTCTCCGCCGCCCGTGCTCTGAAGGTCCTGAAGTCTATTCGCTGATTTGCAGGGCAACCATGCAGGCAGAGGTAAAGATCCTGGTTGTCCTGGTCCTCCACCGAATTCACAACCTCCTCTGGCATCCGCACCGCAAAGGTGAGGTAGCGGCCAACCTGCCGAACTACAAAAGTGGTGCCGATATAGCGTGCCTGGATCTCCACGTGTTGTCCAGGCACCTTCTCTACTATGCGTAGGGTGTTGGCGCCATGGCGGTCGCCTCCGTTCTTTGAACCATCAGCAAATGCAGCAGGAAGCTCGTCAGTCTCCGCATGATACATCTTCTGGTCTACACATTCTTGAAAGTTCTTGAAGATGATTGTTAGCTGTGGTGAAAGTGAGAGTGAGAACAAGTGAGAACAGTATTAAGATCAATTATGGTTTTGGACATAAATACTTTAAAACAAAACAATTCTAGGGGGATAAAAGATGACTAGAAAACATTTAAAGTGCACAAAGTTTTGATGTTGAAAATACTATATTTGTTAAATCGAAACCAGCCAAGAAACAGCAACCACAGACATAAAGTGTTTTATGCACCACTGCATAAGGCAAAAGATGGTGTCTAAGTACTCCATTCTGCATAACCGAGCCTTGTCTTTATAAAACCAGAGGACTGTGTAGTGCAGACCCTCCAAGCCCAGAAGCTTTCGTAATGTCACATTTCAGCAGCAGCTCAAGATACAGGGGGCCAATGTAAACGCACTCTGGAGAAACACAGGTCCAGTCTATGTTACAGCAGGCCTCAGTATGCAGACACAAAGACAATCCATTCATGCTGCTCAGAGCCTGCCTGTGAACCCCGGATTCAGCTCCAGGGAGTGGACTCGCGCCAGCTAGAGAGCACAGCCTGCACAGGGGCTAATTAGAGAAGGCTGCTCCTACCTCTGACTCCTCCAGCAAGCTGCCATTAGGAGGCCAATGGACTGCTGACACATATGTGACCTCGGGATATCCAGGCTGCTCTGATCTTGCAAATGATGCATATGAGTGTGTGTATGTGTGTCTATGTCTGGAGACTCAGTTAAGCCAAACCACCCTATAATCACTAATGGTGCAGGGATCTACCTCCTGTTAGCGCCACCCTAGTTTTTCGCAGGACAGCGAGAGCTTGTTTAAAGCAAAGGGTCTATCAATAAACAAGGGACGTCTTGTTTGCACAGGTGCCATCTGCCTGCAGACCTGTTTGCGCTTTTGTCCGAGCTGAATGACCTCTGAGCCACTGTCATTTATTCAAAAACAGTCAGCTTAACAAAAATATCACAATCCCTTTCCCTCCTACAAGAAAGAACTGTGGGTCCATCTACTTAATGGGGAATCATTAGAGGTTTTTGATGGCGGAAAATTGCTCTGTTTCCTAATGTGACTGAGTACAAAGTTCTTGTGTTTTTCTGCCACAAGGAAAAACTCTGAAAAACATTTAACCCTGGTCACACAATTACAGCAGCCAAAAGGACATCAGGCATAGTGAAATTAGCATTCGGCAATCGGACACAAAAACTTGAAGTCCTGTGTTTTCACCTTAGGCTCCACAGCTGGCCAATTCTAAGGCAGCTCCCCAGTTTGTCCAATGGGCCGTAAAGCAAAACAATGATAATTTATGAGGTATGAGGGCCAACTAATGCAGAGAAAATATCAGCAGTTTCCTGTATGGACTGGGCACTTAGTTAAAACAACAAGACTCCTAAATCACAAAAACAATAGCAAGGACTGCCACAGATATAGTAGCATTAGTTCTGACTGTCGGAAAAAAACGAAGGCACGTGAGCCTGCTAACATTCTAATTTATTACCTCTCTTTTGTTGCTGGCATTTCTTTAAAAAAAAAAACTTAGCAGACTTTTGCCAACTGTCTTATCTCATCTTCATCTGTCTTGGAACAGATCCAAATGCTAACTACAGTCTGCACTTACAAAGTCTGCTTTCTCTTCCCACTGGTAAAACCACACTTTCACCATTAACTAGTTCCATGCTGAAACCGTTCCTTAAAGTTGGGCTATGGTTGAAAATCAGCTGGTGAAATGAGACCAAGACTAATGCTGAAATGACTTTTAGCCTACTTGTTTTTTATGTGAGGTACAAAATATCCTTACCTTGCTAGTAGCTGTAGCAGAAGATCCAGGCACAACAGGAGTGTTCGTAACCTGCACAGACAGGTATTTATTGTGAATCAGTGGCCAGGCTCCCTCAACTTTACAGGTCTGAAAGTCATCGTTGAATGTGCGGAGATGTGGGTCCCCAAAAAAGCCGCAGTGAGTGTAATTGGGAGGCGCAGCATTACGTGGTAGACTCCGCTCGTAATGGCACACCTCTGGCCTGTCAGAGGGAACGTTGACGTCCGGTGGTGGCTGGACTGGGGGCGGGAGTGTGCGGGCACGAGGCTGTGTAGTGGGCCCTTCTTTGGAGCAATTGTGTTGGCTCATAAGATCCTCTATACCATGTTGGGCTGAATGGTAGGCCAGGTCACCCCGGCACGTACGTGCAGTGCGACGGACACAGTTGTTATACGCTCGCAGCGCAGTGCAGAACTCCTCTTCTGGGCCAGAGCTGGAGGTGGAGGCCCAGAACTCGGAGTTACACTTGAGGATCTTACACTGCAGAGTTGCTGTAAAGTCAAAAGAGAGATAGCATAAACACACTGTCATGGTCAAACCAAGTTTACAGAAACCTTAAATGAAACAAGCATCAACCAGAGTAGCTGACACAACTGATTAAGCTTTTAAATTGAAAACAGTTAAAATAAAAACAAATGCTTTTGAGAAAGTGTTGTAAAATAACAACATCCTTTACATTTTTATTCAAGAATAGCCCATTTTCATTTCTTACAGGTCATTTTACACCCTCTTTGCACTTTTTATACACATTTCATTTAGGAATAATTTTTATTCTGATTATGTCAGAACTGAACTTCAAATGAAGTTCAGTTTATTGTGTTATGTTCATGAATGCCAGTTGCTCAAGGCTCTCATAACAACACATGAATTCTCTCTACATCTGGACAAAGTGAGGCTTTAATTCCATCAGTAATAAAAAAACAACATTCCAACCAAGTTCCAAGTTTCTGTGTTTTGCCAACTTCCATCAAGTCTAAGTGCTCTAAATGTAGTATAAAGCAAGGCTATTGTCGTCTTGTTGCCTTTTCAAAAATAAATTAAACAAAAAAACATTAAAGTAGGCCAATCAACGTTTGTTGATTTTATGTGAAATTCAAAATGTTAATGGAATATTCTGATTATGTCTGTCACAGGGGAGAAAAGCTCAACACTTAAGAGCTATTGTAATTCAAAACGTAAAGCAATAAGCATCTAAATAGGCATCATTACAAAGTAATGAACTCTCGACAGGCTTATCTAACTTCATTACCTCACCATGAATGACATCACTTTATATTAGTAAATGGGCTGTATGCTTTATCGAAAAATGCTTGACTGATTCCAAGATCCCAGTTGGATATCTAGCAATTTCACACTGTTTAAGGCGCAACACAAATTAATAGCAGTTAAAGACAAATGGGAAGGAAGCCTTCAAACTGACAATCACACCAGCAAAAGTCTATTATTTAGAAGTGCTAATCATCTCATATCAAATTCACACCCATTCACACCTTGTGCTGTCTCTTTGCATTGCTAAGCAGATCGTGGGGGTGCTTTTGAGTAAAGCACCGTGGGTGTCAGTGACCGAGGGCAAATGCACATCTGAAAAAAATCACTTAGGGCCTTAACAGAAGGGGGTAGCTGTTTGTGTGTGTGCGTATGTGTGTGTGTCTGTGGGAGGGTGTAGTCCTAGGACTCTGAATGAAGACAATGCAATTTGCCATTGAGAAGAAACCAGCAGAGTCATAAATTAGCCCTGTGTAAAGGGATTAGGTAGAGTTTCATCAGCCATGCAGGGTAGGAGAGAAGGGGGGCTAAGGACTGCCTTAAAGAAACAGGATCTCTGGAGAGAAACTGGCTCCAGGACCAATGGGCGGAACACAGAGTAGGTCTCACCATTCCACAGGTCAAACTGGATATGAGATAGCCACCTGTCCAGAGCAAAAGGCCGTAATCAAAGGCAAAAGCAATTTCAAGCACATTCCCCTTTCTCAGATTACAAGATCCGAATTGAAATCTGAAGGCTTTTCAATCATGTGGTTTTTCATCATTTTCGTTTGATAAAATGCAAGGATATGACAAAACTACACATAACTTTGTTTCCAAATGATCACGCAACAATCTTTGTTTTCTTAGTCACACACACACACACACACACATACATCTTCCACCTACCAGCTACAAAGGACATTTATCATTCATCTGATAAGAGACAATAGGCTAATTTAAGATGTCAACTACTAGTGCTTGCATGATTGCCTTTTGTTTGGCGTTAAATAACTTGAAAGAAGATGGGACACAGGGTGTGAAATCAAACTGCACACTACTTACAACTGACCAGAGCATTGACAGAACAAAACAACACATGTAAATTCCATTAAAGTGAGATACAGGAATTAGGAATTGCACTCTTTTTCACACACATTAGACTTTTTTTTTTTTTTTTTTGCAATATATACTACAAAATATCAATTTTCAATTTTAGATAAAAAAAAGAAAAACTGAACACTACAAAACAAGTAACTTCAAGTTACAGCAACAGCAAAATGCATTCATACCACAGTGTGTGCTGGGAACATAAGTGTTAATTTAATACTGTGGACATCAAAATATTAGGCTACAGTTAATCTATAAACACAAGACTATAGTGTAGTGCAGACAGGAATACTGTTCTACTACTGTTCACTGTAAAGTCAATGCATAAAATTTTGACTATTTTTGTGTGAATTTAACCATACACATATCTATTTAAAATAGCCTATCTATACAGACAATTTTAAGTAATATTTTTCGTTCCATTTAAGACTTCACTTGTTTTACTAGTGAAGACGGTCTTCACGCGTTTTAAAAGGCCTTACTGTAGTTTTTGGAAATTTTGCCCCCACAAGCCCAGCGAAGGCATGTTATAGATGTGGAGGGTTCGCTTCCCCTCCCCCAAACACAACAGCACGTCTCCGCCAGAGCTGTGGGAATCACTGCGGTAGTGCAGCAGAATCGAACCGAACCCGGATCGCCACGCTTTTATCGCACGGTTTTAACAATGGCTCTAAAACAATAAATCATCACTCTTCCTATGTAAACATTATTGTTTTCACATTAAAAAGATGCGAAAAAGTTTAGATGGAAATGTAACACCTTTAACTTAAATGTATTATGTGTAGCGCAAACTTGAAAGTTATAAACAACATTATTCAAGCGTGCATAATGAAGGAATGCACACTGGCATGTTTTAGAAGACAAATAGCCTAACTTTTACCAGACATAACTGGGTCATGACTAAACAAAATACACCCAACTGCGTTTAATTTGCTGCTAAGTAACAAAGCATGCGTTTGTCTGCATTATTTCAACATATTTAAATGCTTTGAGTGTTTGCTGTTTTGTGGCGATTAGTTTAGGCTACATCATTGCTTCGACAAATAAATTCCAAATAAACATCCTTATTTCCAGTCCTAAAACTCGAATTAGATTAATCATGATAAATGTTTTTCTTACCTGCTGGAAACAGACAGAGAAACACAACAACGAACTGGCAGACTTGTAGCGCCGATGGTGCTGCTCCTTTCCCCATAACCATCCATCCAGCACGGGACAGCGCTCCTCTCCTCTCCCTATTTTCACCAGCAATGTGAGGAAAGGCGAATTAGAGCAATGCTGCGACTTTCCGTTTGATTACAAGTTGCTGAAGAACCGCAACACAACGAAATCATGCCGCCCGCCCTTCCGTCGTACAAATATCGCTGCTTTTTGTCAGGTATTCTCCGTGTTCACACATTCCCAACCCTCACTAGAAACGTGCCATCGATCTTCCAGTTCGCTAGTGTCAAGAGGGTGCAGCCTACACTGCGAAGTGCACCAATAAGAAGTCACTGTTTCGCCACCAACCCCTCACTAGTTTCAAATTACGCCTGAGCTTTGAAAAGTACTTCACCCGTTTGCAATGTAGGCTGCGAACTCATGGAAGTGAACACATTACTTGTTACTTTTTAATTAATAGCTAAAGTCTAATAGCCTACTTTCCAGTGTAGTTTTATGCATTTTCAGTTCGGAGAGAATCAAAATGAGACTGAAAATGGATTTAAATCAAGTTCTAAAATTACCATGGTAATCAAATCGCATTTATACACAAATTCACCAATTGGCCTGACCATTTAATCCCATTTGTGCACAAAAAGAGTTGATGTATTGCTCACAAAGTTGATCACTAAATGAAAGTACAGACCTGTCTTGTTTTGATTTTTGCATGGCTAGTGTAAATAGTCACGTGTCCAGATTTAGTATACATAATAATTAAGTGTCCATTATTAATGTATCCAAGAAAGATTGCTGTCTGTCTCATATAAATTATAATCACAATCACAAAAACAGCCCCATTTTGAAGAAATAGTAGACTGAGTCATATTATATAGGCTAATTGAAAATGTGCAAATACCTATGAATTATATTTAATTGAATTATATACTATATTAACAATAAAATGTTACTTTATTGTTGTTACTACTTGTGATCTGAAATAAAACATACCTTTTTTATTTTTTTTTATACATGATGAAAATGTTACAGTTTGCTTCATGTCCAAGTAGTTAAATATACATGCTTACATAGCTGGTAAATGGGTTATAGCAGGTCCAATCCTGGTCCTGAAGGGCCAAAGTCCTGCAGAGTTTAGCTCTAACTTGTCCCAATATACATTCCTAGAAGATTCTAGTAATTCTGAAGACCTTGGTTTCTTTGGTTCAGGTGTTTAATTGGGGATGGAGCTAAACTCTGCAGGACAGTAGCCCCCCATCAGGAGCGGACTGGATGGACGGGTGTTACATAGCCTACTCATTTAAATGCCAAAGAGAGAATCAGTTTCTGAATAAAACTGAATTTGGAATTTATGCTTTATTTATACAGTAGACTAATTTTAGGAAGAAATCAGAAAGGACGGATGCCTCTGTCCAAACCTTCAAATTAGAAACGGAAGAGAATCCCATACCACCCCCAAATAAATTGGAACGGTATAATGTATGATCACCTGTTACATAGTGTTCTGTCTCTGTCAACGTAAATGCATCCGCCTAAGCATCAGCATATATATATACATAATCAATGCCTAGGGTTTTTAAAACATCTAGCCAACATGTGATGTGACAGTTGAGAGATCTAACAAGCTTATGTCAATGCATTTGCTTCATTAAATCCCCTGACAGATTATCTTAAGAAGATGCATTGAAATGTGAAATATTTCTATAATACATAATCAGAACTACTTTTTTATTTGTGTGAACATATGAGATGAAGAAGGAATAATACTCGCTCATCTAGTAAAAAAAGCTATTAATTAAAGTAATAAACAATCTGATCATAAAAGCCTTGTTGAGATTTTGACAGGTCAAGGTAATCGAAAGGTCCTAAAGAAGAGGAGGGAATGTGGATTTGTTATAGGGCAGGCTATATGGTTTTGTTTTTAGTGGTCAGCTGTTGCAGTCCAACAGATGGCGCTTGCACAGTGGTGGAGAATGAATGATATCTCCAGAGATGCGTCCTCCTGTATAAGGCTTTTTAAGAACCACTATATTATTTACAGTTCAACTGTGATGTCTTCATTTTCTTTTGAGATTAGTGAAAATTAATTGGAGGTATACATAAAGCCAAAACATAACATTATCTTATCTTTAATGAGAAGATATAGATATGTTGTGAACCCAACACAGATGTTCTCTAACCATTCGTGAGTTTAATTGATCATTAAAAGCATGTCTATGGTTTTTAGCGCGACAGAGGCAAAAATATAAAAATTTAGAGACAGAGCAAATAACACTCATTAGTGACAGCAGCTATGCATAACATCTAAAAATCCCGTTCTCCCTTTCTTCTATCCTAATTACAAAGCAAAAATGTAAATTATTCCTGATATTAAACACAATCCTTAAATTTAGATTTGAAGTATTGAAGACAAAGAACTGGACTAGCTACAATGTGATGCAGACTTTTAAGTCAAAAACTATAAGAGACAATGCAATATAATGTTCTCTGTACCATTTAAGAGAAGATATTCACTGTTTAAGTAGCGAACCACTGCATCCTGTTTTAAAGGAATCAAAGTTATTTGTCAAGAAATCAACCAGAACCCACCTTTTTGAATGCATGGAGCTCTTCAACACTTTTGGGTTGAGTTTCTTTGCAGAACCGGGATGAAGCTTGCGGGTTGAATCCGGACTGAAGCGCGTACAGGCGTGCTTTGTATCAGTAATCCGAAATTCTTATTTAAGTCTATACATCGTTGTAAAACTAAAGGCTAAGCACTCCTGTCGTCCCTGCATGATGTCCCTTGTTTATTAGCTATTTATTATTTTAAAAGGCGAGATAGGTTTTATCTAAACGCTGCTAATCTACTTGCGGTGTCTGATGTTATTTTCATCGGTGTCGTGATCTGGAAATGAAGGTACGATCCGTCAACCAGTTTATCGAGACACAAACGATAAAAAAGAAAACCTCGGAAATGTTTTCGAATCAATAGTGTTCTTCATTTTGCCGTGGTATTCCCAAGATTCCTCTGTGGCTCTCAGGACTTGAGCAGGAAGAGCCCTCGGGGCAGCAGTGTTGATAGCGCTGGCTTGTTTCCTCGCCTCAGTGTTGTGAAATGACGAGTTTGAAAGTGTGAGGCACAATGATCAGCGCTGCAGTCTCGAACTCCCCACACTGTCATAGTCAATACAGGCTTATGTCTGTTAAACCAAGCTTTAAGATTAAAGTTAAGATCATAATGTAACACATTTTGTTTAAACATTTTATGTCTGTAATTCAGTGTTGTGTGTGTGTGTGTGTGTGTGTCAAACATCTATATAATTACCATACCTATCTGTTACAGCGTGAAGCAGTTAACCAATCCACTACTTATCCATAAACTGTGTAAATCCTAATGGTGTGCTGTTGTTATAATCCATCCAACTACTGGATGGTCTTTAACACTAGTACAAAACATGGACATTTCAATTTTTGTGTATTAATTTAATGTGGTCATCAAATTACACGTGCAAAACCACATGTAATAACTTATATTGTGAGTGTGATGTTGCTTTTATACAACAGTATAGCCTATTTATACAACTGCTGTTCACACAGTATACTACTTTATACAAAGAAATTATATCCAAATACAATTTGTTTCAGACAAAAAAGAAAAATGACTAGTAGGTTCTTATTTGATCAACTGCAGCAAACAATAATAGTCAATAATAGCAGAAGCATCAGGCTTTGAGTAGCTTACCAAGCAACACACAGACTGAAAGCTGGTCTGGAACAGAGTATTCCTCTCACAGCATTCAGTACTCACTCGACTCTAGGCTTTTTCGCTTATAACTTTCCACACAGAGGAGTGAAAGCGATAACACTGACACTTGTGCTGTGTTCAAAATCGAAACTAAGTTTACTTAGTGCCCATGAGTAGCATAAATGTAATCTGGATGTACTGTATTCATCATGTTGTCGTGTGACCTATCAGTGTCAGTTGTGTCACCTCACTGCCATTCACAAATCCTCTCCCATGGCCTCATGGGAAAGTAAAATATCGCATGCACACTTTTTTGCCTATATGAATACTGTGAATTTGGGCATACTACTCTGTTCACATATTGTTATGTATTTATGTATGTATTTATTTGTTTTTTTGTTTGCCTACTATATAGGAAGTATGCCATTCCAGATGCAGCTTTGAAAAACTAGTTCTAATCAGAGCTGTGCACATGCCCAGCATATGTTGGCTCAGGGACCCAGGTTTGAGTCTATCCTGGCTCCCAAACCCTTTAACCTCTACATTTCTCCTACATGTCAAATTAAACAAGAGAACCTGCTGAATCAGATGAAACTCAACTTTAACATCCATTAACATGATCGCAAATCAGATGTTCAGGCTACAGTGTATTTATATAAGAATATCTTTAAAAGTAGGCGTACATGTTACAAACATGTCATACATACAAACAAACTGTATCAGACTTGGTTTATTGTTGGGTGTAATTATATGCAACCTCTTACTAAAAGCAGTCAAGGTACAAATAATGTAATTAGACAGTCTAAATGTAAATGGCACAGATCCAGAGAGTAACTCAAGTGTTAGAAACAAGACTGGCTGCTCTGAGTCATGTCCTGGTAACTACAGAGCTTGGGAGTGACTAGACTTTGCCAATGTCAGGGGCTGAGCCCATTATCCATTTTAGACTCAAGAAATAGAATATTATGATCTGTCTACATTATACCAATCCCATATGCATGTAACATTTTCAAGTCCTGTTAAATTTAGCAATTAGGGAATATTAATATTTCAGCCATGATAACTCTTGGGATAGTTTCTAAAATATTTTATTAATGTAAATGGAGTGTACATAGGTTTGGTGTGGGTGGACTAGATCTGCTACGCTGCTGCTGCTGGAGCTATAGTTTCTGCTGCTGCAGAACAAGTATGACTTGCTTCTGCTAAATGCTCATATCATAAACTTATCGGAACATGCAAGAGGGAGACCCCTTTAGCAGATCTAGACAGGTGGTGCTGGGGAGGCAGAGGGCTAGATTAAGAATTTTCATGTATTCATTTAAGAATGTGAATAGAGATTTGTAACTGGACTACTCATTAATACAAAAAAGTATTTTTTAACTTTATTACTTTATTTGACAGTTTGGCATTGCAAATTGCAGTAGTGGTGGGGATTTTTCAAGTTTATCATTCATTCAGGAAAAAAAGAGCACTTGCTTGGAAACGTGGAGGCATTGACTTTTTTGGAACTTTTTCATTGATTAAACAAAAATAGACAAAGTGGCTGGCATTATTTTTAAAAGTTGAACTTCTTTTAACTTCTGAAAATGCAACTGTCATGCAAAAGACACAAGCGCAATGGTCAAAGACATCTGTTGAGCATATTTATTTAGAAAAATAATAGAAACATGAAGTGGAATGCAAAAATGCGTTTTGTGTGAACAGCCCCTGCAGCAACAAGCTCAGTACAAACTATTATAATGAATGGTCATTGTAATAATAAAAAATGGTCTTTGAAGCGTTGCTCGCTTGTGGTGTACATTGGGGTGTTACAGCGCAGTTACTGCATATCAAATCAATCAAATTGCCATCTGAATTAAAATTGCTGGAGTGCGCACATAAGAAGGAATGAAAAATACCCATCACTTTCTAAAAAAAGCACAAAAAAAGATTGACATGAGAATTATTTGAGCATAAGCATTTGAGACTGTTTGTTGTAAACAACCTAATGTTTGACAACCTAAAATGTTCTTTGACTTAATATAATTGAATAGTAACATATTTTATTCAATAGTAACATATTGTATCTTTGACACTGGCCACTATGACTATGACAGATGCTTGAAGGATATCGCTTTTACATTAATCTGCTAGTTTCCAAGGCAGCGGTTTCCATCCTGGTGTGAAGAGAATGGCTTTCCAACAGCCGGATGCTGGACATCCACCTCAAACACAGCTGGCGGAGGACAAAAAAAGAGGGGGGGTGCAAGGGCAAACAGACCAGGCTTGCTAAAGCTATGCGCTTAGTTGATACATGTTTGGCTGACATCTGAGCGATAAACTTTGCAGCTGTAAGAATGCATCTTTTAAATTTAGCACTGCAATAAAAAATCCAACTAGAGCTAATAGAAGGTGAAAAGGACTTGGATATTTTGTGCAGAAAGACCCAGGCAAGTGAGAGTGTTTAAAAGAAAGAAATAACAGCATAAAATAATTAAAAAATTGTGAGAAAAACATAAGTGAAAATAGTAATGGATAAAGAATGCAATATGAGTCAGACAGAAGAAACCACATAAAATAGAAGATGAAGAAGAAAACACATCAAGGGCCAGACAGCTACAGGATGTCACACATGCACTAAATGAAAAAAAACTAAACAAAACAAAACAAAAAAACACTAATTTATTATACTTTGACCTAACACAATGACTTTGATTTCAGTGGTTACTCATTCAGACACGAAAACAGATAAAATCAGCTGTAGTTATTACAACCAAAAATGAAGAAAAATCAATAACACCCCTCCTTTTTTGCTCCCCTTGATTTCCTTTCATTTGCTTTATGATTGAATACTGCCAGTGCCAATCTCATTATGTTTCATGTAATCCATTATAGACACTCTGTCAGTTTTAGGCACGTCTTAAAGCCTTGGCCACTATAACAGAATGTGAGGTGAGGATAAGTCTTGCCAGAGAGCGAGGCATTCCAGCCAGTAATTATGGAAAGAGACCGTGGGATCCCGATCTGGGCGAAAACCATTAATTTTCCAATTTGTCTCATGAAAAGGCAGAGGATTGGGCACAGTGAATCTAGCCGTTGTTTATTTTATGAGTGTTTGTGTAAGAAGAGCCTGCTGTTGGAACACTATGATCTGAAGCATGGTCACACATTTGAGATGAATGCCTACAACAATGCCGAAAGCATGATCAAAGAAAGGTTTATCTCATTTCTATTGTGTTGGGTATAATTAGGTAGATAAGTTGAAAGAATGGCTAGACTGTCATTTTCCCCTTTGTTAGAGAGGGACTTTATCAGCATATACGTGGGCTAGTGAATATCCGCGGTAAGCTTTCTAAATAGCAGCTTAAACAGTGCTGTCGCCATGTTATCTTCTTCACTGCTCAACATAACAATATTGAAGTATGTGTGTAGTTTAAAATGCTTTTGAATGTACCTTGCTTTAATGTGCACTTGAAAATAAGCCAAAAAGATGCTTTCAAGCCTATTCTGTTCTTTTTATATAGAGATATATGCAGATGTGCATTTGTGGGACCAGTTCCATATTTAAATATGCACACAACAAAGCAATTTAAGGTTAATTATGTCCGACCTCAGTCTGCATATAATGAATACAAATGCTATATGAGTGAAAGGACATGTTAAAGTTATTTTGGTTGTTTAGTTATTAAAAATGTCTAATTTTTCAAAATGAAAACTCAGACAGTTGTCTAATAGGAGTCTCACACTATTTGTAAGCAGGACTATTCTTGATAAGAAACACACTAGGTGGTTTCATAAACATCTGTGGACTTATTGCTTCTCATAAATTCTGACTATGATAGAACTGATAGATTCAGGTTTGTTTACATTCTCAGTCATCCCTGTTTTACCTGCGGGGACATAGTCATTTGTTGTACGGGACTGTTAAGCAAATAGATTTGTCACATTCATCAACCCTTCCATCATATGACTCACAATAGCAGAGAACAATCATCACAATATGATCTTAATCAAACATACTGCTTTAAACCAGTATCGTAGGCTGTTCTGTGTTCATTTTCTTTGTATTTATCTTTTTTAAAGAATTTGTCTAAGTTGAAAAGATATTTTGTGAGGCTGTAAACAGGATATCTGTATATATATCTACATATTTTTCTTTGTCATCATAATATAATTGCATAGCATAATTACATA
This sequence comes from Onychostoma macrolepis, assembly GCF_012432095.1. Classification (NCBI taxonomy): domain Eukaryota; kingdom Metazoa; phylum Chordata; class Actinopteri; order Cypriniformes; family Cyprinidae; genus Onychostoma; species Onychostoma macrolepis. The sequence goes on along the minus strand of NC_081172.1, from coordinate 14,599,010 downwards.
AAATACATGAGAGAAGTATGTATATATATATATATATATATATTTTATTTTTTTATTTTTTTTGGACCTAACACAATGACTTTGATTTCAGTGGTTACTCATTCAGACACGAAAACAGATAAAATCAGCTGTAGTTATTACAACCAAAAATGAAGAAAAATCAATAACACCCTCCTTTTTGCTCCCCTTGATTTCCTTTCATTTGCTTTATGATTGAATACTGCCAGTGCCAATCTCATTATGTTTCATGTAATCCATTATAGACACTCTGTCAGTTTTAGGCACGTCTTAAAGCCTTGGCCACTATAACAGAATGTGAGGTGAGGATAAGTCTTGCCAGAGAGCGAGGCATTCCAGCCAGTAATTATGGAAAGAGACCGTGGGATCCCGATCTGGGCGAAACCATTAATTTTCCAATTTGTCTCATGAAAAGGCAGAGGATTGGGCACAGTGAATCTAGCCGTTGTTTATTTTATGAGTGTTTGTGTAAGAAGAGCCTGCTGTTGGAACACTATGATCTGAAGCATGGTCACACATTTGAGATGAATGCCTACAACAATGCCGAAAGCATGATCAAAGAAAGGTTTATCTCATTTCTATTGTGTTGGGTATAATTAGGTAGATAAGTTGAAAGAATGGCTAGACTGTCATTTTCCCTTTGTTAGAGAGGGACTTTATCAGCATATACGTGGGCTAGTGAATATCCGCGTAAGCTTTCTAAATAGCAGCTTAAACAGTGCTGTCGCCATGTTATCTTCTTCACTGCTCAACATAACAATATTGAAGTATGTGTGTAGTTTAAAATGCTTTTGAATGTACCTTGCTTTAATGTGCACTTGAAAATAAGCCAAAAGATGCTTTCAAGCCTATTCTGTTCTTTTATATAGAGATATATGCAGATGTGCATTTGTGGGACCAGTTCCATATTTAAATATGCACACAACAAAGCAATTTAAGGTTAATTATGTCCGACCTCAGTCTGCATATAATGAATACAAATGCTATATGAGTGAAAGGACATGTTAAAGTTATTTTGGTTGTTTAGTTATTAAAAATGTCTAATTTTTCAAAATGAAAACTCAGACAGTTGTCTAATAGGAGTCTCACACTATTTGTAAGCAGGACTATTCTTGATAAGAAACACACTAGGTGGTTTCATAAACATCTGTGGACTTATTGCTTCTCATAAATTCTGACTATGATAGAACTGATAGATTCAGGTTTGTTTACATTCTCAGTCATCCCTGTTTTACCTGCGGGGACATAGTCATTTGTTGTACGGGACTGTTAAGCAAATAGATTTGTCACATTCATCAACCCTTCCATCATATGACTCACAATAGCAGAGAACAATCATCACAATATGATCTTAATCAAACATACTGCTTTAAACCAGTATCGTAGGCTGTTCTGTGTTCATTTTCTTTGTATTTATCTTTTTTAAAGAATTTGTCTAAGTTGAAAAGATATTTTGTGAGGCTGTAAACAGGATATCTGTATATATATCTACATATTTTTTCTTTGTCATCATAATATAATTGCATAGCATAATTACATAAAATACATGAGAGAAGTATGTATATATATATATATATATATATTTTATTTTTTTATTTTTTTTGGACCTAACACAATGACTTTGATTTCAGTGGTTACTCATTCAGACACGAAAACAGATAAAATCAGCTGTAGTTATTACAACCAAAAATGAAGAAAAATCAATAACACCCCTCCTTTTTTGCTACCCTCGATTTCCTTTCATTTGCTCATAATCATATATATATACACTGTCACATAACCGAAGTCTGATACTTTTATCTGATGCTTCATAAAATTACTCTCACCAGCTTCAAACAGATTGGCTTGACTGACCCTGTCATCAGTTATTTCCTGCTGATAAGGTAATTCAGTGATTCAGCAATAACTAATGAGACATGAAGCCAAAGCATGTCGTAGACAAACTCCAAACAAATATGTCAGAACTGCCTGGTAGGAACACCCCCATCTGTGATTGCTGTGCCAACTGAAATAACTACCTTCATTTATCTCTTTCTCCCACAGCGCATATCAGGATAATCCCTCTTCTTTAGACTTCATGCATAATGCATCAACCTAATCCTCAAGAATAGGTGGCAGGTGATTATAATTACTCAGGTAAGACTGTATCTAAAAATACAGAGCTCCCATTAGCTCATTATCTCACATGATCATTATAAATGATACTTTTTACATATTCAAATTAAGTTAATAGCTATTAATTATGCACTTTTCGTAGAAATCATTGCCTATTTTTGGATAGATAAAGTTAAATGTGAGTGGAAACATGATCAGTTGAGAGAAAGAGAAAACAATCTTCATGCTTTGAACAGGTCCCATCTCAGCTTCCTTAATGCAGTGGTTATAGGTGAAATTAGTGTATAACTAAAATATCTACATCTAAAATTTAGTCTTAAAGGCACAGTTGACCAAAAAAATGAAAATTCTTCAGTTTTCAATTTTGGTTCTCATTGGAAAAATGTGCATGTGGTGACATTTCTTCAAAATGATATTGCGCTGTTTCTTGCACGATTCACAACACTTTCAAAGTGAAATATCCAATGAAATGTCCAGTGAGCTCAGTTTTATTTGAAACAGATTAATGTGAATCTGGCTTTTATTGTTTTATAGTTTTATTGTGACGGTTGTTGAACGTATCAAATCATTACTGGAAATGAAATGTCTGGTAAGTGGCGCTGAAATGGTTCTTGCTAATCATTTTTGAAAATAATGTGCCAGCTACACTAACCCCTACCCTAAACCTATTAATAGTGTTAACAAAAGTAAACCTGAGATAAAAATGCATTTGATGAAACCATGCCATTTTAGCTTGTATCTTTAAAGCACTTTTTTGTGCATTGTGCATTTCATGGGGCTCATAGGCCTACCTGAGCGATACATATAAGTGCAATGCTACCATGCAACTTTACTATGTCAGAAAAGCCCTGTGGAACTGGTAATGTGATGCAAACATCAAAATGTATTACTATGTACAAATCATGCATAATACAATCATTTTAAGGTCAAACCACAGTCATGTGGAAACACAATGAAGTCTTTATTAACTGCTAATCTACACTGTAATCATAATTTGTGTGAATAAAAGTTATAGTAAATAGAAATAAACATTTTTGGTGTTTTTTTTTTTTTTTTTAAACTGCTACAAAGTGTTTATTTCAGCTGGAAACTGTAGTGAATTGTACAGTTTGTATAGGTATGTTTTTGGCAGAGGCTCATTTTTCCATTGAGCCTATGTGACTGTCCCTTTACGAATAACTGAGGTGGTGTAACTGAGCTGGTGCAGGATGAACCAATCAAAAAGGTCAATATTACCTGCAGAAATCTGTCTGTTGGTATTCACTATTTAATTGCTCAGATGGTGCAGTGGCCCGCCTACTAAAACTACTATAATATAAAGAAATATTAGCAATATAGCCAGAATACATGGCAAATTTTGATTAACCATCAATGGAAAAAAAAGATGCTTTTCAGTTTGTAGACTTCTGTCAGTAGCAGTGATGGGAATAACGGCGTTATAAATAAACGGCGTTACTAACGGCGTTATTTTTTTCAGTAACGAGTAATCAAACGAATTACTGTTTCCCCCGTTACAACGCCGTTACCGTTACTGACAATAAAATGTGGCGTTACTATTATATTATTAGAATTTAATTTTTCAGTTCATCTGAATGGATGCGCAGTGTAGCTGTATTTGACGTACCATAAACTCTAGTGTGAAGCGCACGCCTCGCCGTCGCTTTCTCTCACAGACACGCACGCAAAGAAAGATACAGAGCACGAGAGTCTTTCATAACATGCAGAATTGACGCGCTGCATGTAAACGATATTCTTTGTTGTATTTTCCTGTCAAAATAACGGAGTTCCTTTGAACTGCCGGTTTCTCTGGTAGTGGGCGGAGCTAATGCTCAAACGACAATCTCATTGGCTGGCGCAGGCGCTCACCTATTATCATCACTGTTTTGATTTCAGCAAATCAATTCGAGCGAACGCAGACAACGTGATTAATATTCATGAACCCAGCAGCTCATTAATCCTTAGTGCGTTTTATATTGATGACAAATATGCATTCATACTTGGTTATTCTAATTACTAAAGTTCTATCATCATATAATATTGAATTATCATAATATTATATTATGATGTTTGACTGACTGATACTAAGTGTTAGTAGATAAATAGGGTAGATTAATGTACAATGTTTTATAATAATAATTTATTCTTTTTAGTGTCCATTTCATTAATTTAACATATTTAATATTGGGGGCATTCAAAGTTATTTGACATTTGAATTTTTTTTTTTAAAGTAACGCAATAGTTACTTTCCCTGGTAATTAGTTACTTTTATAATTATGTAACTCAGTTACTAACTCAGTTACTATTTGTGAGAAGTAACTAGTAACTATAACTAGTTACTTTTTTAAAGTAACGTGCCCAACACTGGTCAGTAGTGGCTAAAAGGGTTACACAGTTTACAGCACGTTACTGTGACTTCCAAGTAGGAAGTGTTACTGAATTAACATCCTTTGTTGATCCTGGAGCAGCATTTCAATCAACCAATCACAACCTTCTGATGTCATTATTGTTTGCCGACCAAACAATGGTCAATCCATTTGGACCAATCCCTTGTTTTCATCTAGACACACCGCCTTGAGGTACGCTATTCCATCTGTCTACTTTGGTTTCCCCCTCTCTGTAACCCAAGTTTTTATTTTATCGTAACCTTTACAGCACATAAGCAGGAGAACATAAATGATACCTGATGCCTCTGCCAAAGTGGCTTTGTAATTGCCACACATCCATTTGTTAAAGTAAAGCATTCTAGGACTAAGCTGGTAATACTGGTTTAGTTTATGGAAATTTCACCTACTTATACATCTCTTAACTTAACATTCAATGCTTTATGTAATGCCTATTCTAACTGACTGTTAAAGTATTTGCATTAGACATTCCTTGTTTGTTTCGTGACCCAAATGACCATAGATTGTGTTTTTTTTTCTCTCTAATCGCAGTATATTATACACACACACATGCATGCACAGACAATGCATAGAGCTGCTGTGCCGAGACCCCATTGATGACTGCCTAGACATGCATTATGCATCAGGAGCATTTGCTGAATTAAAGAGGCAAAGAATCAGTGGTGCGCTGTGTCTCAGTGCACTTACATCACCTTAGCTTATTCTCACCGGCGTGTAATTTCCTCCTTGATGAAACACAAAATTAAATGTGTGGCCCTGAGAGCAAATGAAAAAGAAATGGATGAGAACAGATATAAACGCAGACAAGTGCCTCTTGGCGGGAGCTACCCACAACACATAGGATAGTGCTAGACTTAAAATGTTGATCTATCCGTATGATTGAGGGTTTGTCTAACCCTCTCTGCTCAGCACAAACCACTGATGTAGAGTGCTAGGAGGCATCATTACATTCACTTTATCACACGCAGACAGCATTGATGTGTATCCTGGTGGAGTACTACATAAGCGAACACCTTTTAGGTGGAAGAATGGAGCTGAATGTTCAAAGCCTCATTATGTAAACACGTTCTGGCTTAAAAGCTCGGACTGTTAGATGTTTCTTAAGCAGACATATCAGTCCGGTATGTGCTTTTAATTCACACTTTGCACCTAGAGATGAGTATGGTCTGCAATTAGAATTAATCCAGAGGCAAACTAGAGTTGATCAAAATGAAAATGACTACCACGTAGGCAATTTGGTTGAAAGGAGCATAATAAATACGTTGGCTTCAGAACCAAAAGCTTATAATGAATGCATAAACCTTTTTAAAAGACACTATAACAGTTGGAACACTCATTTGTGTGGTAAAACAATATAATGAATCAACATACAATGTGAGCAATTAAAGGAGCAGTTCACCAAAAAGTAAAAAAAAAATGTTTAAAATCTATGTGACTAGATTTCATCATTAAAAACAGACTTTCTGAGCTGCTTTTTTCCATACATTGAAAATGGATGGTACAGTAGTGCACATCACAACGAAATCGCCACAACACAACGGATAGGACTAATTTTGTTGTGTTGTGCTAATTTAGCTGTGTTGTGACTTGTTTCCATTGTGTGGTGCTAATTTCTTTGTGTTGCGGCCTGTTACCGATTTGTTGTGCAAATTTCGTTGTGTTGTGGCTTGTTTCTGTTGTGTTCTGCTAAGTTAATTTTCGTTGTGTTGTGACTTTTTTCCGTTGTGTTGCAACTTGTTTCTGTTGTGTTGCTGCTTGTTTCCATTGTGTTGTGCTAATTTCGTTTTGTTGCGACTTGTTTCTGTTGTATTGTGGCTTGTTTCCTTTGTGTTTTGCTAATTTTGGCGTGTTGCGGCTTGTTTCTATTGTGTTGTGCTAATTTCGTTGTGTTGTGGCTAATTTCATTGTGCTGTGCACTACTGGGCCACCGTAGGATGGGAACTAGGCACTGGTAATCTTTAGAAAAGCATCATAAATGTGCTCCATATGACTTGTGCACTATATTTAAAGGGGTCATTGGATGCAAAATTCACTTTACAAGTTGTTTGAATATAAATGTGTGTTGGAAGTGTGTATACACATTCATCCTATAATGATAAAAATCCACCCAGTGGTTTAAAAAAAAATCCCTATTTTAAAATCCCCTTTCCCAAATCAGGCTGTTCTGAGATTCCTGTCAGAATGACGTAGTTCTGCACAGGCCGCACCCACGATAGTTGATTGACAAGGCCGTCTTACCTTAGACCCGCCCTGAGTGAGTTGAGAGCTGTCCGCCATAGAGTGGGGGAACTATGACGTCACTTTGTATGTGGATCGGCGGTTAGCATGAAACTGGTTCCCTCGACAAAAAGCCAATGGGATTTTTCCATAGGCTTTTGGATAATCGCAAAAAATAAGCTCTGTGTTCAATCATAGTTCATGAAACTTACACGTTTTGTCCATCAAGAAAATCTTCACAAAATAATATAACTTTGATGAATTTTGATGCCTAAATAAAAGCGCCAGAACTGAAAAGCTAAACTTAGGCTATAAACAAACTACAGCACCACGGTCGCTCGCCTTCAGCGACCAACGCGCTTCCGGCAACTGTTTCAAACTTATTTTTAACATGTTCAGTGAAGAGGATTTACTCTGTATATGAATTTTAATCCACACTACATGAACCGTTTCATATAAACTGGAATAAATACAAAACTAGAGCCAAACTAAAACTGAATTGAGACATTAGTAATAAATAGTATAGTGAATAAATGAAATAATCTTAACTAAAGGACATTTAAAGCACGTATTTCTGTACATTTCGAAATAAGGTGCATTAAAAGTGAATAAATCCTTGATTAACATGAATATTTTAATTTAAAACGTATCCCCGCGCATTTAATCTTTTAAATAGAAGCAGAGTGAGCGAGTTTTTGGATTAAGATTACATTTATTTTAGTGAACAAAGTACCGCAATTCAGCTATCATTTTGTTAGGGTGGATACACAAAATGTTATTTTATCCTTGCTTCTAGGAAATTCTATATCTATATGCTTTCTAACAGCTTGCCTTAAATTAGTTTCACTTTAACCACGTAAAGCCGGTAAATGTGGTGTTTACATGGAATAATCGTATGAGTTTACCTTATGGTCTGAACCCAGAGTCTCCGCATCAGTAAGCGATAAAACGAGCTTCTTCCATCCGAAGACATGTGTCGCATTTCGGGGCAAAGCAAAAAAAACATTGTCGAACAACAATATAAAATGGGAAACTATTCATTGGTTATTCTAAAATTAATTGTATTACAAATTATACTACAACTGCAAAATACTAAACCGATAAACTGTTCGGCGTGATGACGTTGAATGTCTCCGACAGCACCTGTAGTCCCATTTAGCAGCTTGTTAGCAACCGTCTTTTTTAAGAAACATGACAGTTTTAAAGGGATCCCCGGGTATTAAGACATGTATAGCTTAATATAATGTAAATGATGTCTCTTATTTAAATATGTAGTAAAATACCCATGAAAATGTATGTTATTTGAAAAAATCGACATCGTTTTTGGACTATGGGGTGCGCCATTATTTTATGTGCACAGTACATTCTGCGTCGATGACGTCAAATGGTTGCACTCAGTGAGCTACTGGCGCTTTTTACCGTAACAAAACACGGAATACACATCTCAGAAAATAAAATACTAATACGATGCCACATTGTGAGGCTTTTGGTTGCAATTTTCAGTCGAAGGGCAACAAAAGAAGCGATGTAATGTAAGACTTCACTGCTTTCCTAGCGATAAGAAAAGGAGAAAAGAATGGGAAGATGCCTGTGGACGAATAAAACTTCCTAAAGACCCGCTTCTTTTCTCTCCACTTTAGCCCTGATGCCTTTGAGTCTTTTAGTAGACCACAGCTACTGAAAGAGCTTACAAACGGCTGAAATAAGAAACGCTAGATGCCATCTGTTAGGATATAAACAAGCCGACGCGCGGCCGCTAGAGGAGTTTCTCAGCGCGGACTTCCCTCGATATCCGGGGCGTTTACACTCCTTGTGGGGAAAAATCGATGGTACAAGCATTTGGTTTAAACCTATACTTATATCCATCGCCACCTGTAAGCTCTTTCAGTAGCTGTGGTCATCATATCAGTATTTTATTTTCCGAGTTGTCTATTCCGAGTTGTGTTGTGGTAAAAATAGCAACAGATAGTGCTAGTAGCTCACCGAGTGCAACCATTTTACGTCATCAGAAAAATGGCGTCCCCATAGTTCAAAATATTTATAAAACGATGTGATTTTTTAAAATAACACACATCTTTAATGGGTTTTTTACTACATATTTCAGTAAGAGACATAATTTACGTTATATTAAGCCATACGAGTCTTAATACCCAGGGATCCCTTTAAAAAATCACGAGTGGGGTGTAACTGGTGTGTTTTATGTCATAGAATAAAACGTGAAAGTATCTTGAGCTCGTGTGAACCACGGACCTTATTTAAGGGATTTAACCAAAATCCCATTCAAAAAACCCATTGACTCTGGGACGATGGAACCGGAAGTGCTAAAATACTAACTCGCTTCCGGGTTTCCGCCTACAAAGTGACATCATAGTTCCCCCACTCTGTTGTGTCGACTCCGGTGCAGGGGAAGACAAGATGTCTCCGATTAAGCGATGGAGGTGTTTTGTTGTTGGATGTAATAATGAAAATAGCAGTCGTCATTTACTCCCGACATCTGAGCTGCTGAAGACGCAGAGGATTAACGTTACTTTCGTTTTTGAAGGGAATGTGCCGATCCCGATCTGCCTAAATGCATCTATGTTTGTGTGAATCATTTGTGATCCAGCTTCATCTACAGAAGAAGTGAGTATTAGTGTTTTTTTATGAATCTTTGCAAATCACCTTTCCTAATATGTGCTAATTAGCCAGTTTCGTGGCTGAAGTTTACAGTCTGCTCGTCACCCCATGGCAGAGAGGGGAGGGGTCAGCAGAGCTCATTAGCATTAAAGCAACATGGACTACAGAGAAAAACAGAGCTTATTTTGACAGGGTAAAAAAGGAGTTTTTTATACTACCATTGAGAAATTTTAACCAAAGTATGTTATAGGCTTTCCATTAAGACCCTAAAGAATCATATCAACTTGTGGAAAATGGGCATCCAATGACCCCTTTAAATCGTGAGGGAAAAAAAATGTTAACTGGTCATTTAAAGACAAAATTGCCTTGAAAATCTTGCTTGACAGCCGTGGTAACCATTCTAGAGCCAGATAGATATTCTGTGTCCTAACATCTCACTGTATTCTCATCCTCTTCATATGGATTTTAAATAACAGAAATTTCATTTTTGGACGGGTTATTCCTTTAAGGGTATGAAATAGCTTTTCAGATATAGATCTATTAATGGGGCAAAATCCTCAATAGCTATAACATAAAGATTTCTACTTTCTCTACTTATTAAGCCAAACATGTATTGGAACCTTGCTAGAGGTTAGGGGCGTTATCTCAGTGGTTGTATAGGGCAGAATATATTTTTTTCTCTTTTTTTCTTTTCTTTTTCATTGATGAAATGATAACTTTGTGGATTCTCAGAGAATTGGCTCATATAAAGGGAGTCCTCAAAATGACTCTGTGGCTGCTGTCGTCTTTGTTGCCATGCCAACCACTAATAGCAAAAGCCATTTTTTATAGAGGTCTTCAATTTTTAGTTCCTTTTATGAAGACTTTTATTGTGTCTTGTTTGTATATATATAAAAACTCTCTAGAAACCTTGTCAGTTTCGGTTGAAATTATTTTAAGTTCAAGTGTCAGCATTACAAACAGCATTAATACCAACATATGAAATTAAATTAATGACAGAAAAATTAGGAATGTTGGACAATAAATATAACACAAGAATATAACAGATTGACAGTAAACTGTTTTTGCAGTATTGTCTTATATTAATGTCCGTTAAAGGAAGACTGTAAACAAAAACGTTATGTAAAAAAATTAAAAAACGCGTACAGCCACTTTCTCCAAAATTATTTATTTAATTATGCCAGACACAGCAATGCATCATGCTCTAGATAATCAAGTTTGTAATTTAGTGTGTTCCAGGGGATTAAAATGTACAATATATATATTTCAGACCTAGTGGAGTAATAGTAAATAATAATTTTGTAAATGTTGTAAAATTGTAAATGTGTAAAGTTGCATAAGCTCATTCTAAGTTAGTGTCCATATAAATCATTATTATGGTTTCTATGGCTAGGACCTGCATTTCCTAAAAGGAATTAAGTTCAAACAAACAGAAAGTTGCATTCCCGCCACCTACTGAGCTGGAGTGTGGATCATTGATGGAACAGGAAGAAAGACTAAGCTGAAGAAAAGAAAGGGGGAAAAAAACAACAACATAATAATAAATTGCCTTCTAAATCCTATTAAACGTTAAATGCGTTGTATACTCTATAAATTTCCAAGCCAATATTCAGTAGTTTTTTAAGTGTAATATTTCCTATCCCACCTAGTGGCTGTTACCAAAAAAGCATTAGACTTTCACCTCTTGGTCTTCTATACTCTTTGCCCATACTCAGAATTTGTGCTCAGCATTTCATCCACCCAAGTGCACATACACAGTAGGCAGCCATTTTTGGAGGTTCGGTGCCTTTGCTCAAGGGTCTCACCTCAGTCGTGGTATTGAGGTTGGAAGAGAGCCCCCACCTACAATCCCTGCCGGCACCGAGACTTGAACCCACAACCTTTGGGTTACAAGTCTGACTCTCAAACCATTAGGCCACGGCTGCCCCAATAAAGTCCCATCAGTTAAAGGGATAGTTCAGCCAAAAATGAAAATTAGCCCATTATTTACTCACCCTCAAGCCATCCTAGGTGTATATGACTTTCTTCTTTCAGACGAATACAATCAGAGTTTTATTAAAAAATGTCCAAGCTCTTCCAAGCTTTATATAATGGCAGTGAATGGTGGTCGAGATTTTGAAGCAAAATAAAGTGCATCCATCCATCATAAAAAAGTACTCCACACGGCTCCAGGGGGTTACTAAATAAAAGTGAATCGATGCGTTTGAGAAAGAAAAATATCCATCTTTAAAACTAAAAAAAATGCAATCTCTAGCTGGATTGTCGTACGCATCAGTCTCACAAGAACCATGTTTTGTTTACAGCAAAGGAAAAACAGTCTTCTCTTGGCTTATATCGAAATCCTCTTAGAAGTATATTTAATTGTTATTTTGTGTTATCTAATGTTTTTTAATGTTTATCTAATGTTTACATTTTTACCCATATACCACACATTGCCACACACATTTTAGTTCCTTTTATAAAGCCGGGATTATTTAAAACAGAATAATTTTATTGTGTCCTGTGTGTGTATATATGTCTGTGAATGGAATTTGAATTTGAATATTCATTTATTTATTAACATTTACTGTGTATCAACTCTAACATTCACATCCAACTCATGGAAAATATATAACAACTTCACATAGACTGCTAGATGACAAGCACATTACACACACACAATTATACTACTGATTAGCATAAAAATGATATCTATCTTACAAATGTGTGAGTAGCAGAGATAAGAATCAAGAAGCGACTAGGCAGTGATTCATGTCAGTGACATGTCATTCTCTCTCAGTGTCTAATGGGTGTGTTGTTAGATTGGAGGAGGGTCCTGCAGAGTCTTGTATGCACAGCTGTAGGGGTACGTCCTTTCTTTCCTTTGTGATGTCCAGTCACCAAGGCCAGAGCTAAAATTACTACAGCTGCAAGCCAATTATCGACCCTTCACAATTCTTCACAGCTTCTCTGTCTGGCAGACGGAAGATGGCAGCTGCTCTGAGAACTGTGATGGACAAAAAATAAATAAATGTATTTGGCCCAGATCCTTTAGATTGGAGTATGCAGGTTCTGAATAAGAATCGTATCTCATAGATCCATGCTAATGCACTTCATGACACTCTTCAGTGGCTCAGGTGTTTAGTGGTGCAAGACTGTGTATGTGGAATTGCAGATGTGATTTCAAAGCAATTTTACGAGTTGGCAGAACTCCTTGAAACACTTTAGACTAAATCACTTTTAATTAGGCAAGAAAAAAGCATAAAACCAGAAAACTACAAGTTGCCTAAATACATATTTTGCTGGAGGAGCTCAGATGCTTTTGCCAATAGCTCTAAAATAAAAAAAGTGTATACGTTATAGACTGCTGTTTCGATGTAGTGCTCGATATGGATTAAGAGCTGTAACTCAATCAGTTTCCTGTTGAGAGTGTGTTAACAATCAATCAGATCCAGCTTTACTCTGTTTGATCTGTGATTCAAATATCTGAGTGTTTCCAGGAATTAACCATTAAAAAACCTAATGTCTATGTACAACATTTGTGGCATGCAGATAGTTATAACGGATAATGTATTTTTTAATATATAAATGAGAGGCTAAGGTGTTTACAGTACATGCACGTTCAAGCAAGTGGGCAGCAAAGTGAATAGACATGTAAAATATGCTATCATACTGTTTAGAAATGTTATTAATCTCTTACCATCCCTGTCTGTGCACAGTTACATCCATTTCAACACATGTCATCATGTCACCAACTAAAAATGTATCTTTTTGCTTTTGTTTGGCATCCGTATGAGGATACCAGGAAGGTACATGAAAGGAAAGTGATGAAATAATCTGTAAAACTATTTACATGGAAGATAAATGCACCCCTCAATAATTATGTCCATAACGCTAAAAAAAAAAAAAAAAGGTTCCACCACCTAGAAAAGCAGCACATTTTCTTACTGATGAATTAATGGAAGTACTTTAACAATAGAATTCTGTTTAGAGAATTCAAATTAGTAGAGTTAGTAGAATTCAAATTCAGTTTTTGATGTATCCAATTTGCATGATAGACTTCCATTTTAAGCTCATTAGTGTAAATGCATTTGCATGTTGAAGGAATTGATAGTATGCAACAAATGTCAAACTAAACATTATTTTGAAGACACCTTTATTGTGACATACATCTGGGAAAAAGTGTAAGGCGGGCACTTAGTTCTACTCATCAGTTATTGATTAGATGGAGGCTAATCTGAATGCAAGCTTGCCATTGTGTGTAAGAAAGGGGTGGGTTTAAGCAGACAACATGATTGGAGAAGTCTGACATATGTCACATGAGAGAAGTCTGTTGTTTCAGTGAAGATTAAATAATAATATTTTGATTTAAAGGAGACCTATTATGCCCACTGATTATGCCCCCTTTTTACAATATGTAATATAAGTCTCAGGTGTCCCCAGAATTTGTCTGTGAAGTTTCGGCTAAAAATACCCCACAGATAATTTATTATATCATTTTGAAAATGCCTATTTTGAGTGGAAGCAGAAACACGCTGTTTCCGTGCATGTCTCTTTAAATGCAAATGAGCTGCTGCTCCCCGCCCCCTTTCCAGAATAGGTCTGTACCTTCACACCTTGTACCTCAGACATTTTGCCAAAAAAAACATTTGTTTGGTTTTGATTATCCTGTCTATTTCACTAAAATCATGCATTTTAAAGCAATATCAGTTTAAACTTCCTATATATGTTTTTTTGAGTGCACACATCCAAAGCACGCACAAAGCAAGCGCCTGTCACACTGCATGTGAGTACTAAGCTAAGTTCTCTTATTGCGCTTAAACCGTCAATTACACATAAGTTTTTGTTAAAAATACACACGAGTTACAAAACAGTCTGTGAAGGTAAACAGCTGAGAAAAAATAGCATGTTTACATTAGATCTGTGTTGCAGCAGTGTAATATACAGTAAATAAATCAATAAATCCACTGCTCTCGTCTCCTCTGAGGTGCTCGTCTGTGCAGCTAACGACAGAACAATTAGCATGCTTTGCTCGAACTTTTGCCATGGCGTTAGAACTGGTAGACCATTGTCACTTGCGAAAACAAAATGATGGAGACATGCAGATTAAAGGGTGGTAATATTATAATAAGATCTGAGCGGTCGTTTTTTCACAAGCTTGCAGATAAAGGTTTACCAAAACAAAGTTACTGGGTTGTCCTTTTTCAGGTTTTCTGGGTTGGTAGATGCACCACCAGGGATCCGTTAATAGCACTTAAACATGGAAAAAGTCCCCTTTAAAATAATGGGCTAAACAAACATATGTCATAAATGAATTGTTCACAATAAGATCAATATGCATTCATAAAACAGATAGGGGGAATTTCTTTTTCATGTTGATTAATGTTGCGTTTTGTGGCTTTCAGTCCAAGCATGTTGCCTTTTATATATACTTTTCTGTCAACACAATGAAAGTCAGTGGAGTTCAACACACTAAATTTAATTGTATAGAAAAAAAACAAAAAAACTTCTTTTGTGTTTCAGAAAAGAAAGAAATCCATGCAGGTTTGGACTGACATAATGCTGATGGAATTTTCAGAATGTGAACTATCCCTTTATGATATGATTGTGGAACTTGAGTAGAATGTCAACTTTAATATTCCTCAAGCTTTCTGAAGTTTTAATTATGCTTGCTAAACATTGCCATAATTATTGGCTAATATTATGCAGGCTTTAAAGTGATCAACAAAGAGAAGTAAATTAATTCATGACTCAATATTTGAATGAAGTACATCTGAATTATTCATAGTTATAGTTTGGAGCTGCAGCAGTTCTTATATGGGATACATTTATCAAGCAGTTAACCTTTTGTTGCAGTAAAATCAGAACAATGCTATGTGCTATGATTAACATGTCATGGTTATATGTGCTGGGGAAAGTTTAGCGAGAGACGTTAAACAGGTTTCTATTCAATGCACTCTGACTCATTAATGAGCTGGGTAAATGTCACTGTGGAGGTCCAGATTAATTAAAAACCACAGACAGCTGATTACAGGAAAATGACTTACAGATATCGGCCACTAAGAGTCAAATGCAAAGTTCCGATGATCTAAATTACACTATTATTGATCGCTAGCAGTACAATTAGACTGTAATTGCTTCAGCTTGCCTATTACAATGAAACTGTTAAAGATGGAGTAAATCCTACAAACAACATAAAAGGTATCCTGGCACTAAATGACAGACATGTGAAAGTAATTTGTGGGACAGTTAGCCCCCTGCTGAGATGTATCTAAATGCAGCATTCAGGGCAGAAAAAGCTTAGAGATTTGGGGGTTTTAAACATGTAATACTGCACTTTGCCAGATAAATGATAACTTTGCATACTAAAAAACAAGTTTTGCCAATTATATTAACATAATTATGTAAATGAGTCCCTTCGGAAATGAAAGTACATGATGGTGAGTAAAATGCATGAAATCCTATTGACAGCATGAGTCGTCCAACTAAGTCTTGTAAACCCTTGGCCTTATGACATTATTGCATTTATTACGGTATCTGTTGACAGTGGTATGATGTTGAACCAGACAAACCTGATACTGTAAGTCACAGCGTGCCTTTAAATAGCAGCTACTTGTTGCAGATGTCCTTGTTAAGAAGCACCACATGGCAATTCAATTATGTTAACAGATTGTGGTGATATTTTATTATCATACCCTAAATGATCATTTTTAGAATATAGCTGCTCTATTAGCTGGAGTAGTTTCTTTTGTCTAGTGCCATGTGTGTATTTATCAGGGCAGGGCAGAGAAAGCCCTGAGAAACAGAAACTGGCTCCGGTCAAAAGTTGCTGAAACAGAAAAAGGCAGAGGCCCAACACAACTGCCACTGCCAAAATAATACCAGTGACTCATAGTTGCCTTCAAGCCATGCTGCCATTCTCTTCCCTGTTTCAACATGCAGTCTAACCATGAACTTTAATTAAACACACTATATATAGAGACTACACAATCTCCACCATCTTTTTAAGTGAAAGTTGTGATAGTCTTCAGATCACTCTTTGATGCTGGAAGTGCTATAAAACCAAAAAATGCCTTTCGTCTACCAGTTTGTTGGACAATGTATGGGGAAGCCTGTTTCCAGCATAAACAATATTACAAAGGTAATTGTGACTTTCAGAGGAAAAAAGTCAAAACAATGAGGAATAATCCCCCCCCCCCCCCTCCAAATTACATCTCAAAAGTCTGAGTTTACATCTCACAATGCAACTTTTTTTTCTCTTTATTTTATAATATCTTGCAATTATGTTTTTTAGTTTTGCAATGGATAACGGACATAACCATTTGGTGACCCAGTGGATAAATATCGCTAAGGGACTAATCCCTAATGAAGCCTATTCCACAGCGCTAAGAGATAAACCCTTTACGTTTCATAGGATTTGGGACCCCTTTCTTAAATTTCTAGGTGTAGAGGCGGAACATATGTTATCCTTGGGAATAAAAAAAATCTAGCATGGAAGGATAGAGGTGAAGTTGAGTGACCCCCTTTATTATTATTATTATTATTACTATTTTTTTTCCTCATTTCAGTTATATATTCCATGTGTAATGTCTGTGATATCCATTTCTCTGTATTTTTCTGTATTGTTTGTACTTTGTTGTATTATTGTTATTATTTTAAATCATCCCTGTAATTGCCAAAAAACGTAATAAAAAAAGAATGATAATGACAAGGAAAAATATGTTAAATTCTAGTTTAAAAAAGTATTATTATTATTATTAATATTAGAAATATCAGGAATTATTCATTTATATTTTTAAGAGCCCTTCATACAAATTAATGAGGGTCTGCAGGGGTCCTCTCTATGACATTGTTTTCTGTTTTCAGTTTTTTATTTATTTAATAATAATAATAATAATAAGACCGCATGAGTTTAAGACCGCATTTTCATTAAGAATTTAATTATATAAATTAAGATTATATTGTATCACCCTGACATTTTTGCACCCCAAAAATTGTAAAAGAAAGGTAACACTTCAGTATAGGGACCAATTCCCACTATTAACTCGTTGCTTATTATTAACATATTAACTGTTTAGTACTTACAAAGCACATATTCTGCATGACCATATTCAACATCCCTAATCCAACCTTAAACTTAACAACTACCTTACTAACTACTAATGAGCAGCAAATTAGGAGTTTAGTGAGGCAATGGTTTGTTAATAGCGAGAACAGGACCTTAAAGTAAAGTGTGACTGAAATTAAAAACATACTCATTATATAAAAGGTTTATTCAAGTCATTGTATGTAATAATTACATTTTGTGTGTATTTTTAAATAAAGTAATATATCTGAATTAAAAAAACCTCATATCACTGACAAATTAACTGTAAGGAAAGTAAGTTGCATGTTTAAGGGTTAAGCAGGACATCTCCAGTAAAACAGGCCTGGAGTGACTTCAGCAGATGTCTGTAGGCTTTTTCCCTCCCAGAGAGGGATGGAAGCTGTTTAATACATGCAACGTGGGAGAGGGATCTGCTCTACTCTAATGCAGTATTCCTGCACAACATGAATAAAAAATCTGCCTCGCTGAAACAATACCTGGCAAATCCATTGTTGTCCAAACCAAGTAAAATGTGGGCGCCTCGACCTCTCGGCCAACACAAACCCTCCAGAATTGGTATTCAGGCAACACGTTACACATTACACGTTTTAAAACAAGTGTTTGGGTATTGTAGTGCCAAGACTGGCCATCGGCTTTGTCTGCAGAGCTAGAGCAGAGTGCCAATTCAAACACAGTGGTGCAGCAGTAATATTCTCAGAGCTTAGGTCTTGTAGAGCTGAGTGAACGCAGGATGGATTGTGTTATGTAACCACGGCCCGTTCCAGTCTGTTCGCGTCAACCAAAACAGACGGCAGCAGTTTTGAAAGCAGCAGAATGCAAAATTAGACTTCGCAAACAGTAAAATGAATCCTTTGTGTGAGCATGCGGCAGGATGCGCCGCATCTACTGCTCATCCAGATGGCTAACACATGTTCTTTCCTGTTGCTGTCACTGTTTCCCTTTTTTCCTATGGAAAGGTGATCCACACCAGCAGCCCCAGCTATATCTGTCTCTTTGGCAAAGCTACATTGTAGCAGCAGTGCAGCGCCTTGATCTAAACTCCTCCACTCTGAGCTAAGAACCACCTTTATTCCATTTGGCAAAGGCCTAAATGCGTACACACACACACACACACACACACACACACACACTCTGACCGCAAAAGAAGGAACACTGTAAAACACCCCCAGAGTGTTAGGTAGTAAAGTATTGAAAAAGAGGTGGAGGAGAGGTGAAAATGTGTGTCAGGTTAATCCTAACAACTGCAAACCATTTTTTTGCTAAATACGCTATTGATTGAAGCCCATTGATTTGTGCACATGTGTGTGAGCGTATGTGTGTGTCTGTGTGAGTGTGTGTGTAAACAGCTGCTCTTGTGACACATTGGCATTCCTGCCAATATCTGTCAGTATGGAGCTCTGAAAATAAATCCTCGGCTTTTAGCTGTCTCAGCCCACACAGAGGAAATTTGAAATCACACAGCAGTTTTAGATAAGAAAGTCACACAGCCTCGATTCCTGCCAGATACGTAAGCCAAAAACTGCCCGGGCTACAGATGCTGTCCATACTTGCCTCTTTGTTGCATCTATATCAATATTTAGGGAAGGTGTTGGCTGTTTTTGTAGTATTAAGTATGAGAGATACAAAGTAAATGGCTGAAGAATGAAGGCGTACTGTATGAAGATTGTTCATTTAGCAGCACGTATCATGTTTTTCAACAGATGATGATGTCAACTTTGCATTAAAATATACCTGATGTAAATATATTACAGTTGCATATTTTCATCCATATCTATTGATTGATTCATGTATTTCATACATACAGTGACTTTTGAGCATGTCTGATGAGCATGATGAGCATGTTTTTAAATTTCTGAATTAAAATTCAGTTATATTTTTTCGAAGAGCACAAATTCAAAATGTTAGTTGATACTTGAAAAAAAAAATTAAATTAAATTAATAAATGAAATGAACTGCTTATTAATATATGAGAATTCTTTTGGACATCAAATCAAAGGTATGTGGTGTGAATAACAAAACAAGAAATTAAATCATAGAGAAGACCTCACAGACCCTCATGATTGTGCATCAAGGTCAATAAGTTTCTGAAAATATAAGATAATTCTGCTGTGACTTGCTTGCCACTTGTTACGAAATTGACCCTGACCTTAAGTACAATATTTATTTGGACACATACACACATATACAGGCACACACACACACACACACACACACACACACACACAAACCCCCATCTCTGCTACTTCATTTATAAAGGCGTCCTTTTGCACCTGCAAATCCTTTGACACAATGCAGCTGACTGACAAAGAGGTGAAGCCTTCAATCTCATTGAGGTAACTGACAGCCAATGAGGCTCCCACACAAAAAGGAGAAGAAAATAAGATTCTTTAAAGGCATCCAGTGGAACCATAGAAGGAAACAGCTCAAAAGAGAGACAAAAAGGAGGGGAGAGAGTACGTGAGAGAGCAAGTGTGTGTTTGAGAGTTGAACACAGGCAGGCCATGCCTAAAGCTACTCATCCCACTCACCAGCCTTCACCAAACACAATATTTCACCAAACAAAGAAAACGTGGCTGCTAAAAGTTCATCCGAATCGCAAATACATTAATTCAAATGACAGTTATGTGTTCAGTTAAGCTAACGCTCCTCTTCACAAGCTCTCAACTGTGGTTTCATGCCATGAATAAACCTAATAGATTAAATCAGCCTCAGGAACTGTTTGCTTTGTCGGACCTACCTCATTTGGGAGAGGAGTTGTGGATAAAATATGCAAAATTAACGTAATAATGAACGTCATCAACATTAGACAAGCACTTATCAAAAGTGGGTCATTTAATGCTTCTTAACATTCATTGTTAAGGGAATTAACACAGGGCTAAACTTGAATATCAAGTTTTGTCAAGTCAAGTCACCTTTATTTATATAGTGCTTTGTACAATTCTAAACAGGAAATAACAGAATCAATCATGCAAATGACTAATCAAAAACTGAATTTTTATGCATTGATATTTTAAGAAAGTTTGTAAAAAATACTATTTTGAAGAAAAATTTTGAAAATAATGATGACCAAGTGCACACACATGTATTCAAAGTGTAAGAATATATATTATTACTTTTTTTTTGCAATTCTGAGAGAAAAAAGTACGATTTGTGAGATATAAACTAAGAATTGCGAGATGTACACTCGGAACGGCAAGAAAAAGTCTTGAAATTGCGCATTTATGTCTCAACATTTCTTCTCAGTATATAAAGCAAATCTGACTTTAGATCTCTGGTTTTTGTTTTCTGAATTGCTAGAAAAAGGCAGAATTGTGAAAAATAAACTCAGAATTGCAAGAAAATATTTATGAATTCTAAAGTCGCGATTACTTTTTATTTTTTCTTCCGTGGCGAAAACAAGCTTCCATACATTTGTCATTATATAGTGCTAAAATATAGTGCTTTATACAATTCTACACAGGAAATAACAGAATCAATCATGCAAACTTCTTCAAATATGAGACAAATTCAAATTTGGTTTTAAAGCAACAATAGTGTCATTATTCAGTTGAAGTCAGTTCAGTGCTGATTCATTTCAATTCAATAGCTAAATATGAAATCAATTATAAACAAGTTCCATTCTGCTTTAAGCAGCTCTACAAAAAGCAAAAGTATAATAGTCTTCAGTTCAGTTCAATGACCATCCATCTATTACGAAACAATTTATAACTAGTATCATTGTATCAAGTTCTGAAGCAGAATATGAATTGATTGAAATAACTAAGTTTCTTATTGTAACTGCATTATTTCTTTCATTCAGCCCCTGTCCATGTGACAAACCACCTCTCTCAAAAAGTGAAAAGACGACAAGATGTGCTTTGTCAGACACCTGGGATATGACTCATGTGGACCGGCCCTCCCTCTGTAAATGAAAGCACCATGTGTCTGAAAGAAGCGCCTTGAAGGAAATTAATCCTGCACAGCAATAAGATGGTGAGCCCTGTAGGCCTTTATCTGATAATCGCCTCTATTATCCAGACTATGGATAGTGCTGCAAGTCTAATTTGAAATGATAGTCTGTGTGGTGTGAACAAAGACGAGGTGTCACCTGGAATTTCACTATAGTCAAACTGGCTGTTGTATTATGTTGAATTAAGCTGATTTGGAACGAGCTTTTACAATGAAGTTCCTATAGGATCCCTAATAGAATTCCGGTAGGCGAACTCTGTAAAAAGTTTAGCAAGTGATTGCATCTGTTAAACTGCACACATAAACCAGAAGCGCAGGAAAGCAAAAATTATGCTGATAACACCAAAAACCCATTCTCAAACACTATTAGATGCATATAGTGTGGTAACGTAACCCCAGAGGTCCCCTGGGGTTATGGGAAAAAAGTATAATGTCAGATTTGACAGTTCTGACATTTGTAGGCAGATAACGACTGACTGCACTGACTGATACCCATTTTGCTTTAAAACGGTGCTGGTAAATGTGAGTCGAGTTTGGGGTCTGTAAGATTTTTTTAATGTTTTTGAAAGAAGTCACTTATATTATTATAATATTAGTATGTTATGTCATGTCATGAAATGTATTTATGTCATGGAAATACAGTAAAAATACAGTGATACAGTAATACTGTTTAAATTACTGTGAAACTGTTTGAATTCTATTTTAATTACAGCATCATTACTCAAGTCTTCAGTGTCACATGATCCTTCAGAAATTATTCTAATATGCTGATTTGGTGCTCAAGTAACATTACTTATTATTATCAATTTTGAAACCAGTTGTGCTGCATAAATATTCTTTGATTAATAGAAAGTTAAGAAGAACAGAATTGATTTGAAATAGAACATTATAATTGTAACATTAAACTGTAAAAAAAGAAGAAGTGACATTTACGGTAAAATACCAGTAGCTGTGGTTGCCAGAAATTTACCGTAAAATATACTGTATGGTAGCAACATTTTTGTTTTTACAGATTTCACAGTTAAAAAACTGTATTTCATTAACTGATATAAAATTAATATACCATTAATATACCACTTTTTAACAAGATGAGGAGGGAAATACTCATATAAGGTGCAAAGTGTCATTAACATAAACAGCCTACTAAACACCATCATGGTAACATGCATGACATTAAAATAATGCAATAAACATTAATTTAACATCATTATATGAAAGATAAAACCCAAATGTAAACAACTGATAAGAAAAAAATAATAGTTATTTCAATGAAAAAAAACCCATCAAATGTGAAATGTCATGCAGAGAATTCTGGGAATTTATACACTGTAAAAAACATTTTCACTTCCAAAAAACATAATTTTAACAGTATTTTACTGTATAATTACATTAAATGTAATTGCAGTTATTCACTGTATATAGTATGGAAACTTACCGTTAACCAATTAACAAATTTATACTGTAGCATTTTTACAGTATTTTACTGTTAAAATCATGATGTTTTTTTACATTGTATAAATGCTTTTACTGTCAGTTTTGATAAATTCAATGCATCCTAACTGGATGAAAATTATTAATTTGTTAATTTGATTTTTAATATGCAAAAAACTGTTACAACGGTAGATTTCTATCCCTTGACCACACGTCAAAACAAACAATATTTGGTGAACACGTTTCCTAATTCATCCCAAATCAAATTTTAAAGGATAATATTACTTAAATGGATAGTTTATCCCAAAAATTGAAAAAATTATTTATTCACCCTTAAGTCATTCCAAACCTTTATGGCTTTCTTTCTGCTGTGAAGCACAAAAAATGACTAAGGTGAGTAAATAAAGACTGCATTTGCATTTTTGGGTCATCTAGCCCTTTAAGACTTTTTACATAACTCACTCAAAATGAGTTTCTTTCCAAAATATGCTGACTGCTACTGAAACTGTAAGAGGTAGAGGACTGAATTTTGTTTGCTCATACCTGATATGACTACGCTGAGCATTGAGCATTAAGTTATTACTGATGTTACATTTATTGAGCATTTCATTCATACCGGTTTGAAATGAATACTGCATTCACCTAAATCCTTCTGGGGTTTAAACTACATGGGGTTTTTACAACAACATAAACTCATATTTCTAAAGGGCATCTAGGGTGAGGCCCATTTCTATTTGAACAAGACACAATCACTCAAAAGAGACTAATATGACAAGTCAGTAGTTGCACATTATGTATTTTCTCAGCCCCGCCCACCAACCCGCGTATTTCATCAGTTCAGCCCTCTGCTACTTCACTAGAATGATTTAATGTCCATATCCTTTTCACAGCCGCTTCACGATTGTCCACGGTGAGAAATGACTCTAGTCTCCTTTTATAAGGTTAAGACAAAAAGTGACAGGGCAATACCTGTAAACGGGCCGATGAGTCTGGGAAAGACAGAAGGCCTAATCTCAGTTTGGTTGGATTTATCATATCTGCTCTAGTAATCCTTAACATAAAGCCTGGATGAGTGCTGTCTTTGTGTGTGTCAGAATAGCAGGCTTGCAGAACAAGCCTTGGCGTGTATTTTCTTTTTTCTCTTTTTTTTTCTTTGTTCAGCGGTAACACTGTGGCAGGTACGGAATCTTAGGTTACAGTGAGGATATCTTCTGACAGCATGGAGGTGCTGAGGGTACGGGGTGGGGTTGGCCGGAAGGTTGATGTGGAGCATAGCAACAATGTGCATCTGCAGTGCTGCGTCTTAACTATTTTTGTCAGCCTAAATGTTTCCAGCTAAAAAACTTAAAACAACGTACTCATGAAGCAATATAAGTTATTAAGACTAGTTGAAAGAGAATGGATGTTTAACCTTAAAAAGCCTGCAGTATCATATTTGATACCAAATCTCTAAGGTCTGTAAATGATCAAAAACTACCGACAAACCTGTTGTACACAATCTACTTCATGCTTTCTGTTGTCTGATTGAAACTTTTAGTAATATTTTATATTTATATGTAAATGTATATAATTACACTTTAATTATAGTAATTATCCTAAATTATACTGCTAATAAATTAGTATAATTATAAAACGTCCACCTTCAGGTTGTGCTATTTTTGGTATCACGTGTTTTTCTGCTGTGAAATCTAACCTAACCCTAACCCCAAAATAAAAACTACAGTGCTTTGATCATAAATCTAAGCAATTAAATACCATCTTACTAAGGAATATTGTTGGGAGATAAAGAGTGACAAATGACGTTTATATGCATTTGATGTTAGTGTTAGTGCTGTCAAATGATTAATTGTGATTAATCGCATCCAAAATAAAAGTTTTTGTTTACATAATATACAGGTATGTGTGTATACTGTGTATATTTATTATGTGTATATATATAAATATATTTATATATATATAAATACAAACACATGCATGTATATATTCATGAAAAATATGTTATGTTTATATGTAATATATAAGTATTTATATATAATATAAAATATAAGAATATAAATGTATGCATGCAAATACATGTAAATATTTTCAAAATATTTACTGTATGTGTGTGTATTTATATATACATAATAAATATACACAGTACACTTATATTATGTAAACAAAAACTTTAAAATTGCGATTAATCATTTGACAGCACTAGTAAGTGTATGTTGTAAAGATCTCATTGATTTACATTACAGAAATGTAATCAGAATTTCATCTTTTATCTTTAGTCAAATAAATATAAACTGTACCAAACTGCATATTCTCCCTCAGTTTAAATAAAGTTTAGGTGTTTTTCCACCTTAAATACAAGCCTGATGTATCAAATATTATCTTAACATATTCATATATAGTCAATTTTTTACAGTATATATATATATATATATATATATATGTATATATATAAAGCACTGCTTCTCAAGGAAATTCATCTTGTTTTATGATTTTAAGATATTTTTATCGAAAAAAAAAATGTTTATGCTTTATGCTAAATTTATTTTCTTGTTCTAAGGATGCTTAGATATGAAAAAAGGTGTCTGCACTAGTGATACTCAAGAGTGAGAGAAGCTGTGACATTTAAACATTCAGATATTTTCAGTTATTCAAAGGTGCTTTAAGTATGACAAAGCTACTTAGAGCAAAAGTCTGAGCAGACCATATGCTGAAGCGTGCTGAAAGAACAAAAGAGCCACAGGTGCAAGCTCGCTTTACACCTTGACCTGGTTTGTCAGCTTGTCTGCTGAATTTGTGCCACTGCAAAGTGAAGTGTCAAAAGCAGCAAATCTGGGTTGACGAGAGGGAGATTAAGAGCCACTGGTCGGAGAACAAGCACAACACTCTTCAGACAATTAGAAAATTCTCTTAAACACAAAGTTATTTTACACACTTTGCAGTTTCCTTTTATTTTAACCTATTGTAAAATGAAGATCTTATGGCTAAATGGCCTTGGATTGTAATCGGATATGTTAAGTATGCATGCTTTGTGTATGCGCACATGTGTGTTTATTTGTTGCTCTTTGGGTCTGTGAACCTGAGCGAGGTGTTACTGCAGTGCAGCTGTTAAAAGACGATATCACTCTTTAGTCCTGACTTTGTGTGTTTATTTTGTGTGTGTGTGTGTGTGTGTAGACATAAATGCACCTGGGGGTGTCCATGCTTGCAAACCTTCTGAAAACCTCAAAGCTGTTCTGGCTGAGACACAGAATACCTGCATCATTGTCACTTCAGCACCTTAGGCAGGCAGGAGGCAGTGGACGGGGAGAATAAGTCATTTGTCAGAATGGGGCAAGTTGAAACTACAACCCCATTTGTTCCACTAGAACAAGTTATAGATCTAGTTAATGAGAAGAGACAAGGTCTTACACATTTTCAAGTACACTCATATTCAAATGCCTACATTGACCTGGCTGTTCACACACACACACACACACACACAGAGTCTGGTATATGTGGTTTACAGGGACTCTCCATAGGCGTAATGGTTTTTATACTGTACAAACTGTATGTGCTATTGCCCTACACCAAACCTACACCTAAACCTACCCCTTACAGGAAACTACTGGCAATTTTTGAATTTCATAAAACACCCTTTTGTATTTTTTTTAAGCCTTTTGTTTTACAGGGACATTATACAGGGATGTTGTAGTACCCATGTTATTATACACATTTGTGTCCTCGTAAACTATATATACCAGTACACACACACAAATGGATACAATACTTGCTATAATGCAGTCATGTGGTAAGTGAGAGGGAGAAGCTTTGTCATCTGTCTACATTACTGTAATAATGTAGATAGGAAACAGTCAAGTGAGAGGGTGAGTATCGCAATGCCTCTGACACATAAAAGAACAATGATCATTCACCATAAAGTTTCTGGGAGTTATGATGTGTCAAGAAGCAAGACTTTCTCTTGACAGCCTCTGTCTCGTGAAATATGATCCTGTATGTCTGAGGAAGTTATGAAATTGTGTCCAGAATATAAAATCTGGAACTAGTTGGTAAAACTCATAAAGTCTTTCAAACTGACAAATGACCAGGCCCAGTCAGAATTTATGTTTTAGCATTGCATTTTTGTGGAAAAATATGCTAAACTATATTAATTAATGTAAATATGGAAAATATAATAAATGCACTTACTTGACAGCTGAGGACAGTAAAGATTTGCACTTAAAATCAAAATGTTCAAAATGATATTTGCTATACTAATTTACTATATTATATAAACTATATTTACATTTAGCCTGTTGCAAATGCTTGTTAAATAGACAGTCACAGGGGAAAAAAAGAAGTTGCCAAGAAGTAAATCATCTCAAAGCATATAAAAGATCAATGGTCTAAGCAATAATTCAAAACTGTCTTTTTTAAAATTTTAATTATTCTATTGTTCAATTCAGAATTCATGCATACAAGTAATGGCCATTCAGCTTACCTTCTAATAGAATTAATAAAAGTGTCCTAAACAGATTTTAAATTTAAATTTAGCTTATACATACCCTTGTGAAAAAGTAGTGCATTCTTTGCAGACAATATAATGTTAATGAAATTAACCTTTAAACACAATAACAGTATTTCTTAACATACCTAATTTTAAAAGCAATTTTATTGCTTTTAAAAGTGCACTTTGTAATAATGTCAAATTCAAAGTTTTACTATTTTTAGTAAATTGAGTATATTTGAAATTATTATGTTGTAATAATCATTTGTTGTGCTTTAGAGAAATACACTTATTTTGTTATCTAACATACTAAAGTAGTTGGTCACAGTTTTAACTGTAGTGTGTTATTCAAAACAAAACACTCTAAACTGCATTTAATATCATTTTAAATTATAATGCATTTTTATTTAATTGCAATTAACATGCAAGTGTCAGAGAACATTACATTCAATTCACATTTATTTTTAAAAGTATATTATTTCCCATAATAAGTTCTCTTTGGTCACACTTTATTTTAGGTCCAATTCCCACTAAACTCCTAATTTGCTGCTTATTAATAGTTAATAAGGTAGTTGTTAAGTTTAGGTATTGGGTAGGATTAGGGATGTAGAATATGGTCAAGCAGAATTTGTGCTAATATGCCAACAGCCAATATGTTAATAACAGGCATGCTAATAAGAAACTAGTTAGTCAGAATTGGTCCCTATACAAAAGTGTTACCTACTCTTTTAAAAAAGTATGCTAAAATGTGTGCGTCTGATTCTCAAGGGTATTGTTATAGTCAAGAAGGATTAAAAGTGCAGGACTTCTTGTGTTGTCATGATATTGTATTAAAGACTGGATGAATGTCATATGAATTTACCATTCCTTGACCTTTGGTAAAATTATGCCATAATCCACAGCATAATCAAATTAGTCAAAAATATGTTCTAAAGAAACTGTAATAATGTGTAGAGCTTTGTGAAGATTTTGTGTGGACCTGCAAGTGACACATTCTCATCTCAGGTAGCATTAGAAAATCGCTGCACCTGACTGATAATGATCTGTTTATGTTTAGGGTTACTTGTGTTTCACAACAGTCCTGGTGCTGCAGATTAAGACTGCATTGCAGTATGATATTAGATGCCTTAAAATGAACAATTTTTTTTTTGTGTGTGCATCATATATTCAAATGCTGGTCATTAGCAGCCTGCAATCCTGGTCCTTTTCCACCATTAGGCTTTGGCAGCTGTTCTCAGAACAGTCCAGTCACCTGTCAGCTCTATTGCTCTGACATGAACACTTCTGTCTCGCCTCAGCCAAACCTAATTGCTGGCCTTTACAACACCGGTGATCACCCGCCTGGTGTACTCTCATTGCCATCCCTGGCCATCAAAATCACCCTCAGTTTGAATCAAAATGAGCCTTGCCTACATATTCATAATGCTGCCTCGCCTAACTCTGCATAATTTAAGGGGGAAATACATCCTAACTTGGCTGCATGTGGAATTTCGTGGATGAAAAATGTCTATTTTGGCCCACATCATAAGTGTTCGTTTTGGCAACGTGTGTGTTTTTAGGCATGGCGGAAGAACATCGTTTTCATACGGAGAATCTACTGTGACAGATTAAAATGTGTTTTAGCCAAATGATATTCATGTCTGATGTGCATTGTGAGTCTTCAGAGTGATCAGAGTGAGACACATGAGAACTGAGGGTTCAGTCGGCATCATAATGTTCATTATGCCAGTGATAACAAAAGCACGACAGCTGCAGTTTTCCATTTTCTGGCTCAAAAGATGGAAAAGTCTAACGTCTCTGTGAATTCATAATTATGGTCTCTTTCTTTTGAAAATAAATGTGGTAATAAAACTGTATATCTGTCTATGTCGACAAAATGACAACACATGGCATTCATATTTAGTTTTTTCGAATTTGTGGTAAATTTGTATGAATTTTGTTCAGCGTAGCACCCAAGTATCAGGTTTTTTTTCAGGTAGACTTTCCTGCTTAGATTTTTTTTCTTCTTCTCAAAATCGTCCGAATTCAAATTAAATTGTCATACTTTATTTTCTCATTTTTCTCATATTTATGTTTTCTCATGATGTTGTTTTGGTAACACAGTTGACATTTTTGGTAACACAGCTGACAAGTTAGTTTACCAATGAAAATTCAGTCATTTACTCACCCTTGTGGAACACAAAAGAAAGTATTTTATACGTGTCTAAATATAAATGTGTCTGTTTATTTATCCACACAGTGAAAGCCAGTGGTGTCCGATAAACAAAACAATTCTTCAGAATGTCTTATTTTCAGTTAAGTTATTAAGTCCATTTCCACAACAGAAAAAAAGTAATTGCGACTTTTTATCTCACAGTTCGGAGTTTATCTTACAATTCAGACCTTATTTCTTGTATCTGGGGAAAAAAAGTTAGAATTATAATATATAAACTCAGACTTTCTGACTTTATTTTGACAATTTTTATACATTTCATAATTCTGAGTTTATATCTCAAAAGTGTGATTTTATTTCTTGCAATTCTGATGTTTTTCTCTTTATTAATATTTTAAATCTGGCAATTCAAATTTTTGTTTCCCCTGCAAAATAAAAAAATTAAAAAGGTAATTGCGACATTTCTCACAATTTTTTTTTTTACAATAGCGAGTTTATATCTCAGAATTTTGAATTTGTCTTGAGAATTACCCTGTTTTTTCTTAGAATAGTGAGTATATCGCTCACAAATCTGCATTTAAATATCTTGCAATGCTGACCTTTTTTTCCCTTCAGAATTGTGGAAAATAAACTCAGAATTGTTTTCAGTACACACTCAGTGCTCAAAGCCGTATATCCTGTAAATAGAAAATTCCCATCCTTGCATTATGAATCGTTACTATAAAGGTATAAAAAGCACTTCAGTGTAGTGTTGCTCTGACACTGTGGCAGTGAAAAGGCTAGAGCTTTACTATCTGTCAGCCATGAAATGTTTAATGAAGGATCAAGAGTTATGCAGGGAGAAGTGGGACAGTACGTATGGGAGTTGCTTTTCCACATTTTCCGCAAGTCTGCCATCTGACTGGCATGTCTGAGCACATTCTGTGGAAAAAACGGTGGGGAGGGGGGGTATAAGACGGTACATTGTTGAGAGGATTACTGTCATATCAATTTTAATATATTTCTCAAATACGTTAAATGCAAGCTATCCACACTGTGCTGCTTCGTTCACAAAACTGTCGTTATGGAAAAAAATAAGGCTCTGGCCATCAGTGCTGAAATAGATGGGCATATAAGAAAGACTGGGGCATTGCTCAAGGATGAGTTGTGTCTGTAGGGGGAAGGAATGCTATAAATCTCTCTGGCAATGTTCCGGTAAACGTCTAGAGTCATCTCAACAGAGCAGTGGAGGAGATGCCTTATGTGTTTTAATCCATTTAAGTCTAAATGCTTATTATTTTTTTGTTCATTCATTCATTATAGGAAAGGCAGTGAGACTTAATTCATCTTAGCTTAATTTAAAACCATAATCGTTACTTCAATAAACACATGTAGCCATACTACTATTCCAGGACTCCATGAAACAAGAGAGAGATAAAGAGAAAGAGAGAAGTGTCAAGCAATATAATACAGCTGATAATTAGTGGAAATAAAGATCAAAAACATGAAAGAAAATTAAAAGAACAAAGAGCTGTCAAATATAAAACCATTACTAATAAATAACACGCATGTCAAAATAATATTTAAGAATGTTATTTAAGGTTTATTTTATATTAATTATATTCATGACAGACTTTAATTTCCACTTTGATGTTTTGATGAAATAATAATTGCACTTGCTTTTATAAGAAGCCTAATTAATATAGCAACTTTAGATTCATAGTAAGTGGGTTGAATGGTTTAAATTGCAAATCTTATATAAATAAATTGTTACCTAAAGTGTATCTTTGATTTACTTGAAAAAAATCTCAGTATTATGCAAAAAACATGAATAAATAATACTTGTATGGTAGGCTGCGTCGTAAAAAAAAAAAAAAATGCTTTCCCAAGCATGAAACAGTCTGCTTGGAAAAAAGCCCAAGCATTTAGTTCAAAACATACTTTATGAATTACAGTACTGGTGGATAGGTTAATACATGCACTATTGCTGTAGACAAACTGACTTGCAGGTCTAATCAAATAGTCAGATGAGAGATCAGGCCAAAAAGCACATTTGACACTAATAATGCACTCAAAAGGTGCACAAATTTGAAATTCTAATGCATTTACATGAATAATTAAACCATACAAAAACAATGCTACAGACTAAATAAATTAACTCCGCAATGCATTATTCATACTTGTGATGGCTAAATTGGACTTTGTTGTGGGTCACAGAACTCAATTTTTGAAAACAACAACAGCTTTGTCCCCCTTGCTATTTTTACTCATTTTCTCCAATGGTATTCTAACACAAGCACTGCGATCATGGTAGAAAATCCAAATGAAGGGAGAACTGAATAAAACTGCTGGGTCTCATTGTGCAAGCATCTCCCATTTTCATTCCAAGAGTGCAGTAACTAAGCATCCTCCAAAGCTCACAGAAAGCATCTGATTTGTGCCCTGCGTCTCATTTCCACAGCCAACTCCTCGTTTCTGTCAATCAAACACGCTCACACACACACAAAACGATCGCACATAATATATTCAAATCAAGAAACAACTAATGTTGACAAAGGACCTCCAGTGACACCACAAAAAGGCTCAATCAGGAAGAGCAGCACTGCGGCAATGACAGTTTTGTATGGGCGACAGCTGGTTTTGTTCTAGCTGACTGAGAACAAACCCAGTTGTGCTGAGAGCGTGTAAGAAAAGACCCCGGAGATGTCTGAATTTTGGAATGACGGAACGCTTCTATGCTGTCCATTCAGCGTGGCCGGATGGATTTTCCCAACCCAGTAGTTCTCACGCTTAGTGCTGCATCTCAAATAAACCTCCTATGGATTCCCAACTTCAGAGAGGAGGCCAAGGAGGGGTTATTGTGAGTGGGGGTTTTGGGTCACGCGTAAAAAGGCGTTTTATAGAGATGCTGATTTCTCATTCAGCCCAGTCTGAGGGGGTACAGAGGCCCAGGAAGGAATGCAAAGCTGCGGAAAGTGAAAGAGGGAGCGCGGATGATCCAAGCTCTCTTGTAGAAGTTATACCGCATGATATATTTAAGTGTTGAGAAGCAGCTCCCCGCTGGGAATGGACCGACCTTTGAACCCTGCCTGTGAAGACCAGCAATCTTCTGCAAAAGCACTCAGAGTTCAAGGTGGCTTCTTCTCACCTGCAGACAGACAGAAACAGAGAGTTGAGAGAAGGGAGGAGGAGTGTTTATCGCAAGCCCTGCTCTTCTTTTGCAGCCAGGCGAATATATACATGTATAAATCCCGCTTGATAACAGCGAGATGTGGATTTGCCAGATTGTAATCTCTTTCATTCAGGAATACCATTGAAAAGGCACACAGGACTCCAGCCGTGCATTTTCCTTCAGCTCACTTCCCTTTCTCCTTTTGTTCTGTGGTAGATCAAGCCGTAGACATTACCGAGGAATGAAGATGAGCTTGACAAAGAGCTGTCATCCATGATAACGATCGTAAACACAAAACCATCCACTGAGAAACAGGTTACAGCATAAACAAATGCGTTTCCTCCTTCCTTCATCCTTATTTAGCTTTGTAAACATTTGAAACATTCTAGTGAAAGTGAATAAACATATTTATCTTCAACTTTTTGGTGGCCTTTTAAGGTGGCTAGCCAACAAATAGGAATAGGTTTATCAAACACAGTCTGACGTTCTCTGACTGATGCATGTTGCTCACAAAAGTAGAGATCACTTCTGCTATATGGCAAACACTAATTTGAATGGCTAATATTATGCAACTTCCAGGAATATAGGTATATGTAGGCTATCGACTTTTGGATGTGTCAAAGTTTGACAGGTTACTCTGTGTTTGTTTGACTCAAAACAGAATCATTGTGAAATATGATTACATTTTATAATATATTGATTATACTACTAATTAAAATAACAGTTTGCTATTTTAATATATGTTAAAATGTAATTTATTCCTGTGATGGCAAAGCTAAATTTTAGCAGCCTTTACTCCAGTCATCTAATATGCTGATTTGGCACATTAATTATTAATGTTGATCATTCATAATATTTTTTGTGGAAACTGTGACACATTTTACAGGATTCTTTGATGAATAGAAAAAAAAAAGCAGTTTTCAGTATTACTGTCACTTTTGATCAATTTAATGTATTCTTGCTAAATAAAAGTATGAATTTAAGTAAAAAAGAAAATCTGTGTTAAAATAGAGCTGTATTTTTTCATGACCTTCTGTACAACCATTTGAAGAGACCTTTATTTATTTATTTACTAACACAAGTTTGTTATAGCATGTCTATTTACATGTGGTGCAAATGGTATCTACACAGTTCACACTAAATAGCATC
Source organism: Onychostoma macrolepis (assembly GCF_012432095.1). Classification (NCBI taxonomy): domain Eukaryota; kingdom Metazoa; phylum Chordata; class Actinopteri; order Cypriniformes; family Cyprinidae; genus Onychostoma; species Onychostoma macrolepis. The sequence goes on along the minus strand of NC_081172.1, from coordinate 14,565,245 downwards.
TTCCTTTTTTACGCTTTTTTGTAAACAGCTGCTGTTGTCTGTCATTGTGGTATAATTTATTTCAGATAGCCCCACCTCTAAATGGCACATATCAACAAAACAAATTGCATTTAGCTGTATCACATGTCACCCAAATGGTCTCTTACTGGGCAGTTCTTGGCCAGATTAATGTGGACCAGATTTATGATGTTTAATCAATGGCTAAAGCTAAACACTGTTTCATTTGGATTTCTGTTTTGTTTGCCTCCACTGCTTCTATCACTGTAACTCTTGTCCTATTCCCAATCTTTCCCCCGACATATGGCCAGTTTCATCCTCAATCTGAATTTGCTAAAAGTTCAAATTATGCATGGACACTGGCGGACTTATCGATAATTCACTTTTCCAGCTGACGTGACTGTTAAGCAGATGTTGAAAATGTGGAAAATAATCCTCAGTGGAAAGAGGCCAAAAAAAACAATTGGTTTTCCACAATGTGAGAGGACGAACACATGGCCGTCAAACTGCACATGTGGGTGTATGAGAGTGTTTGCGCGTGTGTGTGCATGTGTTTACCTCACCAAAGCTCTGTTTATAGGGGCATCCGCAATGGTTCTGCTCACATTGTACTTCACAAAACACAAAGACTTTGATTAGACTTGATGAATCTTGGTTTCAGGATATTTTTAGCATAATAGCTTCTTAAAGAGATAGTTCACCCAAAAAAAAAAAAACACGAAAATTCTGACATCATTTACCCTCAAGTTGTTCCACACCTGTGTGAGTATCTCTCTTCTGTTGAGCACAAAAGAAGCTATTTTGAAGAATGTATGGAAAGTCAATGGCTGCATCAATTGTTTTGATTCCAACATTTTTCAAAATGTCTTCTTTTATGTTCAACAGAAGAAAGAACAAGTAAAGGCTGAGTAAATGATGACAGAATTTTCATTTTTGGGTGAACTATCTGTTTAATGCACATACATCTTAAATGAATCAACTGTGAGACGTATCATGAGTATTTAAAGATGACGCGTGTTAAAATACTTTTTCCTATCCCAGCTTAACACAATGGAACATAAGACCTATAACCTATAATACTTAATTCCTGTACTTTCATAGCATGTACTAAATTTGATTAAGATCAAAAGTTTCTACTTTCTATTCATCAAAGATACCTGAAAAAGTATCACGTTTCTACAAAAATATTGAGCAACACAAATGCATTGATAATAATAAGAAATGTTTATTGAGCACCAAATCAGCATATTAGAATGATTTCTGAAGGATCCTACAGCATCACATGCATAAACAATTATTTAAATCATAATAATATTTCGCAATATTACTGTTTTTACTGTATTTTGGTCAAATAATTGCAGCCTTAGTGAGCATAAGAGACCTCTTTTAAAAAACATTAAAACGTCTTAATAAATAAATTAAAAAGTCAAATAAATTATACATAATAAAATATACACACTACTGTATATCCACTACGGTCCACAGACTCATATTTTTTAACCCATGATGTATAAACTTGTGTAAACTTTTTCAAGTTTATGACTCTTCAGCTCATGTAGCCTTAAAAAAAGTATAGCATTGCAGAAAGCTCAACAAAGCAACATTGGCTCAACCAATGCTGTGAGTTTTAGGGCAGGACTATCTTTTTTCCAGCAAATGACAGATGAGTAATCATCTGGAAACCTGTTTGAAACAATCATTATTTTTTACTGTTTGCTGATGTTAAAATGGTACATTTCAGCTTTAACTCTCTAATACCGCATTGTTTCAGAAACTTGTTTTGCCACAAAGAGGGCACCACCTTTAGGCTGAGGTTTGGAGAATGGGAGAGACAAGACACAAGAGAATGACTGACAGCCATTGGAAACATTTCTGTTCCCTTGGTTACAATGGGGTCAGTCTGAGCTGTACGTACAGCCTCACATTAAAGATTCTCTTTATTCTCTCTCCTTTCAAGTGGCCACCCCCACATTCCCTTCACCCCTTGTGCTTTTTTTCATGGTGCCACCATTAGACGGCTGTCTAATAAAGGTTAGCGCTTTTATCCCGCCCTCTCTTTTCAAAGATCACCATGTCCATTTACCCAATCCATATGCTTCATTCTCACCAAAGATCACAGCGAAAAAGACAGAAAGAGAGCGAACTTATGATGTGTTTCTAACTGAAATCCTTTTCAAATATTTGAGGTTGTGCATCAAGGGAGCACTTACGATTTGATAAAAGACAAAGGAACTGTTACTGTGGGACACTTAGATGGATTCAACCGTAACTTGTGGAAGAAGAAATTTGGGCTTTGGAAAACCTTAATGAGCAGATGTGCTTCTTATTTACAATGTGGCAGGCAGCGGTGCGCTGAGAGCTTTGTGTCTAGTCCGCTAATGTGTGAGAGTGGATGCGCGGTCACATACTCGACGGGACCGTGGGGAGGCAAAACGCTAGATTCGCTGACAGGAGGGCAGAAGGAGAGTGCCCAAGCCAAAATAAATCAGCCTGCCAATTAGGTATCGGCTGATTTAGCTTTGATGTGGCATCCGTGCCTAAGAGCCCTCCGTACCGCAGCACCTGGGTCTAGAGAGTAACCGAGGGACTGTGGACTCGATCCAGAGCCAATCATCGACTAGGCCTTATTGTTCCCCATCTGACCTTCCCATCAATTCAGAGACGAGTAAAAGGAATTAAAATTGTAAGGAGAGGAGAGGGAGCTGAGATGCCAGAGAGCTCTTAATGAGCACGCTGAATACAGCAGCGCTAGGCAACTAGCAAGCCCAAAACACAAGAACGGAAGCAGGCCTTGAGTCCTGGCCTGTTACAATAGGCCTCTAATTGGGCTCCCAGTAGCGGTGGGCTAGGCTTATATGCAGTACTGTGTACACATGACCAGCCAAGTGTGAGAAACTATATTACTCTAAGAGTCTTAGAGTTGGAGAGAGCTCTTGTGCTTCCTCTGGACATTCCTTCATTGAGTAGCAACAATTGGCCATGAAGCACTCGTTTTGTTTCGTTTTATTCATTCATTCATTCATTCATTCATTCATTCACTCATTCACTCATTCACTCGTTAGTTTGTTTCTGTTGTCATCATCTTTTAGGCCTTTTGATATTTCAAAGATTGAATACATGACAGATAAAATTAATTATCATTATAGAGAATAAAGGGAAGACCAGGGGTTGTTGTCACACTTTTTCTTTTTATTCCAGTGAATATTTGCAAAATTTAAAATATATAAAAATATATAAAAACATACAACTACCTTTTAAAAGATTGGGTTCAGTAAGTGCTTTTTTTTAAGAATGTAATAAAGTTGCAGCCTTTGATTTGATAATTACACTAAGCTATATTGCTAGATTGCTAGATTGCTAATTAGATATTCAGCAATTCATTAACCCCGTTTGGGAAACTTTGTTCTAAACAACACAACATTTAAACAAGATTTGAATTTATCTATCTATCGTAATTGATGTCTGTAATCTATAATCTCTAATTAATGCCACAAATTATTGACAAAAATAATATGTATCTGAAACATCTACTGAGTCTCCACAGAATGTATTTAAATTGATTTAAGCAAAATTAAGACTTTTTTTGTTTGTTTTTTTGCTTCAAACATCAGTATATTAGAATGATTTCTGAAGGATCATGTGACACTGAAGACTGGAGTAAAGACTGCTGAAAATTCATTGCAAGAATATATTACATTTAAAATATATTAAAATAGAAAACAGTCATTTGAAATGATAATATTTTACAATATTACAGTTTTTACTGTATTTTTTATCAAATAAATCCAATCAGCTATGGTGAGAGACAACACTTAGGATATATCCTTGTCCTGATTAAACAGTTTAGAATTTTGGCTAAAATCTTCCTTCTCTGTGTAAAAACTAACCATGGTCTACCCTGCTAATATTAAACAATCGATTTAGCTGAACAGTTGAGCTTCACCCAGCTGAATCCAAATATCAATGGTAGCTGTTTGGCCCTCGGATCTGATCCCTATTAGATGTGTCTGTCTGTGTGCTGTCTTGAGATCAGGTCTGGAGAGACATATGGTGTAGTGAGACAGGCTCCTGTCATCAGCTTCTAGCACCTCTGTGTGGGGCAGGAGAGCTTATGAGCAGAATGGACCTGCTGTTTTTTTTTTTTTTTTTCTGTGTGGTGTTAAAGCAGGGAGGTATTTGTTCAGGTCACAACAAACAGTGAATGAGGTTTTGAAGTTTTTGTCTTTCATGTGACCACAAGTTTAGGATGGACGAAAGTGTGCTTAGTGAAAGAGAGTTTGTGGAGAACCACTATGCCAATAGAAGAAGTTTATGTTATGAATAGTATGTTTACCAGATCTTCATATATTATAGTTTTTGATTTAAAAGACCTCCAAAGAAAGAAAAAACCCTTACACTTGTACAAAGCCAGATGTAAGACATGTAATCCTAAGGGAATGTAAATTCATTGTGGCACATTTTAGGAAGCCCTGAATAATGTCAGCAATGACAAAAACCAAACCACTGTTAAAGCTGTTGTCTCTTTTGGAATAAAACAACCTCTTGTCTGACTAAAAATACCAGCATGTGGTTGTAAAACTGTTGTCACACAAAAGGCATTGCATGTCATAGTAGGGCAGGTGATAGGCTTTACTGTGTGGCAACTGCTGTAAAAAAAACAATAGGGACAAATGAGCATGAGTCATCAATGTCTGCCTGTCAGACAGATGTTACACTCAAGGGAATCACTTTTCTGCAATCTTATGGAACTGTGGAAAGTTTTGGAGACTCACAAAAAATCGGTGTTTTTCACTGGTCAAAAAACAAAAACAAAAACAAAAACAAAACAAATGCTCTGTGTGCTTCACTCTGAAACGTGGCATATCAGAATTGCAGTCTGCAATAAGCTATATTGCGATTATATTTTGATTATTGTGCAGCTACATTGAATTATTTTAATTGTACATTTAATATAATTAATTATTAACTTTTCACCCTGCAGTTTGGGAAACCTTGTTCTAAACAATATGACATTTAAACAAGATTTAACATAATATAAAATAAATGACAAAAAAATGATATTTAACAAATTCTATTGCTTAAAACAAGCAAAATGTTTTTAAAACAGTAGAATAAGTAGGTGCAAAATATATTTTCTGACTAAAGGTCTTATCGCCTAACACGTTTTTATTTCTTGTGTAAATGTATCTTGTTTGTAAAGATGTTTGGATTTTTGTACTGGTAAACAAGACAATGAATTGTGCATTTTAATGTCTTCCTTTCACCATATGGCCATTTACACAGTGTGTAATCTGAGAGTAAATCCACTAACTGAAAACGTAAGACTTTTTTGTTCCTTTAAAATGCAAGTAAACCTTTCGGTCATTTGCACGTGACAGTGCCTGAGCTTTCATAACCTGTTGTTTGAATTTGACTGCTGCTGTCATTGAGTATTTGTGTTCTCATATGCATAAGGGAACAGGAACGTAATGTGCGATTGGGGCTGTAGAATGAGACGGTTGTTGAGGTGTGAGGAGTGTGTGGAGGTGTGAACAGGTGTCTGGGTTCACTAGAGTGTAGGAATGGAAGCTCCTCCAGGTGCACAGCTGCAGGGAGGGGCACTGCTGACACACAGACACATATATATCCTTGGGGGAAGTGTGTTTATGCAAGCATGTAACTGTGTGTGGGTGGGCGGGTGGCTGTGCATGCAGAGCAAAAAAGGAAATATATATATTTTTTCCCAATTCAAAGTCAATTATTAAGTGTTTCAAGAATAAATGCAACAAAATGTAATTAGATTTTACAAATATATATGTGTGTGTGTGTGTGTGTGCGTGTGTGTGTGTGTGTGTGTGAATATTTATTTAAAATATTTACTTGAAATACCCCCAGAGATTTTCAGTATTTGTATAATATATAATTATATTTCAATATATTTAAAGACAGTTTCCTTATGTCATAATAATAATAATAATAAAAAAATGTAAAAAAAAATAAGCAAAAGCCGAACAACAACAACTATTATTATTAGTAGTAGTATGTTTGAACTCTATCAGGGACTATATCTTGAATTAAGTTGATTGTTAATTTTATAATCAATTATTAATCAAAAAATGATTTTACCCAGTAGAGATTTTGTTGTTAAAACTGTTTAAGATTTTTTTTTTTTTTTTTAGTATGCGGCTGGGAGAATAACCGCGTGAGACGGAGGCAGTTGTTTTTGTCTGGAGTGAATATCTGACCTTTTCCCAGTACTGTTCCAATGACTTCATAATTAAACTGCGAGTCATTTGCAAACTGGCCGTTCATCTGTTTTACTGGAAGCCCAATGCAAATGCCAAGCATTGCTGTTTTTCTCACAACACAGGCCTCATCCATCATAATTTGGGATGGGTTAAACAACATTGATAAACACTCACGACCTTCCAGTTGCTGTAAGACAATGCGCCAACAGCAAAGGTCAGATTTGCACTCACATGCACACATACTGACCCGATAGACCAAAGCTGCTATAGCAGCAAGCGGTTTAACCCTTATGCAGTCTTCGGTCATTTCTGACCGGAGAATTTTACATTTTGAATTTTTAAACATCGTAGCTTCACCAGAATGGTATGAAACTCAGTGACTTTTATAGCACTTGGTATGTGAACACACAAAAAAATTGAGGGCATGATTCGAGAAAGTTACGTGGTCGTAAAAAAAATTGTCACACTCATGGTCTTCGGTCAAAAATGACCGACCATAGGAAATGAATGGGAAACGGGAAAAAATAAAAAAATACAGAAACTTTTTGTGTGTACAATCTACAAATCCCCAACAATGCAGAAAAACATTGCACAGCAATGAAGGGGTGAAACTCTAAAACATCTAGAGTGCAAAATCAACACATCCACTCATACACACGCGCACACACACACACTTGTACACACACCCCCCCCAATGAACTGATGTGTCTGTAACACAGCAACTATGTAAAATAAAATCAATAATTAAACTACAATGCAGTTAAAAAGTGGACAACAAGGAATGGGTTATACTCTAAAACATCAAGAGTGTAAAACAGATACATCCACTCACACACACACACTCACAGACACACACACACACATACACAATTATACACACTCAAATGAATTGGTATGGCTATAACCATATAGCCAAAATGAGTTGAGTGAAATAAGAGGTTGAAATCAGATCAGACCTTTCCTCTTCATTTTTGTTACATTTTTATAGTTTTTTAATGTTTTGTGTAACAAAATGCTTTCTGTGTTCAGGGTTGACTGTAGTAATAATAATGCAAAAACCTATATAATAATAATAATGCAAAAAAATATATAAACCTTGACAAAAAGTAGTCTTTGAGAATGCCTAAATATACATTTATATCCACAACCTAATAAAAGTAAACAATTATGTCTAAAAACAACTAGGGAATTCACAAGACTCTCTATAGAGTCCTATACAAGCAACTAGTGGTTACACCATGAAATTACATGTTTTTTCTTTCTTTGCTCACATCAGGAGGTGCTAATCTGCATTCAAAAATTGGATTTTAAAGGCCTAGGCTGCGTCCGAAATCGCCTACTACTTGTGTAGGTACTACATTTGAATTCGAACGTACTACTCGACCGTTAAAAAAGTACGTTCTATATAGTATGAATGAGGGTAGTATGGAATTCGGACGTACTACATCCGCCATTGATGTTGTCACGTGTCATGTATCTTCACAACAGCGCGAAAATTTAAAGAGCCCACTTCACTGCGCGAACATCGTTAATGATTTAAATTCTTACCGCTTAACTAACTGTCTATTTACAGAAAGCAGCGTTAACAAGCTGATGTACTACATTGAGGTTAACATCATCTGTTTGTTAAACCCTCAACAAAAGTCAGTCGTTTACTTCGATGATGTTAAACAAGTACAAGTTAACCACAATGAACATCAACAATGTTTTTCCCTGAGGTACTTTACACTTGAAGACAGCCGCATCGCGGCTTTCCGCCATTTTTCGAATATGACGCGGCCTCTCCCGCGGCCTCATGGGATAGTAAAGTGTCCATCGTATGCCTACTACAGAATTCGGAAGGAAGTAGTAGGTCATCCGGGTACTTCTCGCCTACTATTTTTCGAATACTATGAATTCGGACATACTACTCGCCTCGCATACTGTTTTTCGCATACTATATAGTAGGGAAGTATGCGATTTCGGACGCACCTCTAGTGCCTATTTTCATCTGAAATACTGCATAAATTGAAAAATAATTTATTTTATTTTATTATTTTTATCTATTTAATCCAGATTTTGACTGAAATGTAAGTCACTATTCACTCTTCTTCTTCTAGAAGACTATTTAACCTGACTATTTGAGTACGTTTTTACAAGAAAATACAATTTCAGTCTTTCTATTTCCAAAATGTCCTGTTTAATTCAATGTTACTTGCCATTTCTTTATGATTTTTTCTATAATTTACTATTTAAAATGTACCTGTTACTTCTGATTAAAGCCACGTGAAAGCAAATGACAATTTATGACATCTAACCTGTTCATGTTTTTGTGGATTTGAGACCCACATTTGCATGAATTATTTGATTTGGAAGTGAATAATATAGCTTAAATTTAATTCTATTCATCACACTAAGCTATAATATGAAAATATGCTTTTAAAGTGTTGATTTGCCCTTTTTTGGAGCTTGACAGTTCAATGGTCACTACAATCTGTCATAGTACAGAAAAGCTGTGCAAAAATGTATCAAAAATTTTTTCTTTTGTGTTCCAGAGGAGAACGAAAGTGATATGGGTTTGGAACTTCACGATTTTAAGTAAATAATGACAAAATTGTCCTAAAATTAACCCCAAATGGGGTGAATCGCTGCTGGCTGTAACTCAAGGCACAGATGGACAGTGGTCTGACATTACAGACGATCTTTGAAGTTAATGATCCTGTAACTCCAGCAAGTAAATGTGACTACCTATATGCTCTTTTCACTGACATTCCTTCCCTTATCGGTGTAAACTTCAGGCACAGAGCCAGACACACACCCTAACCTCTGGCTGTCCTTGAGACAGCAAGTGCTGCGCAAATGCATTCATCATTCTTTCATCCAATGAATTTTAACAACATTTTTCTCCTTTTCTTTCTATTTCCATCCCCCACGTCTGTGGTCTCTCTTGCTGCGTTCTGAAGCCGCTGGATTTATCTCTTGTTATTATCTTTCAGAACTCCAATTACTGTATGTCCTGTGGAGAAACAAAGCTTCAGCGCACCATCACAAGAGCAGAAAAGTACAATGCATGACAATATCCTCCGGATCGCTCAGAGCATATAGACTGCTGGCGGCTCAGCAAAATTAGTTCTCTGACAAATGAGTATAAGACGGCAAAGCTTCAGGGCTGCCTCTAGCTCAGAGGGACAGGAGACACAATAACGTATTAAAGACTCTTAAAGGCAGAGCTCACGCAAAAATTAAAAATCTGTCATTATTTACTCACCCTCCTGTTTTTCCAAACTTGTATAAAACTTACTTTCTTCCATGAAACACAAAAAATAAATATCCTTATCCCAAAGGAGAATCGTAAAAGTGATTCATACAGCCTGTGAACTATATTTCAAGTCTTCTATAGCCATTCATTAGATTTATGTAAAGAACAGATATAAATCTTGTTAAAAGTCTTTTTATCTGGCACATTCATTAATGAAGCAAAATAGTGATTCATGTAATTTTTTTTTTTTTCAAATTTGAGTTAAATTCACTAAAGATTACCAATGCATAGCAGTTTCTTTAAGTGCATTGTAAAAAATGATTTTACAAAGTTTTAAATAAAACGAACAATAACAATATTTGACATTTATTTCAATGTACTACTTGCCGTTTCGGTTTCACTTTATTTTGATGGTCCCTTTAACACATTCTATTGACTATAAGTAATGTTACACCTACAGTTAGGGTTAGATTAAGTTGACACGTTCTTGTAAAGTTACTTATAGTCAGTAGAATATCTGTTGGGAGACCAACACATAAGGAGTTAGTAGATATGAAGCAGACAGTCTACTAATACTCTTATGAGAGTTTGTTGACATGTAGTTGCAACATTACTTAGTGTCAACAGAATGTTCAGAATGTTCACCATCACAATAAAGTGTTACCGCCGTTTCTTTGTATTTTTATCTATAGATTTCAAAAGTAATAATATAAAAATAATTATATAATTATAATTATTTTAAATAATAAAATAATTCTCTCAAAAAGTACATCAGAAGATTTGGCATATGGGTCACAAGGAACACATTCCATTTTTGAAGCTTAAAAGTCCCTTTTTCTTATAATTATTCCTTACAATGAGAAAGAGTCACCAAGACTCAGAAAAAAAATGTCTGTCACTGGGGTGGTACCCTTTCAAAATGTACTAATATGTACTCTTAAAGTAATAATATGTACCTTCAAGGTACTAATAAGCACCGTTTAGTGGTAAATAAAAAACAAAAGTGTACCTTTTAAAAGGTTGCTGCACCAGTGACAGCTTTTGTACCTTTTTTTGAGAATGCATTATATTTTCATTTGTGTTTCAAAGAATCAAGTCATATAAAAAAAAAAAAAAAAACTGTCTGTGATTCACATCAAACCATGATTTACAATCAACGTATGCCGACCACACCATCTGACCTGCTGACAAGTCATCCTAATCACTCTTTAATAGAATACAACAAGCAAGGACCAGCATTACAAAGTAACAGAGGGCTGTAGAACAGGATAATGGACAAATGAGAATGAAAAATTCCATTAGCCCAGATCAAAAGAGTGACCAGTCTTGGAATTAAAGGTTGTATGCAAATCAGCATTCAGGCAGAAAGATAATATGACGGCCTACATTGCACATTTCAAGAATGTCAGAATCTATTAGAAGTGGGAAGCTAATTACCACCGACTCTGGGGTTGATTAAAAGAAATCACTAAGCAGCAGCATAGCGCATTATGCTAATGATCACTCATTTAGAGGTGTCATGGTCTGCAGCTCTTAAGAGGATTTGGGGAAGTGTGCTCCAGTCTAACGTCATGCGAGTTCAGTTTGGAGGCTTATCATGCCAATGTTTCCAAGATGATCAGCGTGTATTAATGGTGTTGATCCTCTTCCCAAATGGTTTTCCTCCAGAATGCAGATTTTACAAGTGGTGGCCAATACAGAAAAAAAAAAAAAAAAAAAAAACTTTAATAAAAATCTGTTAAGTAATAAATACAAAATAATTAAATATAAATTAAATTGAAGATGTAAGAAAAAAAGTAAAATAGCTACAATAAAATAGAAATATTATTAAAAATAAATATTTACAAAATAATTGAAATATATTAATATATCCATGAATGAGCCCAATATAAATGTATACATTTTACAAATGGTTTCATTAATTGATTCATAACAATCACATTGCTTGTTGCATATTATTATATGCATTTAACTTGTCTTTTCCTGCCAGTGTTGACTTGTTGCGACCCACTGATGTAGAAAACATGGTTCTACTTATAGTTGGGGAGAATTTCATGTTTAAATTGCGTTTATAATATTCATCTGTTGTTAGTAGGCAATAAATCATCCTTCTAATCAAAACAGCAACCTTTTCATCATATACTTGCTTATTTTAGGATCATGCATCACCACATGCGCCGTGAATGCTGCTGGAATGGATCTTTCATTGTCATGGAAACATTCTGACATGATCTTACAGGATGAACTGCCAGAACATTTGTCATTAAACGAGCTAAATTAGCCTTGAAATATTCCAGCACAAATGAAGCCAATCATCTGCGACTTTGACACTTATACAAAAAGAAAGTCAGAAAGAAATCAGCACTATTCAAGTTTCGCTTAAAGGCATTGCACATCACACAAAAGGGAAAGGTTAAAAGACAGCCCAATCTACGTTCCAGTGGGTTTTCAAACAGAAGTGCACAGTATAGTGTAAGTAACGCATTTAGTACTAAAACATGTATATGGTGTGTGTTTATGTATTCCAATACATCATCCAGTAGGCATGTGAAAATGAGCTTATTACATTTGAAATGTCATTTTACTGTCCTTAAAGGCACAGCGCTCTATTTTGTCACCCACAGTATTTTGCTAAATTAATCAGAGGTACCTGATCTGTTTTCTGACACAAAGAACTACTATTCACCACAAGTTCGATGTTTCCTAATATGCAAAGTGGATATGCATGCTACTGTTTAGAAGTTGTGGGGTCAGTAAGTTTTTTTTATTTTATTTTATGAAAGAGATTGCTACTTTCATTCTTTTCATTTTTTTCCTTCACCAAATCAGAATAATTTGAAGGATCATGTGACACAGAACACTACAGTATTGGCTGATTTTAAAAAAATATATATTTTAAAATAAAAAATAAAATTAAAATAAAAATATAAAACAATTATTTTAAATTAGTAAAATTTCACAATATTACTGTTTTTGATCAAATAAATGCAGTCTTGTTGAACATAAGGCTCTTTATTCAAAAACCTATAAATCTATCTGGTAATATTCTATATGGTATATAGTAATAGATATATAATACTGTATGGTAGTATATCTATAAAATCTGGTAATATTCAGTCAACTCTTTTTTTCAGTTTCTCAATTTTTGAATTAATCTTTAATATTAACCCTAATTTTAGGTTAAACATTTATCTGAAACCATAAGAGATAATCCTGGCCCTGCAGCTAATTACCGTTATTATTATTATTATTATTATTATTATTTGGTAATTTTATGTATTTATTTATTTATTTTGCTTTAACTAGTTCATTTAATGCCATTTAATGCTAATATAAGGTTATACTAAATAAATTTTTGCTAATATTGCATGAAATCAGTTAATATCTTCACACATAGTAATAATGACATAATGTGAAAATGCTATTTCAAATTAAACAATTTTAGATTGAGTAGAGTCGACTTCCCAAAAGTATTTTGATCTACTGAAATATCTTTTATATATCCACATTAAGAAATACCTCATGTTTCAGGACATATATTATTTAAACAATGGGCTAACATGCACCGAAGCAAGCATATATAATGTAACACACTAAAGAATAAAATATGATACTTTATAGCCCTGAAGGAGGTAAACAGAGAGTAAGTCAGAGGAAGTCATGAGCTGAAGGCCCCACACAAGGATACAATCAGTTAGCTATCAGCACTCCGGAACATGCATTGTATGCACTTCACACCCATTGTGTTTACACTGGTTGGTCAGTAACGAATGAAAAATAGCAAAGCTTTCTCCTTCATTTGATAATGCAAATAAATACTGTTTGGCAGAGATATTCCAGTTCCATACGAAACTACACGCATGTGCCACACAAACATTTATACTGTATGCATAGTGCACACATGCACAACGATCAAGAACAAACACGGACTTACATAAATAAAACATAAATAATTTCTGAGTATTTCACATTTAATATTTATATATTCGCTTCCTTGGCCGCAGTGACACCAGAACAGAGGACTTTGTTTAGGTTTTTCAACCCTGTAGGGGTTAATCCACTGACTGAAAAGAATCACTTACCACTCTGCCTGCTTCCTCGGCCTTTCAGGATGCCCCTTGGTAATCCCATAATACCATGCCTTTCATCAGGAGTCCTGTACTGTGTGCTGTTTCAAAGAAAGGGATGAGGGAGGGGAAGAGAAAGCAAAACATATCTTGAAGAGGTAGTGTGTTGGGCAATTTGACATGCATACCCCCACTATATATTTGCTCATTCCACAAGACTGGAGCAATTTCCCTTCCAGTGACTCAACCTCAGCAAGTGTGGAGTGGATTTCTCAACCACAGATTGTTTCTTTACACACTGAGTCGGACTCTATGCATACAGAAAAAGAATGGCAAATGATTACCCCCAGATACCGAAATAAAGCACTGTATCACTCAATTAGGAAATCTATTATCTTGTTTGCCCATGCAATCCATCAAGTTACTTTAGAGGACAGAGTGAAAATGTCAATTCATTTTCTCTGTGAACTAGAAACTGCTTTTATGACCAGCACCAATTCAGGTGTTTTTTTTGTTTTGTTTTTTAACTGTAAGTGTCTGATAACCACAACCACAACCGAATATGAATTTTTAGTAACACTTTAGTATAGGGACCAATTCTCACTATTAATTAGTTGCTTATTAGCATGCCATGTATTAACATATTGGATGTTGATTAGTACTTATAAAGCACATATTCTGCATGACCATATTCTACATCCCTAATTCTACCTAGTACCTAAACATAACAACTACCTTACTAACTATTAATATGCAGCAAATTAGGAGTTAATTGAGGCAAAAGTTGTAGTTAATGGTTTGTTAATAGCGAGAATTGGACCTTAAAATAAAGTGTGACAATTTCTTTCTTTTTTTCTTGTGGCACACACAATAATAAATCCATGAACATTGTACTGCAAAAATAAAAAAACCTATGGGCCTATTATTATTATTATTATTAATTATAATGACAGTAATAATAGTTTTACTTATTGTGTCAAACAAATGATCATTGCACTACAAAAATAAAATATGCACTATTAATAGTTTTATATTATTATTGTTAATAACAATAAGTAAATATTAACAGAGCATATTGTCTTTTTTTATTATTTATTTTACAGTCTAGCATGGTTCACAGATTCATTTATTATTTATTTCCTTTATTTTGTGTACAATTTTAAACTAAACATTTTGCACTTTTATGAATTGTTACACATGTAAACAAAACAAAACAAAACAAAACAAAACAAAACAAAACAAGCCTAAAATGACTTAATTTGATGATGCTGAGCTCAAAAAAATATAAATAATAATTTTACATCACTGCTATTTGGATGTAGTAAAACACCCACAGATGTAACAGAAAACATCTGGTTCATGATTGCATTTTCTTCTGTCACTGGCCATAATTCGGTAGCACTTTATTTTACAGTACGTGTACTTCCCTGGTACATACATGGTACATATCTGGTACCTACATGCAAATGAGTGTTAACACAAGGTACTTACTTGAGGTGTATGTACATGGTAACAAATAAGAAACACGGCTGTATACTTAACAGTCGTACATGCATGATAATTAGTTTGTACATACAGACAAGTGTGGGTAAGAACAGTCACTTACAGGTAGTGCCTGTACATGGTAACTAATTAGATACTTTACTGTACTTACTAATGTATATACATGGTAAATATGTAGTACTTACGGACAAGTGGGTACAAACAGGCAGGTCCTTACGGTATCCATATATGGTAACTAATAAGACACATTACTGTACATACTAATGGTATATACGTGGTAAATGTGTAGCACCTACGGAAAAAATGTGCTATTATGTGGTAACAAACAAGATACACACTGTTCTTGGTATACACGTGGTAAATATGTAGTACTTACAAACAAGTGTGTGTTAATGTTAAATTGCACTCCACAACAGTGCTCACAAAGTTTGAAGAATTGGTAATTCCTGTGTAATGTTTATGTAAAATGGTGCACTTTATTTTACAGTCCTATTACCATATACGTACTGGTGTATGTACTTATTAGTTAATGTACAGAATAAGTTATGTGGTACTTAAGTTGGGGGTATAAACATGGACCAAGGTACTTATTGAGTAATTGATGGTAGATGGTACATAGTAAGTATATGGAAATAGGACTGTAAAATAAAGTGCACCATTTTACATAAACATTACAAAGGAATTACCAATTCTTCAAACGTTGTAAGCACTGCTGTGGAGAGCAATTTAACATTAACACACACTTGTTTGTAAGTACTACATATTTACCACGTGCATACCAAGTACAGTGTGTGTCTTGTTTGTTACCACATAATAGCACATTTTTCCGTAGGTACTACATATTTACCATGTACATATCATTAGTATGTACAGTAATGTGTCTTATTAGTTACCATATATGGATACTGTAAGGACCTGCCTGTTTGTACCCACTTGTCCGTAAGTACTACATATTTACCATGTATATACATTAGTAAGTACAGTAAAGTATCTAATTAGTTACCATGTACGGGCACTACCTGTAAGTGACCGTTCTTACCCACACTTGTCTGTATGTACAAACTAATTATCATGCATGTACGACTGTTAAGTACAGCCGTGTTTCTTATTTGTTACCACGAACATACACTTCAGGAAAGTACTTTGTGTTACCACTCATTTGCCTGTAGGTACAAGATATTTACAATGTATTAGGGAAGTAAAATAAAGTGCTACCCATAATTCTAACCTTGAAATCAGGATTAGGCAAAAATAATGTCCTCAGATTCATTCATACATGTGAAAACAAGAGAACTGAACAAATGGTTGTACTGGCTTAGAGGAATATAGGAATCATGTGTCAGTTTTTATGAAAATTTCTTCAACCTACAAATGGTTTTCAAACGCAAAATTGCTACAAAATATTTTGTGAGAAAGTGTGACATGCTAGAGCAAAACAGGCACTATTTTTTGGATAATCACCATGAAATTAGTGAGAAACAAGTATTGGATTTCATTCAGTATATATGAATGCAGGGCAGAGGTTAAATATCAGTAATACCGATATTAAAGGGCCTATTATCGGTCAAGTCCATATCTACTATGAACACCCTCTATGAATACCTAAAAGCAATATGAAAGGTGAGAGGGCCTAAATGAGCCGCCACATCTGTGTGGCCCCCCAGAATGCAGTAGATCCCCTTCATCTTTTTGAGAGCCCTAGAGGCAGGGCAGGCAGCCCCAGCTGCAGTCATGGCTGTCCTGAAGGCCCTTGTGAAGGCTAGTATTGTCCATTCATATGGCTCACTGTGTGAGAGGTCACAGCAGAGGGAGAAGGGGTCAAAGACGGCAGGAAATGGAGGTGGTTTGGCCCTGTGGGCTCATAAAGGCTGCTACTAACAGAATAAACAGGCAAAAGTGGCTCACAGTTTTGTCTGTTGTTGCCTGGTAAATATTCTCACACTGCAGCTACAAGGGGGGAGAAAAAGAGAAAGAGAGAGTTGTATTTATGTCACGCGGTCATCTCCCCACCTACAAGCTCGCGTTTGTAGCTTCCCACCATCTATTTGCGGGCAGTTAAGATACCCGACATGGTTGGGGTTGGGGAGCGCTTCGCAGATGTGCAGATAAATCTTCATTTTTCAGTCAGTTAAGCAAGCGTAGGCTGCCGCCATGCTGGCTCTGGCCAAAGGCACCTTGCAGGAGCCAGATATCCTGCAGAACAAATTGGGGAACAAACAGGCACACAGGGTCACTCGCACTGTCCTTTATCTACAAAGTTAAGAGGCCCTGTTGGGAGGGCGCCACGACTCAACAATGGTCAATAACAGACATGTTATGATAGTACCCCACTGGGGCTGTTAAAGACCACTGTTCGTTACAGACTAAAACGTTAGACAGTCCAAATCACACACTGTCAAAGGTGTCTGGCTGACAACTTAATGTTGTAAAACAAAATTTTTCCAGTAAAATTAGCATGGGTGAAATGTTTACGAGTAGTTTTCGATCTAATCAAAATACACTGTTTAAATGTTTAGAGTTGGTAAGATTTTTGTAAATGTTTTCAAAAGACATCTCTTATGCTCACTAAGGTTGCATTTTTAGTAAAACACCAAAAATATGCAGTAATATTGTGAAATATTATTACAATTTAAAATAACCATTTTCTATTTTAATATGCCTTAAAATTTCATTTATTCCTCTGATGGCAAAGCTGAATTTGCCACATGATCCTTCAGAAATCATTTTAATATGCTGACTTGGAAACATTTCTTGAAAACAGTGTGTTGCTTATTATTTTTGTGAAAACTGTGACACTTTGGTTTTTTTTGTAACAATGTGAAAGATTTTTTTCTGTCAGTTTTCATAAGTCTAAAATATACTTGCTGAATAAAATCATTAACTTAACTAAGTATCAAACAAATTAACAAAGTGATGGTTGTACATATATTATATTTAACAAAGATAGCTAGCTATTATAGTAATTGTATTATAGTATAGTTGTATTATATTATATAGATATTATAGTATTATGGTAATATATTTATTACAGCTAACTAATTTAGCACACAATAATTCTAAAGCGTTCTCACGTCATTATTTTGTTGTCATGTCACATTTCATATGATGTAATCATCAAAGAGTCACATTCTTTTCACAGAACTCTTCTAAGCACAGAGGAGTCCACCGCTTGTGAGGTCTGGTGGGCCAAACAAACACAGAGAGTTGTTCTAATCCTTCATCAAACTGCAGTGTGCTTTTTCATTATACTTCCCTATTGGAAAAGGACATTTAAATGCACTTAAAAGACTCAGAAGTAACTTAAAAGGCTTCAGATATTAGGAAAGGCTATTCAATAGTATGGCCAGAAAACATCAGAGTAATTTGTTACTCTGACAAGACAATTTCAGGAGCATTTGTGAAGCTTTGAGCCTATAACCCAGCGAGCTACTGCTGGCAGATCATGTCTTGTCTAGACACGGCTGAACACAGTAATGTTACATGAGCCTAATACTTTACAAACTGTGTTTGGTTTCTATTAACAATCATGTTCACCCATTTACAGCAAACATAGTTGTGTAATGTTGAGCCTCTAATGAGATTTACAATTAAGGCAGTGTGTTCAACAAAGATTCGACAATAATGGTGGGAACTCCACTTGTGAATGATTGCAAATGCCCAGGTCTGTGGACATAATACTCCTAATTACTTCTTCGTAAGCAGGCTCTTTTCACAGACAAACAAAAGCCACACAAAAAGGGAGCAAAATACTATGTTAGGCACACAGAATGTCAGACATGGGGGATTTTTCAAGCACTTATAAAGCTTAACAAAATGCTGAAAAAGAAAGAAAGAAAGAAAGAGAAAGAAAGAAAGAAAGAAAGAAAGAAAGAAAGAAATGATAATTAATAATTAATTACTGAATAATTCATTACTGATAATGCATCATTTTATGTAGCGTTTACGTGGCTTTTAAAAATCCATAGAATTAAATAATGTATACATTTTGTTTTTGTTTTTTTTGTTTTGTATTGCTGCATTTTAAATTTTTAATGCCAGATAAGTGAGAATAAGTTAATGTGCAAGAGAGATTAATGAGAACAAATAGCTAAAAAGCTCAGTTCTTTTTGTGCACAAAGTACAAGCTTGACAGAAAGAAGATAAACCACAGAAATGTAAAGAAGAGAGAGACAATGAGAGTTGAAAATAGAGAGTAATTGGCGTTCTTAGAGGGGGTGTGTGACTGCTGACCAACTGACTCTTCAGTCCATCAGCGACTGGTAATAAATCACAGCAATTATCAAGCCTCTCAGTATGTTTGTTCTGATCTAAAAAAGCTCCAAACAGTGATAATTACCACCCACACAGATACACTGAATGGCACAAGCACTGCACATCACATAACATACACAACAGATCAATAAACATTTTACCCACATGGTCACCCACATGGTTTATGTAATATGTGCTTACATTAATATTCAGAAGTTTGGGGTCAGGAAGTTTATTATTATTATTATTATTATTATTAAAGAAATTAACAATTTTACTCAGCAAGGGTGCAAAAATTAATCAAAAGTGATAGACGAAAGCAAATTTCACATTTGTTATAGAAAAAGGTTCTTTATTGGCATCTGATTCCAAGAATCCTTAACATTGCTATAAAGGTTTTTCATAGTAGAAAAAGGCTATTTAGATTATTAAAATATATTTGTTTTAAGAAATGTTCACTTAATGGTTCTTTAGGAAAACAAAAATGGTTCTTATATGGCATTGATGTGAAAACATCATTTTGGACCTTTATTTTTAATAATTTTATTTATTATTTATAACTTTCTATTCAGCAAAGAATCCTGAAAAAAGTATCACCATTTCTATAAAAAAAAAATAATATTAAGCAGCACAACTGTTTTCTACATTGATAATAATAACAAGGATCATGTGACATTGAAAACTGGAGTAATGTCTACTGAAAATTCAGAAATAAATTATGATTTAAAATATATTAAATAGAAAACAAGTATTTTAAATTGAAATAATAGTTCACAATATAACTGTTCTTACTGTATTTTTGATCAAATAAATGCAGTCTTGTTGATCATAAAAATAAACAAACAAACTAGGTCCCACTTTATATTAGGTGGCCTTAACTACTATGTACTTACATTTAAATTAATCATTTGGTATAACGCACTTATTGTTCACATACATGTTTTTACATTGTACTTATATTTTTAAAAATACCTATATGTAATTACATCTGTAATTAATATCTGTAATTACATTTATAATTACACTGTTGGCCCATCCCTTACACCTTAACCCACCCTTAAACCTACCCAGACCACCAAACCTGTCCCTAACCTTACCCATATCCCACCTCAATAGCAGCAGAAGTGTTTTGCAATACAGTATGAACACAATAAGTACATTGTACTTATTTTTGATGTAAGTACATAGTAGTTAAGGCCACCTAATATAAAGTGTGACCACAAACTATATTTTAAGGTATATTTAAATAATTTGAATTTTAACACACTACTTTGGTCTTGGCAGTAAAGAATTCACATGCTAGCATTTAGTAAATAATCTCACCAAAATCCTGTTAAAAGCAGCTGTTTTACTCCACGAGCTGCCTTGTAAATTTCAAAATGCCTCAAAAAGAGTGAAGCAGAGCAAATCACAGGCTGCTGGCACCGTTTCACACGGGATCTCCATGCAGGAGCCAGAGAGAAACACCAATCCATGTGGCAGCTGCGCGCCATCACACATGGTGCAACCCAGGCAGCTATGAGGGTGATTTGTTGACATGTCTTGCATGCAGGAGAAAATCACATCAACTATTTCCACATATCCACACAAATACACACAGCCCTCAATGTCACCACACTTGTTTTATTCCACTGAGAGAAAGCCCTGTAATTACATAGGATAGGCTACAGTAAATGCAGTCTGATCTGCTGTCAGGCAACATTACTGTCACAGCACATGGGAAAGGTTGTCAGACAGTAATCTGCCAATATAAGGTTTTCACATACCTTTGTAAAGGGATTATACAGCTGCCTGTAATTGACAAGGATAATTATGATTGGCTGGACAAAAGGCCATGTAATTTCACCACATCATATTCCCAAAGGTGATGTACAATACAGTGCTCAACACTGCAATCGCAGGGTGCTGATTTTGTAAGCATATGAGTGTTTCCGGAGATATTCTCTAAGCAAACTGTTGCGTTTTGCTGAAATAATGAATCAGCAGGTGATGAACTATCAAATGACTGAACAGGAATAAAGTCATTCTAAAAAATGGGTGCCATCTGTGTCCTTTACATACATATGTACAAAAATTTAATTCAAAATCCCCAGCAGACGATGTCTGCACAATGAATGCATAACTACCAGAAGTCTTTTATCTCTATTATTGTCTATCAAAATATAGTTAATTGATTATTCATTCAGTATGCAGACAGTATCTGCTGGGTTTTATTTATTTATTTATTTTTACCTTATTTTGTGCCCTGCTCCTCCTCAACTAAAATACTACTACTATGGCTACTAATAAATATAGTTGCAGGTTCAAGTGCTTTAAGACATTTAAGCGCATAAGGAAAAATTGTGTGTTATGTAACAGTTGAACAGTTTGATTGACAGCAGTGGTTCTTGAGGCAAAGTTGCTCAGTATGAGGAGATCTATCAAATGGTATGAATACTGTGTAAATGTGTGAAAGACCATGTGATTACAGAGGCATAAAACTTGTTAGTGCCACCTAGTGGCTGATTTCTTTCAAAGTTCTTACAGACCTCTAGGGCCATGAGTTGAAGATGCCCACCGAGTTTCGTTCCGATCGCCCTCCGTTAACCTTGTCTAATAGGTGCTCAAATTTCATTGGCTGATGGTGGCCATGTTTTTTGAGATTCAACAATGTCCGCATAAGCACTTGTAGCACTTTGGACAAAGACACGGCAAACCAATTTTCAATTCAATTGGACCAATGGGTGTGTAGTTATAGCTGTTTTTTGTTTTTTGTTATAGCGGCCAAAATCTGCCTTTTTTACTGTGACCTCAGATTGAGCTCTTACAGATGTTTTCCGAGTTTGGTGAAAATATCTCTTTCCGTTCAAGAGATATAGGCATTTTAGTAAAAGCGTCTCCATCCCTTACGAAAGTTTTGGCGTCTTATCACGATAGTGAGTCAAAAGTTCAACTTTTTTTTTCGGAATTATTGATATTCACTATCCAGAGAATCTTTCTGCACTGGTTTGGTTCTGATCAGGTGAAAACCCTAGGACTAATTTTCGAAAGTAGGTTTTTCAAAAAATCCAAAATACCTGAAAATTTTGCTACGATCAAATCCGAGGGGTGAGCCAAGGATTTCAATGATATTAGGCACTTGAGTTTGCGACTAACGCAAGCAGATATAAACGATTTCGTACTTTTGATCGCTGTAGCGCCCCCATCAGGCCGATTGGGACGAGCCTTGGTGACATGAGCCCCGTTTGCACCGCTTTAGTTCCAGAACTAAAAGTACAGTACTAAAGTACTGGGACGATTTTGCGTTAACTATTTCCCAGTACCATTTAAAGGGTTGCATTCACACCGACAGTGGGTACTAAGAAGCTGGTCGACAGCGACGTCATTTGTGCGCGGCGTCGTTTGTGCGCGACGTCAACAACGAAAACAAAGAAGAACAGCGTTAACAACAAGAGGATGGAGGACGCTGTGATCGGAGCTGTGTTTTTGTTGTGTCTTGCAGGGTTCACAATAATGGACATGTAATGTCGACGTATACGTCAAGCGATTGAAAGATCGGAAAGGAGTTCAAAATGTTCAAAAGTGCCTGCACTTCAGCGTCCGTCCATCTATCGCTGTTCTCCATTCTTGCGAAATATAAGTTGATGCGATGTTTACACAGTATGTGTTTACACGCCGTTTTAAATCATGGCGGGTGAGGGCGTTTTCGTACGCGTTTAGCCAATCAGCGTACACTTACTATGGAACTGTTTTAGACCCTGCTCTGAAGTAGGAATTAATTAGTTCCTCCAAACGGAGTTCCGGGAACTAAAACAGTTCCTAGTTCCCGCGGTGTGAACACGCCAAAAAGTGGGTAGTTCCACATTTAATTTGGGTACTATGAAAAGGTTCCTGCGGTGCGAAAGGGCCTATTGTAGATGGTGTGAGTACTACCATCCCTCCAAGTTTCAAGTTTTTACGACTTACGGTTTGGTCTGCCCGATCACTTATGTGTGGAGAATGCTAATCCTTGGACATTCTAACAATTGCAATAAGGTTTCAGCACTATGCGCTTGAACCCCTAATAATAATAATTCCAACTAAATAATAGGTTAACACTTTAAATGTACTTACCATAGTAATAACAGTAAATTATTGCTAATTACAGTACATGATATAACTAACCCTAAACCAGACCCTAATCCTGACCCTATAAGTACATGTTGTTAATTAATATTACTCAGTACTTCAATGTAAAATTACTGTAACAGGGACACCATAAAATAAAGTGTAATCTATAACTGAAATATATAAATATACCATTCAAATATAAAATATAATATATTGGCAAATAATATTTGCTTAAGTTAATAAATATATAATAATAAATATATAAATGCATTTTTAAAATCATCACTTTTGGAACTCTTCAAGGACAGATCAAAGTCATGTTTCATTTCATATAAATTGAAACAAAGCAGCATCCGTGCTGCCTCTGATACTAGAGACTGGCCAATAAAACACCTTAATATGCAAAACGGTACGAGATTAAACGTTAGGAAAATAATAAAGTTAGGTGACAGGGTGGTAATGACTTCATTTAGAGTGTAGTAGTGGTATATAGAGATTGAATATCTATCAGTGCCGCCTGATCGAAATCTAGCCCAGTCGTGTCATGAAAGTCTTCCTTAATCAAATTAAAGTTCTCATAGATCTATATAGAAAGTTTGCGGTATCAACAAAGGCTCTGTTTTCAATATATTTCTCAAGGGCAATTAAAAAGATCAATTCCACCAGTACAGAACTGTTCCATCTCATTAAATTAAAGCTAATGCCAACATAATGTGCTACAACACCTTTTATTTAGTGCACCATTGATTTTAGCAGCTCAGTGAAGGATTCATTAGGCTTGTGTTCGACTGATATCTACCTCTACAGAGGCCCTCAGTAGCACCTGGCTCCTAGAACAGTCCCTGGCACATAGACAACTGAAACTTAATGCTGGCGAGTTGTGCAGTGAATAGGCTTTCAGCTGTGTGCTTCTCTCAAACTGTTTCCTCTAACTGCAGGTCTTTCAATCTTAACGGTGCTAGGCAAATAGAAAATGTGTGTCAAAACAGACAAAGGGCCAGGTGTCTTTCTGTGCTTCGACTGAATAATATTTTGGTTAAGTAATCAAGTTAATTTGAATTTTTTCTTGTGCTGTTGCACTGTTTAAATGTTGCCATAGATTAAATGAACAGTTTAAGGAAAATGTACTCACCCTCAGGCCATCCAAGATGTAGATGAGTTTGTTTCTTCATTGGAACAGATTTGGAGAAGTTTAACATTACAGCACTCGTTCACCAATGGATCCTCTGCAGTGAATGGGTGCCGTCAGATTGACAGTTCAAAAAGCTGATAAAAACATCACAATAATTCACATAAGACATTTTTAATTTAAAACCATTACTTCATGCTAAAATATTCATAATATTGTTTCTCCAGTGGAAAAAAATAATCTCATCTGAATCAGGAGAGAAATATGCACAGATTAAAAACAGTCCAAAACTTTCTAAACAAATATGTACTGTGGATTTTGATGTTCGAGGACAACAGTGGATGGACATTTTAACTGGAGAAAGCATTATTATGGATTACAGACTTGTATTTTGGATTAAAGTTTAAAACGCCTTATGATGATTTTGTTTCTTATAAACACTCTTCTTATCCATTCTTATAAATGCTTTTCACTTTATAACAGGGGTCACCAAACTTGGTCCTGGAGGGCCGGTGTCCTGTAGAGTTTAGCTCCAACCCTAATCAAACACACCTGAACTAGCTAATCAAAGTCTTGCTAGGTATACTTAAAACTTCCAGGCAGGTGTATTGAGGCAAGTCGGAGCTAAACTCTGTAGGACATCGGCCCTCCAGGACCGAGTCTGGTGACCCCTGCCTTACAGGATGTTAATTGAATCTTTTCCAGTTAATAGACAAAATCATCTACATCTTGGATGGCCTGGGGGTGAGTACATTTTCAGAAAATTTTCATTTTTGGGTGAACTATTCCTTAAAGGCAGAAAACAAAATATGATTTTTAACATTTATAGTCATTAAATATAAATCATAATTCCCTAACAAGATTATGAAATGAACTTCCATATTTTCTCTCAATGAAAGAGCATAACACAGAATTATTATACATGAAATAAAGCCTTAATGAATAATAGATTAATGACGGAAAGACTTCTACTGTGAACCCTGTAATGAGATGCAATCAATTCTGGCATATCTCTCTAGTGGAACGACACCCTGGTGACAAACCCAAATCTGAATCTGTCACAGGAATCTCATGTCCACCTCTCACCCACCTGTCCCTGACAACTATCCAATCTGCACACTACAGCAGATTATAGAAGCCATGATACACAAATGTGATATGAACTCGCAATTGCGAGAAAAAAGTCAGAATTGCAAGTTATGAGTTTATAAATCGCAATTCTGACTTTATAACTTGCAATTGTGAGTTTATATCACACAATTGTGAGATAAAACATCAACGAAAGGTGGTGTACAGATGTAACAGTGTTAAAGAAGATGTGCTGTTCAGATCTAGAAGCGCTCTTCTTTAACTGCAAGCCTTTCTACTCGCTGCAGGAGTTTTGCTCGTTCATTCTCGTGAGTGTTTGCATTCCACCGCAAGCGCACGTGAGCTCAGCTTTACAGAAACTAGCTGATCTGATCACAGGCACAGAACAACAACACCCGGACTCTGTTTTAATCATTCTCAGGGACTTTAATAAAGCAAATCTCTCCCGTGAACTGCCAAAATACAGACAGCACATCACATGTCCCACCAGAGACAGTAATATATTGGATCACTGTTACACAATAATAAAGGAGGCATATCACTCTGTCCCATGGGCAGCTTTAGGACTCTCTGATCACTGTTTGGTTCATCTTATACCGACCTACAGGCAGAAACTGAAATCAGCTAAACCTGTTTTAAGGACTGTTAAAAGATGGACTAATGAAGCAGAGTGGATTTACAAGCCTGTTTCCACCTCACTGATTGGAGTGTTTTTGAAGCTGCTGCCACCGATCTGGTCAAGTTCACAGAGACTGTAACATCTTATATCAGTTTCTGTGAGGATATGTGCATTCCTACCAGGACTCATTTAACCTACAACAATGACAAACCGTGTTACACTGCAAAACTCAGACAGCTCCGTCAGGCCAAAGAAGATTCTTACAGGAAGGGGGACAAAGTCTTGTATAAACAGGCCAAATACACACTGGAAAAGGAGATCAGAGTGGCAAAGAGGAATTATTCTGAAAAAATAAGGATTCAGTTCTCTTCCAGTGACTCAGCATCAGTGTGGAAAGGTCTGAAAGAGATCACCAACTACAAGACACCATCCCCCAGCACTGTGGAGAATCAACAACTGGCAGACGATCTGAATGAGTTCTACTGCAGATTTGAAAAAAACATCCCACACCCACTCTGAACACCTCTCCCTACAACCATTAACACCTCCAGCAACCCCCCTCTCCCCCACACCTGCAATTCAGATCAGCGAAGACGAGGTGCGTCAGGTCTTCCGGAAGCAGAAAAGGAAAAAAGCACCAGGCCCAGATTGTGTTACACCAGTCTGTCTGAAATCCTGTGCTCACCAGCTGGCCCCCATCTTCACACAGATCTTCAACAGATCACTGGAGCTGTGCGAAGTCCCTTCATGCTTCAAACGCTCCACCATCATCCCCATCCCATAGAAATCCAAAATTACAGAACTAAATGACTACAGGCCTGTTGCTCTAACGTCTGTGGTCATAACGTCTTTTGAAAAAGGACATTACTGGACCCTTACTAGATCCTCTTCAGTTTTCCTACAGAGTAAACAGGTCTGTGGACGATGCAGTCAACATGGGACTGCATTATGTTCTGCAACATCTAGACAGACCAGGGACTTATGTGAGGATACTGTTTGTGGACTTCAGCTCAGCTTTTAACACGATCATTCCAAACCTCCTCCTGCCCAAGCTAACTCAGCTCTCCGTGCCCACCTCTGTCTGTCAGTGGATCACCAGCTTCCTGACAGACAGGCAGCAGCTAGTGAGGCTGGGAAAATACACATCCAACACCCGTACGATCAGCACTGGTGCCCCCCAGGGTTGCGTCCTCTCCCCACTGCTCTACTCCCTCTACACCAATGACTGCAAATCTAAAGACCCCTCTGTCAAGCTCCTGGAATTTGCAAACGACACCACACTTATCGGCCTTATTCAGGACGGTGACGAGTCTGATTACAGACAGGAGGTTAAGAAGCTGGCTGTCTGGTGCAGTCTTAACAACCAGGAGAAACCCCCCTGCTCTCCCCCCACTCACCATCATGAACAGCACTGTAATGACAGTGGAGTCATTCAGGTTCCTGGGCACCACCATCTCCCAGGACCTGAAATGGGACATTCACATAGCCACATAAGCTGCTGAAACAGTTCTACTCCACCATCATTGAATCCATCCTCTGCACTTCAATAATTGTCTGGTTCAGCTCAGCTACCAAATCTGACCTCAGAAGATTACAGAGGGTAGTCCGGACTACTGAGCGAATCATTGGCACAACCCTTTCCCACTCTCCAAGAACTGCGCTCATCCAGAGTGAGCAAAAGGGCTGGCAAAATCACTCTGGACCCCTCACATCCAGCACACTCCCTCTTTGAACTGCTGCTGTCTGGTCGACGCTACAGAGCTCTGAGCACCAGAATGGCCAGGCACAGAAACAGTTTCTTCCCTCAGGCAATCCATTTTATGAACACCTGACAATAATTGTTGAACACACACTATTTATACACTTATACACTTATTTATCTAACACACATACTTAGTCTACATTTCAATTTTCACATAATATACCTGTACATACAACTGTCTATTGTTATATACCTGTATATACAATTGTCAATTTGTATATTTTTATTCCTTATTTACTTGTTCTATTTTTTAATTCTACTTTTTTTTTTTATCTGTGTTTTTTGTTCTGTCGCCATCATTCTGTTGCACTGTGGAAGCTTCTGTCACGAAAACAAATTCCTCGTATGTGTAAACATGCCTTCCAGCACATTCTGATTCTGATTCTAAAAAGTTGCAATAACCTTTTTTTTTTTTTTTTTCAGTGGCGGAAACGGGCTTCCATAGCAGATGTCTGTATGTGCACTCACAGAGAAAAAAAAGAGAGAGAGAAAAAAAATCAAGGGCATAGCTAAAAATGTATATTATGATTTTTTAATGATAGAAAAAAGCAGATGTGAAACTGAACTACATGATTTCCAAACCAGCTGTATGAATGAGAATAGTTGTTATTTAAAAAACAAAACATGGTTTACAAAGTGATAATGAGATTGTTTAGTTCATCCATAAATGCTTGATACTGAATATCTATGTTGAGGAAGAAAATAATACAGAGACAGGCAGTGTGTGAACACCCTGGAGACATTTTGCTGCATAATGCCAGAAAATTAGATAAGCAATCAACTTGTGAGGTGGAAAAAACATAGACCGTCAAATTGAGTTTGATTGGATATGTTTGGCTGAAACCTGATATTGTGAATAACAATTAAGCTTTGCTTATTTCAAGTAAGAAAAAATCTGAAAAAAAGAAAAACAGAGAACCATCAGAGAAGAGGAAATTGATACAGATGATTCCACTTCATGAACAAACTGCATAAATTATGTATTAGAAAGAGATATAGTGACATCTCCTGCTTTTGGATCACAAGACTAAGATCTTATTTAGATTTTCTAACTAAATGAAACTTTAAAGATGTGTTTTCCTAACATTACAGCACAAACAATGCATGTTTATTTAATCAGACATTTGGATTAGTTTAATTAAGCATTTAATTTTTGCATTACATTCACACTAAACTGCTTAACAGTCTCCAGACACACTTATTAGTTGTTCTATCTATTTTTGGTTATTTTATCTTTTAAGTAATGTAAGAATACTTTTGAAAAATCTCCTATTGACTCACATTGATACACTGTAAAAAATCCAATTAACAAAATGTTGGAAGGGCAAAATTATTTAAGTTGAACTAATTTTATTGCTTGAGCTCAGTTGAGAAGACATATTATATTAAGTCTGCACAAATATATATTGAAAACATTAAATGAATGGTTATTTTCAAGTCCAGTCAACATTCAGATTTCCAATGTTTGACTGAACTAATAAAAACAAATCCAGCTAACACTGGGATCATTCCGCACGTGCACGCGCCGCGTCAGGTAAGTTGCACTAAATAAATGTTATTTTTTTAGACTAAAATTAACGAGACAATCATGCAACATATTCGATTTTTTGAGTGGACATTTAGAAAGTGTTTTATGAGTTGTATATCCGAAGAAAAGTGGATATAAGACAGTGTATCCCTTACGAAAAAGACATTTATTCAAGTGTGCTATCAGTATACTTCTTTTAAACTTAAAATAGGAAAGTATACATTTAGTCTACTTTTTATGTACTTCTCAGAAATTAGCTTTATGTACTTCTCAGAAATATACTTAAAATGACATTTAAGTATACTTGACATAATTAGAAAAAATCAAAATATATTTGAGCTATACTTGTGCTCCTAGAATTCATGTTTTCATTGTTACTGTATATGGTAGGGGGTGCTAGTTCACATCTTCTGTACAGAATTTCCAAAAAAAAAACAAGTGAAGAAGAAACTGAAACAACAGATGCTTCCACATATAAACTAACACGATCAAAACTGTGTAACGTTATGGAATAAAATGTCACCAATGAAGAGGTAATAATGACTTTCAAGCTTTGGGGTGTTGATTGAGTCCATCTACATTTTGATTATCATTCTGAATCCAATTCATCATAGTCTTTTTTCAGCTTTTTGTTCAAAATGTTGTGTATTTCTTTATTTTTTATTCATGAAAATTACCCACATTCAAGTGTTTAAAAAAAGAATGCATGAAGCTAGAATAAAATGTTTCTGTTTACAAGCAGATACCCTGTTCTTTCTTTTTATTTGTATGTTTTGTATGTTCAGATATTCATATAACAAAATATATACAAATTAATACCTAATAGGGACATAGTAGTATACTTAAAGTATGACGTAAAGTTCACTTTAAAAAAAATTACGAGTATACTTTCAGTATAAAACTACTAAACTAGTAGTTTATTGAGACTATACTTCAAAGTGTACTAAAAGTGCTACTACAAGTATGTAATTAGTAAATTATCAGTATACCTATAAGTTCACTTTTAGTATAATTGTAGTACAAGCTAAAAACATTGATGTAAACTAGTTGTGTACTCAAAGTTTACTACTGTATATACGGCGTCCGATAAGTCAAGTAATGTTACACTGAATAATTGTACTTAACGTTAGAATTAATTTATCAAAACGTTTATTTAAAAGGTGTAAATGTTTTATTTAAAACGTATATATTTATACACAAAAGTACAACATATAAAAACATCGAATAAGCGTTGAGGGAAATTTAAGTGAAGGGAATGCGGTCTTTCCACCTTGTTTAATCCATAAACACTTAATATGAAAAGCTGTGTTACTATAATGAATTTTAGCTAATCTTGGCATGTTGTATGATATTTTTGTGTTTCCGTGACGTGAAAAGATATGAAGAAATCGCGCGGTCTTTCTCTTTTTATAAGTCATAACTGAAATCTTTGAAACGAGTAACTTAATGTAACGTTAAACCACAGTACTGCGCTCATTTGAAGTTAACATGGGCGTGTTGAATCGGTTTTTGCGTGTGTAAACTTCTGCAATTGTCCCATGAAGTAAAAAGACAACATTAAAAGAGACTAACAACAAGCCACGGTCGTGCAATCCACAAACTGTTCCATTGCCCTTGATACTCACCTGCCATTACCATCTGCCTAAGTTGCTGTAAATAAAGTTACCTGTGTATCTTCTAATCCTCTGTCTGAGTCTCCTTCCATAACAGAAGACCGGACCATTAAAGGATTCAGCAACATGAGTGCAGCTGATCTGTTCCAGGAGATCGTGGATGCTCTCGAACAGATTCTCACTTCTGCACCAGTTCCATCACCACCACCTATACCACCAGACATCAACACTGCCAATCCTTCTTCTCCGACTATCATTACCAGTCCCATGGCCAAACCAGCGCCCTTCTCTGCCTCGGCGGAGGAGTGCAACAGGTTTTTACTGCAATGCTCGCTTGCTTTGGAAATGCAACCGCATCTGTATCCAATGGAAAAAGCCAAGATAGCATTCCTGATCTCCCTGCTGACGGGGTGAGCGCTCCAGTGGGCCGAGACCATCTGGTCACAAGCTGGTACTATAACCCTCTCTTTTGGTAATTTTGTTGCCCATTTTCGAGAAGTCTTTGGCAGACCAGCAGGTGATTCCTGTCAGTAAACAACTCTAACATCTCTGTCAGGGGCTCTCTTCCCATTAATGTTTATGCTCTTCAGTTCAGAACCCTCGCAGCGGCTGGAATGAGCGCTCGCTCCTCACCACCTACCGGCAGCGATTAGAGCCGAGAGTGTGGCTTCAGCTCGCTGCCTATGACGACTCCTATAGTCTGGAACGTTATATACAGCTGTCCATCTGATGTGCCACCCGTATGCAATCTTGTATTGAAGAACATCAACTGTCATCTTCCACTCCACTCCTTCACCGGCCAGACGCCATCAGCCCTCCAGAACCAGGTCATGAGCCTATGCAGGTGGATAGTGCTCAACTCTCTTCATTGGAACGGCAGAGATGGTTGACCCAGGGCTTATGTTTGTACTGTGGAGCCAGTGGGCATGTGATCGCCGCATGCCCAATTCGTCCACCAAGACCCTTGGTGAGTGCCATTAAGCTATCAATAATCAATATGCAGCCCCTCACCTCTATTGTGAAGCTTACTGCCTCCGGTAGCTCCCTTTCAGTACACGCCCTCCTTGACTCCGGGTCAGCCGGGAACTTCATCTCCGGGAATCTCTGCCACCAGTTCAAGCTCCCGACTACTACCACCAAACCCACCTACCAAGTCCAATCGGTAACCGGTAGACCACTCAGCCGAAAACATGTACGTCACAGCGTTGGACCTCTTCACTTACAAGTGTGACAATTACACGAGGAAACTCTGCATCTCCTGGTTCTGGAGGATTCCACTGCTGATGTGATCCTAGGGCGCCCATGGTTTGTGCAACACGATCCCATCATCTCCCGGAAAACTGGTGAGGTCCTGAAGTGGGGCAGTACCTGTTTCCTTGACTGTTTCCTTCACACTCCTCAGCCATCATCTCTTCAGCCTGAAACACTCACTGTCAACTCCACTACCATCGAGAGTCCCGTCGAGAAACAGTCAGTGGATATTCCCACCTGTTACACCCCCTTCAGTGATGTCTTCTGCCCGAAGAAAGCCTCCCATTTACCTCCGCACCGGCCATGGGACTGTGCCATAGATCTGCTTCCGGGTGAGCCAGTGCCCCGTGGTAAGATTTATCCACTATCACTCCCAGAACAGAAGGCCATGGAGGAGTACATTGAGGAAGCTTTACATCAAGGCTATATCCGCCCTTCTACGTCCCCTGCTGCTTCGAGCTTTTTCTTCGTGGCCAAGAAGGACGGAGATTTGAGGCCTTGTATAGATTACGGGGTGCTGAACAAGTTGACAGTCAAAATCCGCTATCCACTTCCCCTTGTCCCAGTGGCATTGGAACATCTCTGCGGAGCCACAGTCTTCTCTAAGTTAGACCTCCGCAGCGCGTACAACCTAATCCGGATACGTGAGGGGACGAGTGGAAGACTGCCTTCATTACCCCTACTGGTCACTATGAATACATCGTCATACCGTATGGATTAGTAAACGCCCCCTCTGTATTCCAGGATTTCATGCACGAGGTTCTCCGGGAGTATCTTGTTACGACCCGGGGTAGCACCTGTTCCCTAGAGGGGATCTGTTCGCCTCTAGGTGCCGTTTTGGGTTCTGGTTTGTGTGTGTTTTCTTTTGTCTGTTTGCAGGGTGGCAACGAGTGGCAGGTGCAGTGGATTTCAGATGATGAGTGGACTGATATAAGGATCTCTGTCCTACAGTGTGAAGCTTCATTTGGAGCTCGACTTCTCTCCAGCACCAGACTTTGAGCCTTCTTTAATTGTTTTCTTTTCTCTCCCCCTTTTGGGGTTTATTTTTAGTTTAATTTACTTTAATAAATGTTTATTTTGAGTTAACTGATTTTGTGCGTGGCCTCCCCATTATTGTTATGCTGCCCTGAGCCTGGTAGTTTGTAACAATCTCCATCGGTTCATTCCCGTCTACATTGATGATATCCTAATCTACTTCCGGAGTATGGCCGAACATCGCCACCACGTTGCGGAGGTCCTGCAATGCCTGAGAGAATTCCATCTGTTCCTCAAAGCTGAAAAATTATCCTTCCATCAGTCCTCAGTGCAGTTCCTTGGCTACATCATAGACCACAGTGGTATCCAGATGGATGAGGGGAAGGTAGAGGCCATCTGGGACGTATCTCATCATCAGCTTCAGTGGGCAGTGCGCAGAACCAAGACGACAGCAGACCTTCGTAGGGCTGAAACTCCATCATACCAACCTGGTTAGAAGGTCTGGCTGTCCACCCGCCTGCCCTGCAAGAAGCTCAGTCCCAGATACGTTGGCCCCTTTACCATCATCAAGCAAATCAATCCAGTCACGTATCAACTTCAGCTTCCCTCACAGTACAAGATTCACTCTTCCTTCCATGTCTCACTACTCAAACCTTATCATCCTCCCGTTTCTGTCTCCACAGAGCCTGGCACAGAGGAACCCCCTCTCCCGTTAATCTAGGAGGACGGTGCCATCTATACAGTCAACGAGATTTTGGACTCCTGGCGCCGTGGTGGTCTCTTGGAATATCTTGTGGACTGACCACGAGAACCAGACAAGTCCTCTGCTCAATCTGACCTGTGTTTCAGCCTAGAATTAAACCACGCCATGCTGGTTTCATCTGGCCAGAAGAGAACTGCCCCCTGAATGTTCCTGGTTGCTCCCAAGGTTTTCTACTCAGTTTCTGTCACCAATGGAGTTTTGGGTCTTTGCTGCTGTAGCCTTTGGCTTGCTTATTTGGTGACACTTAGCTGATTACACAGACATTATTGGAAGAGAGCTGAACTGGATAATGTCAACACTGAATCACCAATTAACTGATTTTAAATGGAAAAATGTCCTCTTGCGTTATTGACAAACTATTTTCCTGTTTGACTCTGTAAAGCTGCTTTGACACAATCAGTATTGTATAAAGTGCTATGTAAATAAAAGTGACTTGATTTGATTTTATATTATATACTGTAACACTTACATTTATGTACCGTAACACCTGGTTTATTTTTTTATTTTTTTACTTCTGCCTCATTTTAAAGATGTAATTGTGAACATTAATAATATTTGTAAATGTTTGTTTGCTAACATTTTGTTTAGCTTGTATAATTTTTTCTTAGTTCATTAAAGTTTAAACTGAATTTTGCAGTTGTATTACAGATGTAATGTTTGTCAACTGGAGCTTTAAAGAGATAGTTCACCAAAAAATGAAAATTTGCTGTTAATTTAATGACCTTTAGGCCATCCAAGATGTAGGCCCTAGGTGACTTTTTTCTTCTTCATTCCTGTATGTTTAGTTTGCAGGGCTCCAGACTACGACTAATACGGTCGCATTTGCGACCAAAAATATTAATTTGCGAGTGAAGTTTTTTGCTGCGATCGCCACTGGCGACTATATATATTTACATGTTATGACTTAAATATTTGCATGCAATGCCTTTTTTCCTGATTGTTTTGCGATCAAATCTTTTGTTATGTTCCCGTATTAAATTTAAAATTAAAAGACGATGTGCATCAAAGTTTTAGTGGAAAAAAGAGTTTGAGACAGTCCTCGTCTCTGCCGCGCAGCAGCGCTGAATCACAGTCTGCTAAACGCAGGGCCGGATTATCCATAGACGGGATTGGGCGAGTGCCCTGGGGCACCAGCCAATAGGGGGGCACCAAGTGATTACGATAATGACAAGACCTTTAAAATATTTTTCATGTTTTGTATATATTATTTTGCTGGAAGAGATACAGATGCATAGAAAATGAACAGTTAATGATACAATATACAGAGAGAATATCAAATATATGCACGCATATAAAGAATTGCGATTGGGTCAGGTCCCAGTGTATTTGCCCCTCCCCAGTCAGAGTCGAGCATATTTATTCACAAATGGATAGGCAGCATCGACTTGGCGGTTGTGCGAAACGTAAATTTAAAAAAAAGAAGAGAAAATATCATGACACATTGCCAGGGCTATACAGGGCGACTGAAAAGTAGCTACTGTGTGCGACTATCAAAACATATTTAGGAGCACCTGTGCGACTAACCCGATCAGCCAACCCATTCTCACTCCCAAGGCGTCAAAAACTGAAGCATGGTCAAACGCCTTCGGCGTCACTATGAAGACGCCAAAAGTGCTAAGCGTCATTATATGACAAAATAGGAACTCCATTGCTTTCAATTGCTTGCTTTATGCGTCAGGTCAAGACGCTTATGGAAAATGACAATACGTTCTCCGCCGTTGTTTTCAGTTGTTTGTCTTAGTTTAATGGTTTGCATGCATTTGTAAAAAATATAAATAATTTTATATACATTTATACTTTTATTGGAGCACCTTACCCACCCCTACCCTAAACCTACCCACTTCTGAACAACATAAAACACGTAACAGTTAACAGGCAAATGTAAGTTAAGTCACCGGTGTTTATTGCAAAACTGCCCATAAACAAGCAGTATAAAAGCATTACAAACAAGTCGTGCTGCATTCCAGGTCTTCTGAAGCCATACGAAGTCTTTATGAGAAGAAGAGAGCAAAACATAAGGTTTTAATCGCTGAAAATGATCCCGCTCCGTTAACGCGCTCACATCTCATTCAAAAGATACTCAAGTCCCGTAGCATGACGCAATTGGTCACGAGACACAGAAGAGCCAATAGCCTGTCAGAACAGCAAAACGCAATCGGTCACGAGACACACAAGAGCCAATAGCATTTCACAACCAAGGCTTCTTCTGGCGGCATTTTTGAATTCGCGCACAGACTGCATACGGATGAGCTTAACGCGTCTACTCCTCTCACAAATCAAATGTTTTGCCTCGGAAGACTTGGAATATTAATATTTTTGAATAAATTATGACAGTAGTTGTATCTGCCTGTTATATCTTGTGTTTTATTGACAAATTTAGGGGCAGGGGTTGGGTTATGTGCTCATAATGTGTAAATAATGTAATATAAATAAAACTGTTGTGGCTGTTTACATTGAAAAATCACACCCCAACATATATGCAATAATGGCAATGTTATTACACAATATATAATTTAATTATGACGATAAAATTCCCAGTATGGCGTCGGCATATTGACGCTAAGGGTTTCCTATTTAAAGCAACGGAGGACCCTGCAAGTCGAAAAATGACGCTAAGGGTACCTTGAGCGTCAAAAGCGACGCCAAGTGGTCCTGACCAAGCTTCAATATGTGACGAGTTGGGTGTGAGAATGGGTTGGATCAGCATAGGCTATTTGTGTTTGCGCTGAGAGGAGCTTCAAAGATTTCTACTTGCGTGTTTGTGCAGCGTTGAGTAATGTATCGCAGACATATGTTGATTCCTTGAATGCAATGTTAATCAGAATCCACTCACTGCTCAAAATACTTTTGTTCATTGCTGAGTTATGCACGCTCACAAATGCTCTCGTTATAACAAACAAAGTGTAGATGGTGTAAATAAGAGATTCGTTGTGCAGTGTAGAGAGCTTCATTGATTATAATGGAGTTTTGTGAGATTGCTGAAGTGAGTAACAGCTTTTAAAGATTATTAAAGGTGTTTGTAAATGTGATATTAAATTAATACAACAGCTCAATAAACAATAAGTTATATAAAGTGATGTACATTGTATGACTTTTAACAATATTGCCTGATTTTGCTCTATTTAGTCAAGGAACATAGTTTCAAACAGTCACAGCCGAGCCGCTGCGTCTCCATTCAAACATAGCGGTGTTTCATTTATGAATGAACCTGCGTTTTTAAATGAGTCTAGTGAGTCAGTGATTCAATTACCCACTCATAAAGTGAGTCACTTGCTTCGTTCCTGAATGAATCAGCTGTTCAAACGAATCAGTGATTTACCGCCACCTGTTGGCAGTTTTATTTTATGTTTAAAGTGTCCTTTCAGTTATTTAAATAATTTCAATCAAACAATAGTTCTATATTCAAAATGTTATATTTAAAACATTAATCTCACAACATTGTTATGAATTTAAAACATCCATGCCACCTCTGAGCCTCTCTAAATGTCTGTAAATTTACCTACATGCCACTTTTGTGTTCTTCTGTGCCACCTTTGTAGTGGAAACTAATTTTGTTAAATGATTTCTTTTGATTAGTAACTTATTCTTCTTATTCTACCTGTTCTTATGGAATTTTTTTTTTTTATTAAAAACGGGGGCACTTCAAATGTGGTCACCCTAGGGCACTACACTGTGTTAATCCGGGCCTGGCTAAACGCAGCTCAGTTGTGCAGCGCGACAGAGTTCGAAATGACGGAGACGTGCAAGTGAAAGTGCAGAAAAGCTGTGTCTATTTCGTGCAAAACTTGAACAAACTATAACAGGTAAAGCGGTCAGCTGTGTGGATATTGGCAATATCGTCAACAATTCTCATTTATAATCATTACTAATATGGCTTCTTCTTACCAAAATCTTAGTCTATGCTGTGTTAATGCGTGAACTTAATATTATTTGTAGCGCACTTGCCGTCCAGTAATCGCAAAAAGCTTTGTGCTCTGTCACTTTTTAATAAACAAAGTATCAGCTTTAAAACGATGCCAAATTCATAACGAAATTCAAACAATACGGTTTTGGCGCTCTTTAATGCGGCAGGTGCGATCGCTTTAGCGCAAGTGAACCCATTATCTCTTCTATTTACTACTATAGTACGAAATGAACCTGGATTAACATCAAAAGGTAGGCTATTTTATAAGAGAGCCTACAGTAAAACCTACTGAAATGTCTCATGTAATCACTCATTCTGTGTCAAACTGCAGAAAATGTGTAAAGCTTGTAAACATTGCAACGTAAGACATTTACCTCAGAATAACCATTCAGTGTCCATAAGCTAGAAAAATAACTATAAAGGAGCATTTTGCTATATTTATGCGCTATTGCATATTAATATTTTTACTTAATCTATACATGATTCAACTCCTCTTATAAAATTGCATTTTACTAATGAAGAAAAACAGACTGAATGTGTGAAACCCAAACTACACTCAGTGGCCAAGTGATGCTTATGGTCCATTATATTAGTACAGATTCTGTGTAATGAACAATTCTTTGTGACTGTATATTTCAAGTTGGAAAAGACATTTAGTTCCCACTTTAAGTGAACCTTAGTTCCCAGGTCGACCTGATCATCTACAAGATGGATTAAAATGCTGTTAAAGTCAAGAAAAGATGAGACATAAACACATGACAGTATGATTGAAAAGTTAAAATGTAGGAAAATAATAATAATGATAATAAAATAAAACACTTTTATTTTGTGGCGCCTAAAACAAATAATATGTTTTTTTTTTCTTATAAGAGCCAATGGCTCCTTACTCTATTTGTTTTTTGTCTGGAGCCCTGGTTTGTATGAAAAATGTTATAAATGGAGATTGTTATTAAATAAAGGCTATTATATGTTGTAAAGTGTGTTTTTAGTGATTGATAAACATAAAAATATATGTTTATGTAGTTCTCCAGCAATTTCTTATGATGCCCTATTTGGTTTAGGTTTTGATTTATTATTTATAAATCTTAGTTGTGGTAACATATAAAACACAAGGAGTAAAGGGTTAAATTTTAATTGACATAACTTGCTGTAGTCTTCTAAATGTTTGATCAATTAAAACATTTTAGTTGAATGGAATATAAAACTAGTTCACAAAAGCTTGAGCCAACAAAAAAAACAAAAAAAAAACAATTCAGATAACACTTTGAAGTCAGAAATTGACTGAACATAAAATTTCTGTGGAACTAGTTAATAAATAATAATTAGTTGAAACCGCTTGAAATTTTTTACAGTGTAGAATGTTTGCTCTTCAAGTCTAACCAACTGTGATGATGTCATCAGACTGTTTGCATACTGTATTGATCTTTTTTTCTTAAATATATTTGCACACTGACATGTGATTTGATTTTCTTTGAGGTTGATTTGTTTGACCTTTATAAGTTTGTCCTCGCTAATTGCACATTAGTTGAAGGGAATTTAGTGCTGTCATTCAGGTGTTTGTCCTCTTTGAATGTTGCTTTCTGCTCGTTACAGTGATAAACGTTACAGTAAAATATTGACACAGAAAGTGCGTACATTATGTAGTGGATAATTCTCCCAGAAAACCTTCTTTTGGGTTCTGCAAAAAGAAAAAAGAATAGAATACATATATGAAATGAGGATGAGTAAATGAAAACAGAATTTTTTTTTTCTTTTCTTTTCTTTTCTTTTTTTTGGGGGGGTGGGGTGGGGGACTTTTAAATATATTGAAAAAAGTAGAAAATGAATTAAACTGGATCAACGAAAATTAATGAACCTTTTCTTAAGGATGAAAAGTCAGGTCTAGAAAGCTACAAATGTGAAAATGTTTTATTTTGAATTATATCAACATAAAAATATATAACCCGTGGGTTAACGGCTACTGGGGTTGAAGGAAGCTGTTATCTGATGCAGCTGTTAAACAAAACGAATTGGGTGCTTGGATATGAAGTGAAATAATGGACCAGTGAGGATGTGGCTATTTGTTTGATATATCCATTCATCCTCTCTATTTTAGAACCTGATATATGTGGAAAAGTCACCATATCCCACAAATGCACTCTGGATAGTTTCTGCAAACCACAATTTAAGTGCTTCATTGCTTTGGTTTGCATGTAGAGCTCTTTACGTGATGCAGTTTATTGGCTCACTATAATGCATCTTGTTAAACCAATACAGATTGCTGCTGTTGGGCTTGTCTCTATTCATTACCTGAATCCTGACTCCCAGAGGCTTTCCCCCTTTTGCAGCTGCCACTGACTACTTTGCTCTTATAGAAGATGTTTCATTCTAGGATGGTGATAAACGGTTGGTCTTTCAAAATTTGGATCAATTATATGATTATGAGAAAGATATAAATGTAATACAATTGAGGTGTTTGCACTTAAAGAATCATTTGTGACATACGTGCAAATTAATATCCTCTTGGCTGACCTTCAGAGAAAAAACATGTCATGCTATAAGGACACCCAAAACCAGTATAATTAAAATGTAACATTTGATTTTTGATTTAAAACTCGTAGGACAAGTGCTACACGTAGTGTTCCATTAAAATGATAGCATCAATTTCCACTCAGCTGATCTCTAATGAGTTTTCTGCCATTTTCAAACAGAGCTGTAATTGAAAGCTGGTCATGCAAGACATTGCAAAGGAAGCATTCTGTCACATTACAAGCTTCAAGACAATCACTGAAATATTTCCTTGTTTTTAATACCTGGTCATTTAAGTTCAGTCGCTCGTATATACAGTATATTATACTCACTGGTCAAACATTTGAAATAATAGAGATTTTAAATATTTTTGAAAGAAATATCTTTTGTTTATTTGATCATAAAAACAGCACATTGATTGTAAAAACAGTAATTGTAAAATATTTGAAAACATTTAAAAATATATTATATTACATATTATTTAAAAAAAAAAAAGCAATACAATATATATTAAAAAATAAGTTTTTTTAATGGTTATATATTCAATATATTCAATTTGTATGTATTCAATAATTTCAAAAATGATATAAAATATTATGTTTTTACAACTTTTTTTTTCGTAACTTAACAATCCCTTTATGCATATAGTTTCACATTACACTCTACCTGATCTAATTAAATGCAAACAGCTTGCTTTCTCCTGTTGCAACATACTTCTGAAGAGCAAAGTGCTTTACGATAGCAGCTCATTCAGCAAGATGCAATTAAGCAAGAAAAAGAACACTTAATTAGAAAGTTTCGATTAAATGCAGACAGCAGTCACATCTAAAGCCTCTAACACTACATACATATAGAGAGAGCCTGGTTCTATATATCTATATCTATATCTATCTATCTATCTATCTATCTATCTATCTATCTATCTATCTATGTATCTATGTATCTATATATACATAATGTGTATGTATGTATACACACACACACACACACACACACACACACAGTATATACATACTAGTATATATATATTTATATATATATTTCAGAATTGGTGCAAACTGCTGTCCCACAACCACAACACATCACATTTAAAAAGCATTTAAGTATTCAAATCTTAGATGTTTATTAAGATCCTTATATTATATGAAATCCTTCTATTAAATCATC
This sequence comes from Onychostoma macrolepis, assembly GCF_012432095.1. Taxonomy (NCBI): domain Eukaryota; kingdom Metazoa; phylum Chordata; class Actinopteri; order Cypriniformes; family Cyprinidae; genus Onychostoma; species Onychostoma macrolepis. The sequence goes on along the minus strand of NC_081172.1, from coordinate 14,523,565 downwards.
ATTTATTGGGTACTTTCAATTGGGAGGTGGCTGTCCCAAACCCTGACCCCTAAATTTCAACTTATGAAAATGATATTGAAATCATTTTTTTTTTTTTTCCATTGTTGTTTTTAAAAGTATCTTTTTGCTTCTTTTAAAAGTGAAGTTAAAATAAAATATATATTCATATATCTATGAAATTTATATAAAAAATGTGTCCCGCATTTTTCATGTCACTACCGAAACAGTGTATGCTTTAGTCTATTGGCTGAGACTGATGTTAAATAAACCCAAAAATTTATGATCAGGAAATATTCCTGTGTCTCCCTCTCTCATAGCTACAAGGTGTGAGTAGACAGGTCTCTTCATTTTGAGGTAAATGTGTTCAAAAGTCTGAACAATCTGTGTGTAACTTTAAGGAACATCACTACCGAACACCTTTTTTTTTTTCTGCAGTTAAGCACACTTTTTGGGAGTTATTCCATAGCATTTAGTTTTTATACTGCTGTTCAGAACTGTGCCAGCTAACCATGTGCTGATTAGCATCTTTAAGCTAGGTTCAAAAGTATCTAAAATTGTCACTACATAAACAGTCACTACCGTATTTGGTGAAATTTTCGATAGTGACATCTTTGTTTTTTTGGTTGTTATCCCATAGAATTGTCACTACTGAAACAGTTACTACCAAAACATGTCATGTACACAGGTAGTGACAAAAGGGAACACATAATCCTCATATTTGGAGAAAATAAACAAAATGTTTTAGTTTTTTTTGCATTTTAGTATGTTTTAGTATGTAAGTTAAAATTCTGTAATGTGATGTGCTTGCTACCAAAGCATTACTGTCACTACCGAAAATGTGCAGTCACTACCAAAACATGGGATGCTTTGTCAAAAATAAAGTATACCGAATTATCAACTAAGATGTTATGATAGTTTTTGTTTCAATGTATATTCATGAATGAATGAATCCTTAATGAATCCTTAACTTTGAAATCAGTATGATCAACTTTTTGCCTTTTACAAAGTAAAATTGAATTCAAAATACAACAAATCTCATAAATTACACATTAAATATTGTTAAAAATGTAATTGCTATTCAATTACCGCTAAAATTTTGGAAACACTAGAATATGGAACACTTATTCACTATTAACTCCGACTTTTCCCTCAATAAATTCCTAATTTGCTGCTTAATAATAGTTAGTAAGGTAGTTGTTAAGTTTAGGTATTGGGTAGGATTAGGGATGTAGAATAAGGTAATGTAGAATAAAGCATTAATATGTGCTTAATTACTACTAGTAAATAGCTAATATTCTACTAATAAGCAACTAGTTAAGAGACCCTAAAAAGTGTTACCGAATTAAAAAAAAAAAAAAATTGAAAAACAAAAACAAACAAAAAAAATACAATCTAGATGTAAGTAAAATCTGAATAGGTCGATATAACCCTTTTAATTAAATTATTATTACTGTGTTTCAGTAGTGACAAATTTGTGGATAAGACAAACATTCCAAAATTTTCTGAAAATACAATATGAGAATTAACTGCACAATTACTAGAAATGTGTACCTTGGATATTATACAATTTGCAAACATACATTTTTTTTTTGGAAAATTTAATTTTTTTTCCAAGATGTTTCCAATTCTGAGTTTGGACCAATTCTGTATAGAATGCCCCATATATATATATATATATATATATATATATATATATATATACAGAATATACGTATATAGAAATAGTGGGGGGAGAACTGAAGATATTCTATTTGCATTATTACAGATGTAGCCCTCCAGCCCAACCCCCATAACCCTGATTTGTGCCTTTGAAGTCTGCATGGAAGAACATAAAGAGCCGTTTGAAACCAAGGAAAATCTGTATACATATCCTCTTACATTCCTTTAAGATCAGGTAGCATTTATACTGTTTATTGTGAAGGTGTGAATGTACTCGGTAGTTTCCAGGAAACAAGGAGTATTAAATAACAGCAAAACAAACAAAACAGTAGCAACAAGCACACCTGTTATGAGAGTCTATTGAACCTAAATTGATTAAATATATAATGTCAGCCCACAATAAACATTTTCTGATGTGTATTAAACCCCTTTCTGTCAATTTGTCTTCACTTTGTAGTGTAAGACGGATATGAAATATTGATGGACTAAGCATCATGGAAGCACTCCGGAGTGCTGGAGAAAGGTCTAGCCCTTTCATCGCCGCAGCACAAAGGGAGCTATCATTTAGTGAAGTCTTTGTTGCTCCCCACCAAATCAATATTCGCTGACATTTTTAGTAAGGGCTGGGCCTATGGGGGGGTGTAGAAGCAAGCAGTGCTGGAACAAAGGCAATGCTTTTGAAACTATGACAGGCATTGCATGGCCATTAGCTTCTCTCTGAATCCTGCCGAGAGGTGGAGGAAGAGGGGGTGGCCACCATGGAGAGACTGTCATTTCAGGTCGTTCTGTTTCATCAATATTCAACACTCAGTGACACTAACACCTACCAGGATGCAACTCGGTGTACAGAAGAGGTGCAAATAATTAAACCGGGATGAAAACACCTGCTTAAATTTGAAACTATAATACAATAATGTCAATAACAATTATAAAAGACAAAAATACAATGTAATCAAATCAAATTGGTTATTTTGTGCTAAATATATCTGTGGTAAAATGTTATGGGACACTGTAAATTTATTTAATTCCTCCAGGAGTCTCATCCGCAAATTAAAATTCAATTATTCATATGAATAATCCTAATGTAGGATACCGAGATGAAGGAAATGCATAAATGCGCTCAGTTATGTAAATATTATTTACATAATTATTGGGCATGAAAATCAAATTATGATACCCAGGAATGAGGATATTAATTATGGCCAATTTTAAAAAAAAGAAAAGAAAATTGGTAGTAGTGATGAATAATGAATAAATGGTGATTTATTAACAAAACTACAATGTAATCTATTAATGTATTAATCTATAAATATATCTATAGATTAGATAGATAGATAGATAGATAGATAGATAGATAGATAGATAGATAGATAGATAGATGCTCTCAGTTATGTAAATAGTATTTACATAAAATATGCATGGACATCTAATTATGATAAATAAACGGTCATTTAATGACTAGACAAAAATTTTATAATATTAAAAAATGCTCTGCCATAAAATACTATTGTAACATAATTATTATTAAAAATATAATAACAAATCACCTTAGAATATGATCCCTGTGCAGAATCACGAATACTATTACATTTCACTCTAGACTTCTGGAATAACATATTTGGTATGTATGTATGTATGTCTTTTCTTTTTTTTTTAACTGAAATCAAAGCGAGAGATAGCACAGTGAATGTGACTGTGGATTACAATATCGACTGGAGCGGTAAAGTTTATCTTTATCATGCACAGACTGTCTCAGGCGATTGACGAGATCGAAGCCAGCTATAGGAGTTCGCCACTAGGCTTCCCTCGAGGAAACCTCTCCAATAAAAGGCATAAAATAATGAGGGGTAGCAAGTGAGGTAATATTAATGATTGAAAAACTATTCCTGTCAGAGCCCTCACTGGTTCAGTGGAACTTTGCAGGGTTTTTTATTAACATGTTGTGTGCTGTCGGTGTCAGAGGCTGAACGGACAGACTAGCCGTGGGCTACTCATGTGTGAGGCTGCTGCATTTCTCACTTTTTGACCTCCACACTAGCTGACAATTCACTCTCAGCAATGACAAGAAACTGCCTCAGGCTATTCCTCGCTCCAGACATAAAAACATACACGAAGCAGACTCGTTTTATATTTATTGGATTCTGAGGTGTTTATCTGTGCATTCAGAGAGACCTGTAGCTCTCCCTCAAACACAAACATACTGTATACAAGTCCTTTTCTGCCTTTGTGAGATAAAATAGAGATATGAGACATAAAATCACACTCTTGAGATGTAAAGTCACAATTATGAGAAGTAAATCCAAATTGTGAGATTTTAAATCACATTGTGAGATATAAAGTCATAATTGTGAGATATAATGAAATGTAAGTACAATAAATAAATCTAAGATTGCAAGATACAAAGTCATTTTACGAGATAAAGTAAAATTTAAAGTCACAATGTGAGATAAATTGCATTCCCAAGAAATAAAGATGCAACTGCGTGATATAAAGTCATATTGTAAAACCTTAAGTCGTATTGTGAGATATAAAGTCAGAATTATCACATACAATAAAGATGTGATTGTAAGATATAAAGTTGCGTTCACAAGAAATACAGCTGATTACATGATATTGCAAAATATAGTCACTTTGTGAGAAATAAAGTTGCAATTATTAGATTTATTTGCAATTGTGAGATATAAAGTGGCATTTGCAAGAAATTAAGCCACAGTTGTGAGATATAAAGTGACATTGTGAGACTTAATGCCAAAATTTTAAGATATAAAGTTGCATTTACAAGAAATAAAGCCTCAGTTGCAAAATATGAAGTCATATTGCAAGATATAAAGTCACTTTATGGAGCATAAAGTCATAATTGTGAGATTTACTTTAAAGTTACAATTGTGAGATATAACCCCATAATTATGAGACATAAAGTCACATTGTGTAATATAAAGTCCCAATTCCAAAAAAATAAAAATAAATCTGCAACTGCAAGATATGAACTCATATTGCGAGATATAAAAGTCATAATTGTGAGATATAAAGTCGCTAACATAGTTGTAACATTCCCCGAAAGAGAAATTGTAATTGAAATATAGGTTGAAAATGCACCGACACCTTTATGTATTTGTTTTCTATTCCTCCCTGCAGTCATTCAAAAACTGATATTTAATCCCACCTGATGTCCCTAAGCAAGTGCATATACCTATTCATTTACAGAGGCAAGACTATTCTTCTTGTGCATGGCAGTTGAAGGCTCCGATATTTCACTCGTGCCAGTGAAACCTGGGAGATAATCAATATGACATGCCAAACAATAGAACACAATGATTGGAGTTTAATACCCTCAACTCGAGAATCGCTAATGTTCCTGTTGTAGAAAATCGATCCTTCTAACACCACAGCAATTCGAACTTAAACGCGCACTGCTGGACGATTACAGCACCATCGATGGGAGTCTCAATAAAAACAAAAAGTAATAAGATAAAGATTGAATATTTTGGGGGGTTTCAATACAGTAGCAAGGGCATTTCCCTCCTGTAAAAACAAATGCTCAGCTCCTGTTTATCAAGAGACTGTGAAACATCCAGAAAGGGTATTATGATATGTGCCTGAGGGATTGATACAGAGATAGACGGATGAGCTGTCATTTTAAGAGAGGATACTGTAATACAATCTATTTACTTTGTCTTTCGTTCTTGATAAAGCTATGGGTCTTATTATAAGCTCTTACATACAACATAAATTAGACTAAAAACAAGCCTGTTGCACTACCGCACAGTCTTTAAAGCTAAAAGATGATGTGTTCAGACATGTCTTTGGGAGTAAGGGAAGCTTTTAAAGAGGGGCTCGATCAGGAGGGCTACAGATAATTAATTAAACACAACCAGGGGGAAGCTGATGACAGCCATATTGCTCTTCTTCTATAATAGGGTGTTGAATTCCCTGCCCCTGAGGCTCGCTGCCGCTCAAGAACCTTTTTCCAATATCAGGGAGGTGATAAATATTCAATGACGCAGAGACTTGTGGGCAACAATTGGATCCGTTTCTCTCTGTGTTTGAAGGAGGAGGAGGAGGTCGCTGGTGGAGTGACATAATGCGGTGATTCTGTGTGAAAGCTGAAGTCAAGACTTTTATCAACGCCCCCTGGGATACTCGCTCTGATCTCCAAACCCAGAGACTCCAATGACCAATCCCCAGATGTCAGTAACTAAACCCCAGAGCTCACTGCATCTATGCTCTTCACAGGTAGATGCTAAAAACACTAGTGTTATTGATAGACTGACCAGAGAAAAGGTGCGCTCTGTACCTTTTTGCTTATGTTTTTTCTTCATTCCACTGGTTCTGGACTTTATACACTCTAAAAAATGCTGGGTTAGATACAACCCAGCGCTGGGAAAAATATGGACAAACCCAGGAATTGGGTTGTTTTGACCCAGCGGTTGGAATTAAATGTTTAACCAGAGGCGTCATGCCCATTCAAAGTGATTTGAGATTTTTGCAGCTTCCAAAAGACAAAAAATAGCGATTAATATTTTCTATATTTAATACAATCACACCAGCGTGATTAGAACATTCAGTACGTCATATCATCAGCTGCTAAATTCAAATGTGCATTCGCTGGCTGGCGCTAAGCCAGAGACAGAAGCGTTTTTACAATACTGTGCATTATAACCAATCACACACGATGCTGTTGAGCTTATGAATGCAGTAGCCAATAAGAGGCGTTCAGATGAGTTCCAGTTCTACTTGCTAAGAGAATAGGTGGCGACACGTCTTTATAGTGAGTCAGTTGAATCATTATTTACTCATTCATTCAGGAAATGTCTTTATGAGTGAGTCAGTGAAGCCTTCACTCATTTAGTAATTCATTTAGTAATGAAGCAGTCAGGGTCTTTATGATTTAGTCATTGAATTGCTCACTCAACCGATTAGTTTGAAAATGCTAATTAATTCAGAAACAACACATTTTCTGCTTTGACTTTGTTTTGAACTATTTACATTGATGGAGAAAAAAACTGAACTGCTGAATCCACCATGTTTTTGATGTAAGAGCGTACACTGCCAATTGTATCTTGAATGCCCAAGGTTTCTGGTGACATCCACTTTCAGTTATTTTAGCTGTACAAAAGCAGTCTGTTATGCTGCTTGATATTATTTACCACCATGTTTACACACACACAGCATAAACACACTGTTTTTTTAATAATCAAAAACTACTGAGTACACCTTATAACGTTAATTTAGGAAATGTAGTTATAAAGGTTACATAAGTGGATAAAAGTAAAGGTTTGCTCTGGAAAATTCACTTGCTGTCAATGTGTGTCTGGCCTTTTGCTGACTTAAGTCATTGGCTGACAGACTGATCAATAGAACAGATTAGTTCCCACTGTCAGCTATCACCTTTCCCTTGGTGTAGGGTATTTGAGCTCGGACTAGTGGTTTTGGGAAGCAGTGGTAAGTGAAGGAGGATTTGAAAGAGAGGACAAGAGAAAGAAAGAGTGTGTAAATTAGAGTTATATTCCTGTTGGACTACATTATAAAGGTTTCAAACCAATTTCAATGCAGAATTATAAGAAAATAATACATTAAGAAGACATTTTAAAGATTGAAAATTATTATAAAAATACTGGTAGAGTAGGGAGGGGGGCAAAACATTAATTTTGGTTACTCGACAAAAGCATGTCTGGTGTTGTCACATGAACAAAGACGGAATATGAAACGGCGATAGCGCCCATCCCAGACTGCTATTATCTAACCGCGTCCCCTCAGTCAGCCAGTGTCCCAGACTCTGACCCTAATTAAGTCATCAGACACAGGCACTTGACCAGGGGGTCGCCTTCTCCACTGCAGTCTGGATCCGTGCGGCTCACTCTGAATGCTAAAAACACTTAGAAAGCCGCTCTGATAACCTGCTCCTCTCATCACCGGCTCTGGCCGTGCTCGATTACAATACTCTTTGGGTTCACTGACTGTATTACTTATGCTCTGAGTTTTAATAAAACATTTCATACGTACTGAGAATGAAAAAGCAGCTTAATTATGGCTTCAGATTGACAAGGCTCTGACCCTTTTCACTGAGTTCAGGGCCATAATCAAATTATCAAACATAAAGCTGTTTCTGATAAAGGATGAGGGAATTATTGCTTTGATTAAAACAATGCAGCGTAATTTCAATATTCAGTTAGTGAGATTTTTTATGTTTTTGAGTCTCTTATGCTCACCAAGGCTGCATTTTTTGATTCAAAATAAGTGAAAACAGTAATATTGTGAAATATCATTACAACTTAAAATAACTATTTTTAATGTAAATATATTTTAAATTTCTGTGATGGCAACTGAATTTTCAGCAGCCATTACTCCAGTCTTTAGTGTCACATGATCCTTCAGAAATCATTCACGATTATTTGGTGCTCAAGAAATATTTCCTATTATTATCAATGTTGGAAAAAAACAACAAAAAAAAAAAACTTTTGTGACATTATAAATGTCTTTTCTTTTGATTATTTTAATGTGTTAATAATATTTGACTCAACATGCACCACTGATAAACAATAAAAAAAAAAAGAACAGCAGAGACAGTAGGCCAAATGTCAAAATAAACTTTCCTAAAATCTTAGGAAAAGATTAAATGGATAGTTCACCAAAAATGAAAATTCTGTCATTAATCACCTTCATGTCATTCCAAAACATAACATAAAGTCGTTATTTTTGTTTTATTTGCACACAAAAAGTATTCTCATTGCTTCATAAAATTATGGTTTAACCACTGATGTCACATGGACTATTTAATGATGTTGTTACCTTTCTGGATCTTGAACGTGGTAGTTTTCTATTGAGGGTCAGAAAGCCCTCAAAAATATCTTAATTTGTGTTCCGAAGTTGAACGAAGGTCGCTCTCAGATTTCATCAAAAATATCTTAATTTGTGTTTCGAAGATGAACGAAGGTCTTACGGGTTTGGAACGACATGAAGGTGAATAATTAATGACAGAATTTTCATTTTTGGGTAACTATCCCTTTAAGATTTTTTTTTTTTTTCATACTACCATAATATTGTACTTTAACACAAAATAATATGGCCCATGCAATATTGGATCAATTTATCCAAGCATTGCTGACAAGCAGTTTTCTCCATCTAATTTCAGTTGATCTGGAGAGTGATTGTATATAGGGGTGAAAAAACAGAGGGTTCTTTGCACACTATAATCCTATTAACATAGATCACTTACACATGGTACAGCAGCAAGTCAATGGGAACAAGGACATGTGTAATCGCATTGCTTCAGAAAAAGGGAGATTGCCCTGAAGATACCTAAAGCGGTGTTTATTTCATGCTATTGATGCTATGGGTGGAGGCTTTTGACACACACATAAGGTGGTGTCAAGGAGCTGTATGGCTGCATGGCTGTATGTCGAACATTTAATCACATCCACTTGACAGCAATTTTACAGTATTTAAACTGTGTCAAAATCACAAAGAAACACTGTAATTACCATACACCTGCACCATTATTTGTCACTCAAGACTGTAACTCTGCGCCCACCGGTTTAGCCTAATTGTGTATAATATTCAGCATTCCGTGCCCCTTATTATGTTTAGGAATGTATATTAGATTTATGTTTAAACAACATCCGCCCTTTGACCTGCATCATATTGATCGCTCTTTTTCCTGCAGCTTCTGTTTCCATAGTAACAGAGCTAACCCTTGGGAATGACCTTTTAACAGACAGATACTATTGGGTAGTCTTCGGTTTGTAGGACAAACACTCACACACACTGGCTCAGGTGTCAAAATAGGCAATGCATTTAATCACTGGCTGATTCATCTCCATCCAAACTGTGGATAATGGTACCGGTGACTAATGACTCCATCAGCCTGTCATCCACAACACCAGCCATCTGCATATAATATGACAAATAACTTATAGTTTTACCAGGACAGGTCAGTGGCGTGACCTCTATTGATTTTTTATTGATTTGAGCGCAAGATAAAATCTAAATGTCTTATATTTCGATAATAATACTTGATAAATGTCCAGTACTTTATAATAAGATTCAATTTGACATTTGGTTCAACATGAATTAAAAAAATATATATACATTTTTTACAACATTTATTAATTTAGTTTAATGTAAATTTATGCTACTGTTGAAAAGTTTGAGGTCAGTAGGATTTAAAAAAAATAAATATTACTTTTATTCAGAAAGAATACATTAAATTGACCAAAAGTGATAGTAAAGCCTTTTATATTTTTTACTTAAAAAAAAAAAAAAATTATGTCTTAATAATTAATTTATATATTTTTATTATTATAAATATTAATGTATTATTGTTCATTATTAATACTATAATTCAGCCATACATTTAAATTCTGTCATCATTTACTCAATTTTGGCTGAACTATTCCTTTAATTCATGTTTGTTCACAATATATTAACTAATGTGAAATATAATTAAAAGTAAATAAATAAATAAATAAATGCTATTAAAGAACCAAATCATTCTAAACAAATGCATTCATGTTTGGTGTGAATGAATCGAAACTTGTAAAGCATTACCATTAACTTTTATTAAAAGTGTTAACAAATAATTTGTGGATTAGCTGACAAAGAGATTATTGTGCACTGCGACGTATCACAGACTTTCCACCACAGCTTTTTTATGTTTGTATGTTAGACTAGCAAATGGCTTTTTCTGGATTCAAGATCCGAGAATGGAGGCTCCAAATGACTCAGAGCAAAGCCAAGACTACTGCTGCTTTATGAAAGAACACCTGAGAGTAATTTACCACAAAACACTGGAACAGTCAAGTATAAGACACAGCCTGCAGCTGTGCCTGTTGTTTATGAGTGAGAGAGGACAAGAAAAACAGATAAAGAGAGGTTCCTATAATTAATCCGTCTCTCTGGCTGTGTTGTTTCAATTGACAAGAATCTGAATCAAGGGATGATGGGATATTTTAAGGACACATGTAACTTGATAAAAGCCAAAGACGTCCTTGATTATTGTGTGTTTTCTCTCAAACACAGATTTACTGGGGCATGAGACCCAGTAAAATACTGCTTGTCCCACTGATAAACCCTTTTCTGTTGATGGAGATTAGCATGTACTGACTTGATAATCATTTTCTGTGATGATATTTCAGCAATCATGTCATATGTTTTCCATTGGTTGTTTAGAATAAGAACTAGCGATTCACAAATGAGTCATTATTGATCCAATGGATCAAAAGCTTTTGAAAAACTGGTTGTGATTCAATTTGATTCATTCAGAAAGTTCACTCGTGCATGGAACCGTTTGTAGCGGTTTCTCACACCATAGCCTATTTACCTACAGGCTATTGTTTGAAAAGACTCACGTCTTCTATCATGTGTCAGGGATGAAGCAGTACTTTATTGCATACTTAAAAAATGCAATAAAAGGTTATAGGAAATACCTTGTTCATGATATTGTACCATCTAAAGTGCTAGGATCAAAAGGCAACAGTTTAGACAATAAGCAATCTGCAATCCTCATTTGACAGCTATTCAACAGTAGCTCTGCATTTAAATTAAACAAATTTCATGTTTTGTAATACTATATATGTTTTATAGGTACTCATTTGTTGTTTAGAGGCTCTTAAAAGCACAAAATAGGCATAAATTTTTCACTATAGTGAAGGTGAGTGAAAACGTGACTGCTAACAGCTAAGCTATCTCCAGATAATACAGACATTCTTGACCAGCATACACACAACCCCCATCCCACCCTGTTAATTTCTGCTAAAAATGGAAAGTGTAATATAAACTGATAGTTCTGCTGTTGAAAATGTTTGTTCTGGATCCAGCTATCTCAGCTGTGCTGCTCAGTTATGCTAATGAGCTAAGGGAGTCTCTGATTCATACGGTATTTGGAGTTCCCTAGCAAGCACTGAATATATGTCATGTTTTTCAACTGCTAGTGTTGGTTACCCACCAGTTTGACATGGAAAGTCTGAGTGAAGACATTAATTAATTTAATCTTATGTCTGTGTCTATAGTGTCCATACAGGGGTGTCTTTTTATGCCATAGCTGCAGACTACATGCAGCTCTTTCATTATTGTGCTCGATGGTGTCTAACCTCACATAATGAACTCCTTGTTGGTGCTAATGGTTACTATTATAAGACACTGTCAAAAGTTCCACTTACAACAGCCCTCTATGACATTTACATCACAAATGTCTGGGAAATTGGCCACACTGGAGCAGACTGTAAGTATTTTGAATGGCTTTGTGTCATGAATTTAATCCTGCACCTATGTTGTTTGGTTACATAATCAGTGCTGGGTTTTTTAATAAAAGTTGCATGTAACAGAAGTAGCATTCAATTTTTTTCCCATATTGCAATGAACAGTCTGACAGTCTGAGTTATGTTTTAATTAAAATTTTAAACATATATTAAGAAAAAAAAAAAATCATTCACAATAAGGTCAATAACATGCATTTTAAAAATAGATAAGGAGAATTTCCATTTCATACCAAATTCAATGTAATGGAGAACACGCATTGCAATGTTTCTGTGATGCTCAGTGCTTTCGGATGTCTTACATTGAGTAAAATATGCACATACTGATTTGCTTGAGTACCAAATCCTATTTAAATCCCCCCATTCAATGGCCTCTTCACATGGCCTGAAATGCAAATGGGCTTAAATATGGGTGTATTTTCCATTATTTGTTTGGGCACTAGAGAAAATGCAAGTGGTTCCACTTACACATGTGAGAGCCCTTCAGATCCCCTGTTTTATTCCTGTGTCTCCTTCCTTGTGTCCAAACACTGTTTGGGGTTTGATGACAATTTCAAATGCATTCCTCCAAATTAGACTGGCACCCAGTCACATCACGCAGCAGGGAGGACTGGAGCGCAAAAATCGGCATCGCAGTTTTGCTATGCTAGAATAAGGGGATTATCTTAAGAGTTTTTAATCTCTCACAGACACAAGTAAACATTCATTCTTGCATCGCTTCCTCATGCAATTAGTTTCCATCCTGTGAGAAAGAGAATCTTAATCGATTACAGTTGAATGGGGGTGTATGTTGCTCTTTTAGTTTGGCTTATCTGTGTGAGACTATTTTACACAGAGCATTTTATTATTCACAGTAGGATGTCACTCTCGATATCATCACCAAATAATAGTGAAATCTATTATGTGGAAGTGTTTAACGGGAATGTTTAATGATTAATGGAAATGATTAACAGGAATTTAGTGGTAAATATTTATATAAATCATTGTAAAAAGGGCGATGCGATGAAAACTAGAAACAATAGGGGAGTCCTTTTTATTAATATTCTCATATTTATTTACAAAGTCATTTTGGATTGCAATACTAGTTAGCATCATTAAATTATTGTTGTTATTAAAACTACCAAAACACGTTCGTTAATTTGAAAGAAAAACAAAAAAAAAATTATATGTGTGTGTGTGTGTGTGTGTGTGTGTGTGTATATATATATATATATATATTATGAAAAACTAATATTTGAAAAATTAAACAATTAGAAATGCTAATTAGAAATCCTTGGCATCTAACTAAGTTGAAGTACTAAGATTAATTAAAATGAAAACTGATGTAAAAATAAATTAAAGCTAAATAGAAATATAAAACAATAACTAATGAAAATGACAAAAGAATATAACAAATTACTAAAACCTAAACTAACATTTAAATATGAAATATATACTAAAACACAAACAAACAAACAAACAAACAAAAACTAAACATTCAAAATATTAATAAATGCTACAATAGTAAATTATACTAAAATGATGCTGTTTTAAATTTTGTACATGATTTAATTGTGGAAATGAATTCTAAATTAATTCGAAATTTCTAAATATTAATAAATACATGATTATCATCAATTAAATCATATACCATTGAATGATTAATTAATATAATTTATTTTATAGTAGTTTGTAAATGATTGTTAACTGTAAACTGGTTTTGAAAATGTGCAATAGAGATTTCACCCTTGTAGCAGATTTCTAACTGGTTAACCCTTAAACACACCTGGGGTCTTTAGTGGCCCGGGACATCGTCCGCTACCCTCTCTCATCTATCCATTATCAACAGATGCTGAATATACCTGAGTGTAAGTGATGATGCTGGTGAAGCAGTTGCCCAAAACGCCCTTTCAATTTCCAACAGAAAACAAAATATGCAGTATTTTATTACTTTGTAATTGTTATTAAATTACCATTAATGTTTTATACTATTGTGGATTTTACTATTGTGAATTGTGGTTTAGAGATTCATCCAAGTTAGATATACATTCCAGGTCGCTAAAGACCAAATGTTTTATAATAACTGGTTAAACATTAATGAATTTAAGGGTTAAATTGATTGTGTTACAATTCACTTACATTCACTAAGGTCTCCCCTACTGCAGTGTCGTATAGTAAGAAGTATAACAGTGAAAAGTCAGAGGTCGCCTTGCATTTTTGGTTTAGCTTAGCATGAACATGTATGAACAAGAACATGCACACACATAGAAACCCTCAGCCGTTCAATCTTCACACACTCACACCTGCCCCATCTGAAAAATCTGGTTTGGCATAGCAACCCCATGTCCTCTGAGCACCTGCAGTCTCTCCAACAAGGTCATTGGCAGCATAGACGAGGCCTGTCTGAGGTTTGCCAGCAGCAGGACAAATGAGAGGAAAGCGTTTCTTGTTCCAATCCAGCTCTCCAGCAGAGGTGACAATGGTTAAAGCAGCATGCCAATCCTGTCTTTGCAAAGAAATGCAATCACACAAATTTTTCATATCCTTTGCCACCTTTGGAGGTTTCCTACAAGTCTGTTTCAAATGGGATTGCCGGAGGATCTGTGGTTTTTGGTCTATGAGTAGCTCAATTGATTATAGACCTCTAGACAATTGTTTGCTGCAAAAAAAAAAAAAGATGGTAAAACAAACGCAGTGCAATACAAAATTAGATGTACTAGATGACGGCACAGTAAGTGCATTTCACTAATGTAATTTGTGCAAGTGTTGCCAATCATTAGCAACTGCAAATAAAAGTTTGCATTAGCCATCATATTTGTAAGTGGCTGTCATTTGATTGTCGAGCACAGTAATTACAAACAGGTGCACTAGCTAATTGCAATTAAAAAACAAAAACTCTTCCTGCAAGCAACCCTTATATTAAAATCTTAATATTACCATAACCACACTTTGAGAGATCATTACACTTGTACTTTTTGTAGTTTAAGTGGATCAGCATGAGTGATGTTGCCCTAATTATAGAGGAGTGTTTTGTGTGCATGCTAGTTTGTGCTGTTTTCATAGACTATGGCTATGAACATAGTTTTTTTTTTTTTTTTTTCAAATAGTATGCAGTAGCATTGGCTAATATTCTATTCCGAACATACTGTATAGCCTCTGTGGTGCAGTCCTGCCAATCATTATCAATGTGCTTTGATTTGAAGGCAGGATGCTGTTTATTATTCCTGGAGGCTTGTGAGTTAAGAATGATCCTCTTAGAATTTAGCTGAATTTTGGCAGAAGGAATATTTTAAGGAATTATATGCTGATCCTCTTGAACACTCCAGAAGGCACTTATGCATGAAAACGACGGAACAGAGCTGATGACCCAATCAGAAGAGACCCTTCTGAGAATGAAAGAACTTTGTAGTGTTTCTACATATGGATGCAATCCAGAATGATCTAAATGCACTGCTGTGTCTAACCAGCCCATGCGAGTGATTCTGTGTGATTAACATTGAAACCACAACACAATGACAGTAGTTTGTGGTCTGGCCATGATATAAATACCATATCATCATATTTGCCAACTGTCAGTTTTTATTCTTTTAAACATGCATGATGATCATACAATTATTCTCAGATTTATTTTTGCCTAATTATTTCTGCTAAACAAACAAACTTTCATATTCCCAGTGACAATGCATTGTCCCTTATACTTTAAGTTAAATGCTATAATTGATGACTTGACATTTCATTTTTAAAACAAACTCCAGGCAAGACTGCCAATATTAAAATAAAAAGGGGAAATTACAAAATTTAAGTAACTCATTTTATAAAACAGAGTTAAGTATTCGGTGTAAAGCCACTGTGGCTTTATTATCAGAGATTAGTTTCTTTAGAAACTTCGCAATTGCCAGCTCACTTCCTCAAAAGCAGCCCAAAAACCTGAATGTTTTGGGACAGCAGCTCAGGTTAAACTTTAGGGCTGCCATCTTAACTACAACTATTTCCACTAAAAAAGATGAAAAAGGACATACAATTTGTATTCAAAAGTGTTCTGTGAGCAAGAAGGACATAATACAATTCCTATTAAGCTACATGACACTTTAGAGCAGGTAAAACTCCAATTTACAGGAGAAACTATAAAACAGAGGTGAGAGATACTTAGCTGAAGATATTGCTGTTAACTAAAATGAATTTTTCCAGATCATGGACAAAAAGCCATTCTAGCTAATGTAGTTCATCTCTCCGATGGCCTGGCCACACCCAGCCAATAGTCCTTTCTCTTGTGTCCCGGTACGTCCATAACCGCTGATTGATTGACCCCTTCAGGCAGGCCGACCGAAGCAACTAAAGATCCTCAGTTTCACGGCTTAGAAAAACTGAAGTATAGAGTTGCACAGCATTGAGCTTTAGGGTGATTGTATATGGAAGAATAGCTAGAGGTGATATCTTGATAAACTGATAAACCATATATGACAGTATATTCTCACTTATATATTGACTTATGTAACATACAAAATAATTATAAAAGAATAACATTTAACATTACATTTATCTTCAGAATGAAGCATAATATACATTTCTGACATTTATGATTTGACTCACCAAGTACTGAACATGCTTTAATCTTTTTGTTCAAACAAATTCTTTGTAGCTTTAATCACACTTTTTATTTTTTGGTATGTGACTTGTTTCCATACTTTTCTGTGGAATTTTTTATTTATTTTTTTAAATCAGACTAGATTTAACAGGAATAACTATGTATTCAAAAGTCACAGGTATGGCTCAAATGTTTGTTTCTAGTACTGACAAAAGTGAATGAATTGCAATGTTTCCATTATGATACAGTGGATATGTTTGCTTA
The DNA here is from genome assembly GCF_012432095.1 of Onychostoma macrolepis. Lineage (NCBI taxonomy): Eukaryota > Metazoa > Chordata > Actinopteri > Cypriniformes > Cyprinidae > Onychostoma > Onychostoma macrolepis. The sequence continues at coordinate 14,506,825 of NC_081172.1, read as the reverse complement.
TGATGGAATTTTACTTTTGAACAGATTTGCTCAGATTTTGAACAGATTTTGGATCAACTGATACAAACGTCTTACCTAATTAATCTACAACTAGTTGTGCAGCATGAATGGTCTTGCCCCTGCAGGTTTGAAATATTAGAATGGGAAAGAGGTATTGGGGTTTGGGTGGGTGGAGGGTTAGGAGAGTCTATAGGGGATTACTTTTTGTTTCATAGCAGACTCTGTTAACAGCTATCATTCATCAAAGTTCAGTGATCTTAAAGAAGACTCGGAAACCTTGCACAACAAGATCATTGTACGCAAGTACAGACCTAAATATAAAAAAGATCATATGTTCTGCTGTAAATACTGCTATATATGGAAGCCCGTTTCCGCCACTGAATAAAAAAATAAAAAAGGTTATTGCGACTTTTTTTCACAGAACTGCGTGATACAAACTCGCAATTGCGAGTTAAAAAGTCATAATTCTGAGATATAAACTCGCAATTCTGAGAAACAAAGTCAGAACTGAGAGATATGAACTCACAATTCTGACTTTATTTCTCAGAATTACGAGATTATTTCTCGCAATTCTGACTTTTTTTCTCAAAATTGTGAGATATAAACTTGCAATTGCGAGTTATGAAGTCAGAATTGTGAGATATAAACTCACAATTCTGAGAACATATCAGTCCCCTCCCCCCCTCAAAACTTTAACTCGTAATTGCGAGTTTATATCACGTAATTCTGACTTTATAATTCACAATTGCGAGTTTATATCTCACAATTCTGAGAACAAAAGTCAAAATTGAGAGATATAAACTCGCAATTGCAAGGAAAAAAGTCAGAATTGCGAGTTTATATCACGCAATTCTGAGAAAAAAAGTCATAATTGCGGAAATGGGCTTCCATTATTCTATTACTTTTTTTCACAGAATTGTGAGATATAAACCCGCAATTGCGAGTTACAGTATAAAGTCAGAATTGCGAGATACAAAGTCAGAATTGCGTGATATAACCTCAGTCAGTCTCTGTTAGCTGAAGATATTGGGGTTGCTGATCGTTTCCACCAAGTCAGGCAGGGCATTTGACATTTCCAGAAATGCAGTTTTGCAGTCTGACCTGACTCTGTTGGGTTATACACCCCAGCGGACACCCATTCATAAGGGTCCCTCTTTCAATAAGAGGGTCTTAGATGAATTTCACATTGGCCTTTATAAAGGGCAGATTCTCAATAGCAGAGTGATGGTCACCAAAAGAAGACGGTACATGAAATATATATTTTGAGGCACTCTCTTTCTTTAAGATTTCACAAATGAATTTATTCTATATAAGTGAAGACAACATTTTGGGGTGACGACTTGTACATTTCAGAGTTTTTGTACTATAAATATGAGGTATACTGGACCAGATTACAGAGAAAGTAACTAGTATCCATACAATATTGACATCAGAAACCCGAAATCGCATATACAAAAAAAGAAAAAAAAGAAAGATGTTTGCCATCTTCTCGCCATGAGCTCCTCAGCTGCCATAAGCAATCACAAAGCTACACTGAATTTCAATGAAGCTATTTTCTTTCTTTATCATTGTATTTCTGAAGGATCATGCGACACTGAAGACTGGAGTGAATGCTGCTGAAAATTCAGCTTTGCATTACAGAAAGAAATTACATTTTAAAATGTATTAAAATAGAAAACATAATTTAAATTGTAACAATATTTCACTATTTTTACTCAGTTTTTTTTTTTTTTTTTTTTTCTATTATCGATAAAATAAATGAAGACTTTATGAACATAAGGGACTTCACTTCTTTCAAAAACATTTAAAAAATCTTACCAACCTCAAACTTTTGAATTCAGCAATTTTCTGATGGCACATGCCGGTGGATCTGATCAACGCTTATTTTACATCCATAACAAGCATCTGGGAAGAAAACAAGGAAACATGCAAATTTTCTGCAAATGATAGGTTAGCGTACATTACAGTATTTTACATCAATACCCAGTCAGTCTGCATCTGCAGTTTAAAGGAGACCTATTATGCCCCTTTTTACAATATGCAATATAAGTCTCAGGTGTCCCCAGAATATATCCGTGAAGATTCAGCTCAAAATACCCCACAGATAATTTATTATATCATTTTGAGTGGAAGCAGAAACACGCTGTATTAGAGCATGTCTCTTTAAATTCAAATGAGCTGCTGCTCCCCGTCCCCTTTTCCAGAATAGAGCTGCACCATTACAGCTTGTACCTGCTAAAAAAAAATCTGTTTTGGTTCTGATTATCATGTTTATCATGCTGAAATCATGCGTTTTAAACCATATTAATTTGAACTTCTGATATATGGTTTTCTGAGCGCACACATCTGAAGCACACGTACAGAAAGCGGCTGTCACACGGCATGTGAGTACTAAACTAAGTTCTCATTCACACAAAAGTTTACATTAAAAACACACGAGTTACAAAAACAGTCGGTTATGTCTGTGAAGGTAAACAGCTGGGAAATAAATCGCTTTTTTATTTTATATCTGTGTGGCAGCAGCAATATACAGTAAATAAATCAATAAATCAACTGCTCTGCTGTCTCCTCTGAGGCTGGGACACTAAATAGTGTTCTGTGCTCAACTGTGCAGCCAAAGGTAAAACAGTTAACATGTTTTGCTCAAACTTTCACCATGGCATTAAAACTGGTACACCGTGCTCACTTGTGAAATCAAAGTTGCTGGGTTAATCTTTTTCACGTTTCCTTGGTTGGTAGATGCACCAGGGACATGATTATAGCACTTAAAACCTGGAAAAGTCAAATTTTCATGATATGTCACCTTTAGTGAATCTAGATGTTTATTTGAGGTGTTAAGCTGAGCAAAAAGTGCAAAATGTATTGTTTTGGATTTCAGCAACATACAGTACAGATACAATTCCAGGAGGCATTATGATGTGGGTAGCAGAATTTATTCACACACAATAACACAACCCTGCATGTGTGTGGAATATTAATTTAGGAGGTGCAATAACTTGCACAATCCCATAGGACTAAGCAGGACAAGCACGTTTTCTTTCCTGACAGAAACTTACAAATAATATTTTGCCACAGGATTGTGAACAGAACTGTTTTATTCCAGCGATTGATTGTTAGAGTCAGTCATTTACTAGTCCACTGACAGAATAAGAGCACTGTGTGATCCATAATATCCAAAGCCAAACTTAAAAGCTTGACAGGCAGCTTTACTCTAGTGATATTTTTAAATAAAATATAAATAATGTATTAAAACCCAGTCCATCATTCAAGACCCCCATTGTGGCCGCAAGCAGTTTTGTTAAGCTTTTTGTCAAGCAGTGCTTCATTGTCAAAGCAGTAAACACTAGACTCACTAAACCATCCCACTCACAACCTCAACAACTGATTCTAGTGCACTTTTTTAAATTATATTTCATGTTTATCTGCACTATTCACTTTACATAGTCACACAAATCTCATATTGCTACATAGCATATATTTACTTACTACTATATATGTACACTAATGTTCAAAAGTTTGGGGTTGGTAAGATTTTGTGGTAACACTTTATTTTAAGGTCCTTGTTACATGTTACACGTACTTACTATTATAATAACAATAAATTATGCATAATTACATGCAAGTACCCCTAACCTATAGTAAGTACATGTAGTTAATTAATATTACTCAGTAGGCTACTTACACTATACACAGTACACAGTAATTACACTGTAACAATGACACCGTAAAATAAAATATAACCGACTTTTTTAATGTTTATGAAAAGTTTCTTACATGCCATTGGATTTTTAAAACCAAACCAAAGGTTTTGACTGTCGTTTTGAATAGGTACCAGCTAACTAATGGAAGCCTCAGACTAACTAAAGGCTGTAATATATGCAGTCCTGCACTCTGTACGCGTGATATGTTGGGTCACAAATTTTGTTGTAGCAGCAATAAATGGTTCTCTTCAATGAACAAATGCTCTTGATTAGTTTCTGACTTATTTTCAGGAAAAATAGGCAGTCATGTCTGGACTGTTTCCATGGTAACAAAAACAAATCCGAACTTTTGATTGGACAAGTCTGTGGTTAGAGCCTACGTGTGCCTAGCAACTTGGAACTTTTGTTTAGTTAGCACAAACAAAAACACAACCGTCACCTGTTGACAGAATAAATGTGCTACACAGAGGTGTGGCCAAAGCTGGACTGTTATTTGCACTGCAAGTGCAGGTTATGAAGAGAAAGGTACAGGTAAAATGTCAAAATTTGAATAGCTGACTAAAATACACCTGCATTGACACACAGAGAGCTATCACTATGCTTTTACTTAGACAAAAGAAAATCAAGGCCATACATTGTAGATGTAAATTTACATATATAACATATTTCCTTACTTTGTAATTAGTTGTACATACTTTTACAGCAATTATTCATCTTGATTTACAATTCATTTTTAACATTTTAAGAAATACATTACCAGAAATACATGTATTTTTTTTTACAGAAATAAATTTTTAATATTTGAAGTTGCATATCAACATTACGTAGTGTTTTATGTAGAACATGACTTAATGATTCATAAATTAATATTAATCACAGACTATAAAAAGTGTTACCTAATGCATTAACTAATCTTTATGAATTTAACCTTACTGTGAAGTGTTAGCAGTATTTTTAGTTAGAATTGAGTGGACAAAAGCAGTCATATCACCACAGCAGATTCTGAAATTAGACCTGTTCTGTGTTTTCCTCAGAAGTGAGTTGAGCGCTGGAGTGCAAAACAGTGTAGTGTGTGCAGTGGAGAGGTCCTGAAGTCATCTATTTATTAACAGGGCCGACTGGAGGAAATCCTCAGGGGCACAAGGCTCACTTTCAGCAGAAGGGGAGAAACACTTAACACTGAAATAGACATCCACGCTCGGCATGCATCCCGAAGGGTGTGTGCTCCTGGGTGGGTTGGGTAACCGCTGTGTGCGTCCATATGGCAAAAAGCAGGAGTTAACAGTATTTTTACAATTGTACAATGTACTTTGCTTAATTAATTATATTGGGTTTATTTTTATTAGCTTAAATGGGAATTATTGAACAGAGGTTCATGATGAGTCCTCTGGTCTTCTATCATTTTAGATGATTTATTATTATTTTTTAATAAAACTAGGAGAATTTTTTGCCACTTGCAATCAAATGCAAAACTCTCTCTCTCTCTCTCTCTCTCTCTCACACACACATACACAAACTTACACATGAGAAAAAGCTTAATTTGTCATAAAAACTGTCACACTTGTGATCATGATAAAGAGGCTATAATTTACAGAGCTAATAGCTAATACAGAGCTTACAAAGATGCTAGATGAGGAGGTTTATTTTCACACATTGATTCTAAACAGGTTTGTGTTTGTAAACATTGCATATTTTTCTTAACTCACATTAATGCTTAGTCTGGATGACACTGTAATTGGATCTCAATGGGATATTGATTTCAGCATGCAAACAACTAGGCTTAATTTGTTACTGGGAAAATCCAGTCTAAATGGTTCACACATTTTAATCAAATTTAGCATTGTATTCAAAGGCCTTTGAAATTCAATGAAAGAATTGTGTGTTTTTAAGTACAGCACATCCAATCAAAAGCACATAAGAATTAAATCAGATTGACTCACCAACAAATTGTTCTTGAAAATGAAGCAACAACCTGATTTTCCTTTATTAAATCTGTCTGTCCATGAATTAATTTACTAACATTTGAAAACATACATCAACCTCTGATTTGAACCCTTTTCACACAAATATTACAAAATGAGTGTTATTATTTGGTCAATTAAGCACTAATTGTAGAAAATTAAAATAAATTACATTTAAAGTCATTAATATAAATCAATATACAACCGCAGTGCAGTCTCATATTTAAAAGGTTCACTGGCTTATATTTCCCAATTGATCCTTAATCTGCTTTTGTTAAAAACTGTAATGAGATTAAATTATTTAATTATAGTATATAGTTTATATTATTCAAATGTTTACTCACAGTATACTATTTACTACGATAAACAAACAATACAAACATACAAACCAGATGTCTATGTGGGCTGTAACTGAAAGAGCATGTAATAATGCAAACACTGAGCATGTGTTGTATGCCATTTCATCATGTTTTTATTGGCTCAGGGTCACATTCAAATGTGGCCTGCAGAAAATCATCACTGGAAGCTTGTTACACTTGTGTATGATTTTCTCTGCACAAGCTGAGCATTATAATATAATAGGCTAATATAATTTTGCAAAGCTGTAGTCTTGCGTAAGGAACATAAAACATTTAGGACAGAAAAATATATAATTGTCTAAAAAGAATTGATCATGCAATACGTTTTGCACCACAGTGCCCCATCTGGAGACACTTGGTCACACGGCCTCTAATTGTAGACACACCACTGACCACTTATTACATTCCATGTGTCTAGCATGAGCATAAATGGTTCAGGCAATGAGAGAGAGCAAAATGTCATTCGGTGAGTCATTGGAATGGATGAAGTTCCTCTGGAAGTGGCCTATTTTTTTGTATCAGCATTGATGGAAGCTGTTTCACATGGCTTGAGGAATTTACACTGAGTTTAAAGTAAGATCTCCAATCTGATTTCCCATATGGGATCTCACAATTACCGTGGTGGGACTGGGCAGCAGACACCAACAATCCTACTGGCACATTGCACATGTCTCAGCTGCCAGCGTCAATGTGTAATGGTCAGAACAGCATATCCAGATATAGCTAAAAATGCACAAACTGTAAAGATGTTCCCAAAAGGCTTACTGAAATCTCTAATTTCCGTTCTCTCTCCCTCTTATTTAGTTATTTTTACCCCATTTTCTTTGAGAAGGAGGCGTAATTAGATTTGGGGGGAGAAAAAACTGTTGCCATGTGCTTATTGCTAAAAAAAAAAAACAGCATCTATTAGCTTGCTCTTCTACCTCGACTTTGGGTTCACATTTATTATTACACCCTTTTGGATCCTATTACAGTTTCTGCTCCAGGGTAACCAAATAAATGATGTGAACAAGAGAAGCGGAGAGCGTCACACTTTCATTTAAGACCCCTTCCGCCGGTGTGACAAGGCCCATCTGTTTTAAGACCTATCTGCTGTCCAGCTCAGGCCCAGCAGCTTCAGCAAAGAGTGTTCAGGGTAGCACGGTGACAAATGACATTTCATAAAGCTTTATATCATCCAGGCCTGCTGTCTGGGGATACTCTTGCTGTCCCTGGAGAGAAAGCCATCGTTTATTCTTCTTCTGCAACACAATCTAACCTCAGTTAATGCAGCTATGTCTCAAAGGGGTGTTTGTGAGTCTCCCTCATTCATTTAATCCAACAGAACATGAATTTTATGAGTTTAAATCTCATATCTCAGTAGTACTACTTACAGTACTGAAGCCTGTTAGTGTCTTGACAGTTGTAATGTAATTGGAAGAAAATCGCAGTGAAGTCAAAATGGTGAAGACATGGAGACAATGGTGAAGTGTCATTTTTGTAAAAGCTGTTATTTATGCGTTGAAAATGTAACGCGTAGGTGGAAAGCCTCTCTGGTTTTCAGTCTGCAGATATTTAAGTGAGAGAGAGAAAAGGAGAAGTATATATCTGAATCTTGGCATTATCTTTATTGCTGTCTGCAAATACATTTGTCTCTCCATTGCAGACTCAAGCTATTATCACATGTTTTTCAAAATTATAAACGTGATTGAGCTAAAGATCATGAGTTACTTACAATAAACCATGAGACTTTTCAATTAAACGTTATAGCAGGAAAAGTGCTTGCAGATGCTTTTCTGCTCTGAGAGTTTGATGTCTTTCATGTGCAACTGTAAACTTGCAACTTGCTAAAGTTGAAGTTTGGATTTAATTCAGTTTAAGTTTTTAACATTTCATTCTGTGGACAGAGAACATGGCACCTAAAAGATGTTGATGTAAACCAGCTGTTAAATAATTATTAATTCCTCTCTGAAATATATTTTAATGTGAGCTGACAGCACATAGAACAGCCTACATTTGTATATAGACTAGCATCTAAAAGTTTGGGGTTAGTGATAGTTTTCAATGTTTTTGAACATCTCTTCTGACCAATGCTGCATTTATTTGATCAAATATACAGTAAAAACGTTTAAAATAACAGCTTTCTATTTTAATATATTTTAACAAACTGATTGTTCAGCAAGTTTTTAGTGTCACATGATCCTTCATAAATCTGCTCATAAATAGTTTATTATTAAACTAGCTGCTAGTTAAAATAGCTGCTTATTATATTTGTGGAAGCTGTAAAAAAAAAAAAAGGTAACACTTTATTTCGATAGTCCACTTTAGACATTCAGTAACTTTGCAACTAGCAGTCATTAGAGTATTAGTAGACTGTCTGCTTAATATCTTCTAACACTTTATTTTGATGGGTCCACAACATACTGACTATGAGAAACTTTGCAAGTATATGTCAACTTATTCTACTAACCCTAAACCTACCCTAACAATCTACTCTGACAGTTAGTAGACATGTAGCTACACATTAATAAGAATTAGTTGACATGTAGTTGACATGTAGTTACAAAGTTACTTATAGTTAGTAAAATGTCTAAAGTTGACTGTCAAAATAAAGTGTAACCAAAAAAAAAAAAAAAACCTCTAGGGGCCATTATTGATAAAACTAGGCTTGGACAAAAAAAATGGTTTGGCCCCAGAAAACTTTTCTCTTGCAGTGTATTAGTTTGCTGTTATGCTGTGTGGTGCTTTTTTGAGTTTCAAAACAGATGTGTGCACAGAATGCCTCACTAAGTGTCAAGTTGAGTTCAGAACAGAAAAGTGAGCTGGGTGAAGTCTCATTTGAATGTATCAAACTATGCCTGCCTCCATGCTTGACAGATGAACTGTTATCTAGACAATTGCTGTGTCTTTCTACACAATGTTCTTTTTTAGTCTGGTACAAGCTGCTTTCTTAACAGAAAGCGATTATTCCTCATAATTCGAAGAGACCATATCATGGATTTTGCTAGAATTAAAAGCTTTTAAAGTGCTACCTTGACTCCTTTCATCCCCAGTCCATTTAGACCATATTGAAACAAAGCTGCAAGAATGGCTCAACTGAGAAGTCTTATTAACGTTCAGAAAGATTTGTGAGAAATAAAGAGATGACTTTAACACAAATACACATACCTCAGAAGAAATATTCAATGATTTGGAGACCCACCAATTTGTTTTTCCAGAATACATAAAACAAAACATAAAATGGCTTTCATTTTAACTTATACGCAGTTGCGTACATGCAAATTTATTTATTTATTTTGGTAGCACTTATAGTACAGGGACCAATTGTCACTATAAACTAGTTGCTTATTAGTATGCCATATTATTAACATATTGACTGTTTATTAGGAGTTATAAAGCACGTATTCTGCATGACAAAATTCTACATTCCTAACACCTAAACGTAACGACTACTTTACTATTATTAAGCTGCAAATTATTAGTTTATTGAGGCAAAAATCATAGTTAATGGTTTGTTAATAGCAAGAGTTGGCCCTTAAAATAAAGTGTGACCTTTATTTATTTTTTTTATTTTTTAAGTTTTATGACTTGGTTTCATGTTTGCCATCTTTGAATTTCCCTGGATAGTTACAACTGAATCCATCCATTGTTAAAGCCACGTTAAGTAGATGTTCATGTGTTGTTTGGACATTAGCCCACCTAAAGTTCAATAACAGCCTCTTGCTGAGACTCTTCAATAAGTCACTTTAAGTTAAGGATTAATGTTGATGTGAAATTTCAAGGGAACCCATTAACCTACAGTAATGATGTTTCAGTATGAGATTATTCTGCTTTTCCTTGTCACAAACACAATGGTTACAACAGATTAAATCCTCAGTGTATTGTGAAACCGGTCAGGTATTATAAAATGGCACATTTTATGAAATGACCTGATATGAGCTCAATGCATTCAGCTGTTCTCACAGAATGATGGTGTGAGCGTATATGGAGATGTGCAGCTGTCTTGCATTGACAGTATTACCGGCACATTACTGCAGCCTCCCTCCGGCTAGATCAGGTGTCTGCTGCTCAGGATGTGGTGAGACAATTCATCCTCAGATTGATTCACTTCCTATTGAATTGCTCTCCAAACCTGAGGTGTAATTTAAGCTGTCCTTGTGAGTCTTACTGCTGTGCTTCACTTGAAAAGATGAGGTTATGTTTTCATGTCGTCTTTTTTCTCACCGTGCCTAACATAAGCTGAAAGCAGATATTATTTGTCTGCACTGACAAAATTTTCCTATGGAAGAAAGATCACATCAACAACAAACATTGAGGCACTGCATCCATGTAGAAACTCTATCATGCAGAATAAATTTGCCACTCTCTAATTATTTTCAAGGATATGCATGTTGGCTTTTGTTCAAATCAGTATCATTTTCAGTGAATGAGAAAGCTAAGCTAATAAATGCACCTCCTTAAGGCCAGGAATTGTCAGGCAGAGTGTGTGGTGTTAATTTGAGCTGAAGGCATTTAAACTAGAGGAAAGTCAAATGATGTGTCCTCCCTGTGAGACGTGCTCTGTCGATGAACATCGCCCTGGGCTGCTGTTTTAACTCACGGCAATTCTAGATTACCACTGGGAGATATCTGCTTCAGCGCCTTAAAAAACACATGAAGCTAAACAAAATCAATGCAGCACTGTGCAAAATAAAGCAACATTAATATTAAAGACCATCCAGGATGGGTTCTCTGTCACTGAGGAAGAATTATTTGCTGAAGTAGACAGCTACTGTCAAAAAAATAAAAAATAAATTAAAAAACAAAATTCAACACAGCATGTTCTCTGCTTGATGGCTAATATATTAATGCATTAATCAAAGGGAAATGAAAAGTGTTTGAGTGTCAAGCTCTTGCCATTTCTGTTTTTTTCCTTTCAATAATATATTCACACAGTTGAAATTCATTTTTAAGATTTACTATCTTCAAGAATCATACTTTTTTGATTAAACTTCAAGGAAACTGCACTTGCATTTATGCATTATGCATTGTAACTATATTCAAATTACAGCCTAATTGTTTTAGCCTAGTTTATTTTATACAGCAATAGCTTCTGGGTCAGTTATTGTGCTTGCTTGGTTAAAGAAATAGATCACGCTAAATTGAAAATTTGCTGAAACTTTACTCACCTTCAGGCCATCCGAGATGTAGATGAGTTTGTTTCTTCATTAGAACAGATTTCGAGTAATTTTGCATCGCTTTCTCACCTCTGTGAATGGGTGCCGTCAGAATTAGAGTCCAAACAGCAGATAAAAACATGACAATAATTCACAAGTAATAAACACAACAAGCAACGTAATGCTAAATTTCTTCAAATCTGTTTTGATGAAATAAAACCCACACTGTAAAAAGTGATGTTGACTTAACTTAAAAAAATTGAGTAAAACCCGTTGCCTTAAAATTTTAAGTAAATGATAATTAAAAAAATAAGTTAAGTGAATTGTCAAGTTCACTTAACTTTTTTAATTATTATTTACGTAATAATTTTAAGGCAACGGGTTTCCTCAATTTTTTAAGTTGTCAACTTATCACTTTTTACAGTGCATGTATTTCTTGCATTCTCAACAATTTTTTAATTTTAGATAAACTATTCCTTTCATAGATACAAACACAATATTTGCCCTGTTACGAGACACATAAATTCAATGTTCAAATTTTATTAACTTTTTTTAATTTACATAATCATTTATAATTATTGTGAAATTAAAAAAAAAAAAAAGTTCCACAATTGTTATTTTTCTAATCCTTGCTAAAGAAACCAATGGGCCTTATTCATGAAACGAGACTGGATTTCTGTGTAAATGTAAACCATGCACTGAATGTGACAATTTTACGTAAGAATAAACTTAAGCAAGATTTACACAGAAATTCGTTCTGCTCATGTTTCATGAATGAGGCCCATCGATCAATTTGAAATGTTTTCTAACTGTCCAAAACTGACACACTGACAGAAACAGTACAGCTTATGTAAAGTTTTGTGATTAACCAATAGCAGTTCAACATACTGAGTATTTGAAGGCTGTCCTCACAGCTCTAGGCCAGCATTGCATCTTCATGCTTTTCATTTCACTTCCTTCTTTTTTAAATTTCTTCATTCTTCCATTGCCAAATCCTCTCACTTCCATGCCAAACTAAATTCCAAAATGCTACACAAAGAAAGAAAATGGTAACCCAGGTAACAACACCCTTCAAAGGCAATGCAATTTTCAAAAACGTCTCATCTCCATTCAGAGAGGACCGGGGGGCGTGAGCATGCGTTGCTCTTTGATCTCTCTGGGTTCTTTGCCTTTCATAACTGCGTTACAAGATGGAGGAGCCATGACACTCTCACTAATTTGACCTGAACATGCTGCACTGTAACTTTACCTCAACATTCCTGAAAATGAATCATCATCGAAACTTCCAAGCACAATTATTCACATTTCATCCCCTGATCACAGAATCAGCCAAACAAGCAGATCACTCAGTCAAAAATCCTCATCTGCCATTATGTAATAAAATTGCAGCCTTTGATTTGATATCTATCTATCTATCTATCTATCTATCTATCTATCTATCTATCTATCTATCTATCTATCTATCTATCTATCTATCTATCTATCTATCTATCTATCTATCTGTCTGTCTGTCTGTCTGTCTGTCTGTCTGTCTGTCTGTCTGTCTGTCTGTCTATCTATACTTACATACTCTGACTATTACTACTATATATGGTCACACGTTAGTTTGGTTACCAATTCACACTGTTAACTTACTATTGACTAGTTGCCTCTTAATTTGCTCCTTATTAATAGTTAGTAAGGTTGTCGTTACGTTTAGGTACGGGTGGATTAAGGGATCTAAAGTATGGTCATGCAGAATAAGGCATCAATATGTGATTTATATGTACTGATAAACAGCCAATATGCTAGTAGTATGCATGCTAATAAGCAACTAGTTAATAGTGAGAATTGTATCATTGACAAACTTTTATTAATATTTTGAATCATTTTTTGTTCAATATTTATTTCAATTTTTATTTCAATTTAGTTTTAGTAATTTTGTGGTACGTCTTTGTCATTTATATAGGGTTAGATATAATAGTACTAGATATGTAGTATAAACATTATTATGATATATATAATATATTGTGCAAACATTAAACTGTTTTCCAGGATAGATAGATTATGCATTAACCAGCATTAACTACCAATAAGTAATCTATGGCAACACTTTATTTTAGGATATCTTAACTAGTTGCTTATTAGCATGCATATTACTAGAATATTAGCCATTTATTAGTAGTAATTAAGCACATATTAATGCCTTATTCTACATCTAATTATTAATAAGCAGCAAATTAGGAATTTATTGAGGGAAAAGTTGTAGTTAATAGCGAATAAGTGTTCCCTATTCTAAAGTGTTACCTAATCTATTTGTCATAGTATTTATTTGTTTGTTTGCTAACATTGGTTAATAAAAATATTTATTGTTAGTTCACGTTAGCTTAGGGCCTTTAAATAATATTAACAGAAACAACTTTTGATTTTAGTAATATATTAGTAAATGTTGAAAGTAACATTAAGATTAATAAATGAAAATAAATAAATAAATAAAAAACTATATTCTTCATTGTCAACTAATGTCATTAACTAATGTTAACAAATTTAATTCAGTGTACGTATGCAAGACTAAATTTTGTTTGTATATTGTAAAACATAATGTTGTAAAATATATATATATATATATATTTTTTTTAGCAATTTTCAAGTAAATTGGTAAAACTTTTAAGCATGAACACTGATGTGATTCACAAATTCCCCACTGTAAATTGAATTTCTTTATGGTATCTTAACTGCGCAGTGAATGTTCTCCTAAAATGAGCAAACAAATGAGAAAACTGGTGCAGGGGGTTTTAATTGCAGCTAAAGCACTTAGTGATAATTATGGCACAACAAGTCAATCAGAGAAAAACAAACATGCCTCAAGGTTTGTTCAGAGGAGGAACAGCAGGGCTTGCTGGGGTTGCAGGGGGCTCCGGGCCTCTGGAGATGTAGACTAATTAAACAGACTTTTGTGGTGATGGTTGGGAGGGAATGCTAAAGGTTGCAGGATAGCAGGGGGAGTTCTCTGCAAACATGAGCAGATTTTGTAGGGGATGAAGGGGGAGAACGTTGCCTTCTGTGGCAGCGGGAAACGGTGGATCATGCCCACACTGGTGTGCAATTTGCAGCAATTTCCTGCTGCTGTTTGTACAAAACTTGAGGCTGTGTTTAAAGGGTTAGGATGGAAAAGCAATCCTGACTCCTGTCCAGGCACTCACTGTGTGCCCACACCAACACAACCTCCTCATTTCAACAGAGAATAACACTTGACTATGTAGATGTCAGTTACTTCATAAAATAAACATTTTTTTCTTTCTCTAGAGTAGAATTTTTTTTGTAACAAGAAAACAAACAATAACAAACATCAGAGAAAAAGGTTGGCACGTAGGACATCAACTTATATCATAAACAAAGGAAAAAAGACCAAGATCAAGAACAAAATAAGAAAAAAAAATAATGGTAAAACTTTACAAAAAGTTTCCATTTGTTAACTACATTAGATAACATTAACAACAAACTAAAATATGTAATTGTATATTGTAAAAATAGTAGTGCTGTCAATCCATTAAAAAATGTAATCGCGTTAATCACAGTCATGGACTGTGATTAATCATGATTAATCGCAAATTTAAAATACTAGGATTTACCTGTAAATGTGTTCAAAAAGAAATGCATGACAAACTAGTTTAAGGAAACACATTTCGGCCAGGTATGAGACATAATCTTTATTATTCCTTTATCATTATTCTTTTGTTTTTATTCAGCCATAAATCAACCTTTAAACTGGCAATAAAACGTTTACCAAGCCACATCGCTTCAATCCCAGTATACATTTACCCAACTATTATCAAAAGTATTTCTAAATAAATACAACATGTGTAGTATGTGAAGTATTATGATAAAATGCATTATAAATAAGAATTGGACCTGTTCTGCAGCTGCATTAGAGCTAGTATTAGCATCATGCTTCATAAGACAGTTTATGAGATTAATAGTGCACTTTTACTCAGAACTCACTCCAAACCACCATCGAGTGTTTGTAATAACTTCCTTTTGCGATTACATGTGGAATTTGGTCGTTTACTGTTGTTAAAATATGCTATTTATAGCCTTTTATG
Source organism: Onychostoma macrolepis (assembly GCF_012432095.1). NCBI lineage: Eukaryota > Metazoa > Chordata > Actinopteri > Cypriniformes > Cyprinidae > Onychostoma > Onychostoma macrolepis. Next base: position 14,491,587 of record NC_081172.1, on the reverse strand, counting down.
TCGCTGCACAAATTAGCATTTCAGATGTACACATTCAACTCAAGAAAATCACATACAGACCATATCTATCGTAATCGTGTGTTTTATTATCTTATATAATCTATAGTGGCTGTTGTCAAGTTTATTTCTGCTGTGTAAAAGCCTTAACATGTATGATCTGCTGAAACTCACGTTGTTTGTGATGTTACAACTGCCTCTCTGTTCTTAAGTTGCCAGGGATACAATCCAAGTATAATACACATTAGTAAAAGGATCTATTTTCATTTTATTTGTCAATATACACTTTGGGGCAGCTGCGGTACATTATAAAAGTAGCCCAAAAAAACGCAACCCATGGCTCTGTAAATTTTTCCCGCGACTGTATTTTCAAAATAGCCCACTTGTGCCGCTAACGTTACCCTGGCAACACTGGTGCTGTACCCTCATCACACAGTGATGGATAACCTTCCGCGCTGCGATGACGGGAAGAAGTTGGGGTCAAACCTTATCAAACGATTAATCTGCATTAAAAAAATATTAACGCGTTAAATGTTTTTGATTAATCGCATGCGTTAACGCGTTAACGTTGACACCCCTAAAAAATATTAAACCATTTTTTTTCTATAAGCAATTTGTAAGTGTTCAAGTAAAACTGTAAAACTTTACATGCATTTCCCATTGTTATCTTAACTGCACAGTGAATGTTCTCTAAAAATGAGCAAACATTTCCAATGAGCAAATAATAATGGTAACACTTTATAAATGATTTCATTTGTTAACTACATTAGCTAACATTAACCAACAATGAACAATACATTTAAATCATTATAGCTTTGTTAATGTTAATTTAAGCATTTAATAATACATTTTATCTGTTAACATTACGTAATGCACTGCCAACTGTCATGAACAAATAATGAAAAAAAAAAAAAAATAAAAAAAAAAAAAAAAAAAAATAAATAAATAAATAAATAAAAAATATATATATATATATATATATATATATATATATATATATATATAAGTAACATTAGCATTAATAAATGCAAAAGCACACATATGCTTTAAACACATACATGTATGTGACCCTGGACCACAAAACCAGTCGTAAGTCAGACGGATATATATGTAGCAATAGCCAACAATAAATTGTATGGGTCAAAATGATCGATTTGTCTTTTATGCCAAAAGGGTATTAAGTAAAGATCATGTTCCAAGAATATATTTTATAAATTTCCTACCGTAAATATATCAAAACTTAATTTGATTAGTTAATATGCATTGCTAAGAACTTTATTTGGACAATTTTAAAGGCGATTTTCTCAATATTTAGATTTTTTATTTTATTTTTTTATTCCAGATTTTCAAATAGTTGTCTCTCAGCCAAATATTGTCCTATACTAACAAACCATACCTGAATGGAAAGCTTATGTATTCAAAATGTATGTATATAAAATTGACCCTTATGACTGGTTTTGTGGTCCAGGGTCACATATTATTCTTTGTTAGTTCATGTGAACTAATGCATTAACTAATATTAAGATAACTTATTGTAAAGTGTTACCAAAATAATAATAATAATAAAAAAATTCTTTATATTTCATGGCATATATTTCAAATATATATATATATATATATATATATATAAATGTTGTTGTTACGCCCCGTCTAGGGGTAAAGGCACAACATGAAAGAGTACAAGGACATGGAGGAGTTTTGGAAAATGAATCAACAGTAGTTTAATGAGAACAATGATTTAAACAGTACAACTGTTGTATTTTAGCTTCAGGAGCCGACAATGCAAAAATAACCAACTAATTTATCCCTCTAAATTCCCTAGTTCACAAAAGAAAATGAAATAAAATACAATACTTCCCTAACTCCCTGTCCAAAAACAATCAATAAAAAAGGTTCCAACAAAAAGTTACTATATACAATTATTTACAGTGGTTAGCAAACGAGTCCAAGCAGGGGCAATCCAGAATCAAGGTCAAAGGACAGGCGGTAGTCAGTAATACGAACAAATGGGCAAAGCAAACTAACAAACAACAATCAATTTCTCACAAGCAAACACTCAACTAAGCACACACAGATATTCTCAGTCTTACTAACACGGTTTGTAACTAACTGGCAAAGTCAAACAGAGCAAACACAGCAAGCGAGCACAAGGCTGAAGCAGGAAGTGATGACGGAGTCTTTATAGGCAGCAAGGAGTCAGCTGACCAGGCAGGGTGTGGCCAATTAGACTGCAGGAACCAATCGGGCTTCTTCCTGGACAGAAGACACACAAACACTTCCCAAACAAAAGAAAACAGAGAGAAAGAACAGAAGGGACGTAACAATATATATACGTATATATAATTTATATATCAAATTTTGGTGTCTGCATCAAATCAAATTTACAAAAGAGATTGTATATACAAAGAAAATTGAACAACATACTTATAAAAAAATATATAAAAGAATAAGTGAACATATTGAATTTTACTATATTTTACATGATTAAAAACTTCTTGCTGACAAATGGGTAAAACCCGTTTTTTTTTTTTTGGTATATGAACTATTATTACCCTAAATGACTTGTTTTTCATTAAAGGGGTGGTTGACTGTTTTTTTCCTAGGCTTGATTGTGTTTATGGGGTGCAGTCAAACATGTGTTCATGCTTCGTTTGTTTAAAAAAACACATTATTTTTCACATAATTTACCTTTATTCCACACCTCTCTGTCCCTTCTCTGATAAACGCCACAATTATTTCCTGGTTTTATTAAGCCCCTCCCTCAGTAAACGTGATGGGCTCTGATTGGTTAGCTGGTCCAGTGTGTTATGATTGGCTGAACCACCTCTACTGCGCAGTCTAAACGTCCCGCCCATCGCCTCAGCGGCCTGTGCTCCGGTTGTATTGTAAACAATGGCGTTGTCTATATTGCTTATCAATTTGAGCCCGAATGGGACGCAGAGGATATTAGTGAAGAGGATTGCGCAGAACCTGTGTAAGCACGGCTTTTAATGGTATGCTTTTTTGTTTGTTTGTTGTTGGTTCATACTTTTAGATAAGCTGTTATTTGTAAGTGCTACTGCTTCTGTTAGCTTTTTTAATCCTAATTAAAGCCTTAATACAGCACGGCAACCGCACGCGCGTCCATGTATAATGCTTCTCATAGCTATGTGAAAATAAGTGTATAATTGGAACAGTTTATTGGTTCGGTTGTGGGGTGGGGTTTATCTGGGTTCGTGACGTAACGGACCCGGGAAGTAACTCGTTGTAGTCCCTTCGTTTTTGTAGGCATTAAACTGTCAGAATTTTACAAAGACGTTATCTCCATTTGCATTGAACTTTCAGCGGCGTAACTTTGCAGATATTGTTTATGCTCAAACAGCAACATTATACACTAACGTTAAAAAAGTGAAATCGCAATTCTTTTTTCTTCTCTTGTTTTATTTATTTATTTATTTTTAAGCAGGGCAAGGCCATAAATGTAGTTAAAGGAAAAAAAGAAAAAAACAACCCCCCCATTCCCATTAATTACATTCCATTGATTTCATTTATCAGTGACCACTTGATAAACTTTCGGTACTTGATAAAGACAGTGTAGCACTATAGCACTGGGGGGCGGACAGGCTAGTATGTGAACACATCACACAGAAGCCGCTCTAATCAATAATGAGCTTATGACAGTGATGGACTGCCTGAATCTCCAGAGAAACAGGAGACAAAAGTGTTCACTGCTCACAGTGCTGTGCCTGCCCTTGCCCCAAGGTCGTCTACTTTTTCACAGTGACTGGAAACAAATGTCTGGATAAGACAATTTTTTTTTATTACAGTATCTTCTAAATAACCTTGACCTGAAAATACTTTTGGACATGTGCGACTATATATATGGAAGACGTTTGGTGACCTAGTGTAGCTTATGAAAATATTTAATTGTTACTCCCTTTTTTGTGAAATTAGCTGCAGATTTGAGCTCTTTTAGTAGCTGGGTGGTTTAGTAAGGGCAAAGGCAATCATGATACATTGTCAGTATTTATAGTAGACTGAGTTTTTGTCCCATCTCCAGCCCTAAATTGAGGGCTTTTAAACAGGAACCACATTATGGGATAAATATATTGCATGGGTTTGACACTTGACCCTTAATGAAAACAAAACAAGCAAAAAAGGAAGTTTAACTCACTGTGGAGCTGTAGCACTGAAATTTATTTCCTTTTATTGGCCATAAAAATAAATTGGCTCCCTATCTATTATTTTAGCAAATAGAGACTTCTCTTCCCTGCTTAATTTGAGCGAAACAGTAAAAATCTCTTGCAGCCTTCACAGTGTCACATCTTTAAAGCGGCTGAATCTTTGATATTCTGTTGTGCACATCAGAGAAGACAATGCCGAACGTATTAAAATGTCATCTCAAAATGAGTTGCAAAGAACTGAGAGAACGTTCCTAGGATAAATGTTTTTAACCTATAGATGTGTTCGTTTCAGATTATGCCTGCAGAGAATTGAATAAACATGAACTTCATTTCTCTGAAGTAAAAATCAAAAGTACAATCACCTTGAAAACGGAACATAAAGTGTTTCAGTACGACTTACTGTCAATGTAAGAAATTCAAATTCTGCACACATTGGTTGAGTTCTTTTTTGAGGTCTCGAAGAAAACATGACATTGGACTACTAATGTTGGCGGTATCCCAGCTGCATAACAATATGAGTGAGTGAGTAACAAGACATTATGCATTACAAACAGTTACCAAAAAAACCCCAAACAACTTCCCTGTCAAATCAATAACTTGTTTTTAAGAGCCTCTCTCACAATGCTAAGGATCTACTACTACTAGTATAACATAGCAATTGCCACCGCATTCACATTACCACATATAATTCACCAAGCAATGTAATTTTGCGCAACAATTACCTTAATGGTTGCTGTGAGTTTGCCTGTTTTACCATTATGTTGCAAAGCTCATTTGTATTCAGGGCCATGGATGATTTTAGAATGTTTCCTTTAAATTGGTAACATATGCTTCAAATGCTCCGTCTCTAGACATGATACATTATTCTGCCAGAGCATTTAGCATACTTCTCATTGCATGGGGAAGGGCACAAGCTAATATAACCCAAACTGGTTTTTAACAAGCCCTCTATTTCCAGCTGTGTTTCCTCAGCATGAATCCCTTAGAAAATGCTTCAAGCGCTTTACTTTTTCATTGTGTAACTAAAACAATTAGAAAACAAAGTCTTGGTTTGGTTTTAAAATACTGTAAGCATTTCTAATGAAGCTTAAATGTTATTTGCCATCTCTAAATCAAAATATAAAACTAATTAACATGCATCTGGTGTGCAAATTTAAAAGTGACATTCTGTCAGAATTCTACATTTCAAAGCTGTTAAGCAATAAGATAGAAATGAGGATGTAGCTATACTGACAATATTGTTAACACCACATTAAATGTTTATACAAAGGCAATATTATATTTCTAGCTGATACCAATAAGACAGTAATTACAGTACAATACATTAAATGACAAATCTATACCATACTATTTGTTACAAATAATTCTAAACTATTTTATTAACGGTAAAAACTGAAATGAGTCTTTTTAAATTTAGGCATAGCAGAATTTTAATGGTGTAGAAACAATTTTCACTCAGAAAGTGCGAGTAAATTTCACTAATAATTACAAAGAATCAAGTAGTAACACACTGAATTAAATGTAAATTAAAAAAATTATATATCACATGAGACACGGAGCCCTGCACATGACATGCAGCGAAAAAAAAAAAAAATTTGTACTCACAATTTACTAACTCAATTCCTCGGTTTACTAAATTGTGGGCACAATTTACTAATTTGTTCCCTCATTTTAAGTAAAGCATGCACAAAATAATAATTCACTCTACTTCCTGTCCGCATTCTCATAAACCAATGTAGATGCCTCTCACTTAAAATGATTCCATGAAGTACTGCAAGGCTTTTGAGAATGTCTCTATAAATCATTCCTAATTCAAAATAAAATCCAATTAAAGTGCATCTGTCCATATCATATAACAAAAGCAACAGTTTTATGAGATTGCGGACAGGAAGTAGAACAAATTATTATTTAGTGTGTACGTTTTACTTAAAACGAAGAAACAGATTATTATATTGTAATATCTTATGTATTATATTGTGGGTGCGATTTACTTATGTGCGGGGCTCTGTAAATCTAATATTTTAAGATAACCAATGTGGTGCTTATACATAATGCATCCCTAATAAATAAACAGTCAATCTTCCATTAAAGTATTGTTTAAACATTATGTTGTGTATTTAGAACAGTGAGAATGTATAAACCAATCAGGATCACGACTATCTGTTTTATAATATGCAATATAAAATGTACGACACAGATAAAGTGTCTCTATAGTGCATGTGGCATTTATAGACTGGGAGAACATTGTAAAATTATAGGAAAAAGGTTGCAAACTCATGTGAAATATAGTGCTTGTCTCACAAACAATACATGCACATCACCAATACCAAGATCTGAAGCTCAGCACTTCCAGTTTTGTTCCCATAGGCTGATTTTATGGCCTACATTACTGAGCTCCCATGAATGCTCATGCACAGGCCAAGAAAGCATGCGCCTGGCATGCGCCTGTGCCTGCTCCGCACCCATCACCCACACCTCAACAGATTATGAATCCCAGCCCAATGAGCCTCAGCAGAGATCAGAGGTGGCCACACACAGAGGTCGACCTAAGAATTCTCCCATCACACAGTTTTTTATTAAAGCTATATTTCAAAAAGCAGAGTGTGGTGAACACACACACAGCTTCAGCGAGCCACACTCTGGCAAGCAGCTCCAGATTAACAGAGACACCGTACGGGAATGGAGATCCATCCTTGGACAAACTTGAAAACAAACTCTGTCAGAGTTCTAAATAATGCACAAAAGCTCTGAGGACTGTCTAGCCTGCAAGGAGTCGTAAATACAACACACATGGTGTGAAGCCTTGATAAAATATGCATTCGCTCCAAGTTGCAGACAGCAGGAATTTTCACCAAAGCTCAAAGCTGGAACATGGGTGACAAAGGACATTATGTTCAAAAGCGGTTTTTCGCTTGATGTGTGTTCAGCCTAGCAAGTATACACTCTCGCGTTCTTCGAGATTCTGGCAGAGGTGGGTCAAAAGACCACAATGTATTACGTTTCCATAGGCTTCACTTCACTTCAAATTGCTGCTGTACTCCAAGAAAAAAGGATCTGAAAGAGACGGTAGAGAGTGAGACTGAGGTTTATTAGGTATAATTCTCTACCTCATCTTTACCTTTAGCTTCACTTATTGCTCCCACTCTGATCTGATGGAGCCACAGCCATGAGAATTATTCTGAGACTCAAAAACTAAAGAAATATGGCTGTTTTTCTCTGTGTTTGTGTAGTTAGAAGGGAAATATTTCACCCAGGCTATTAGCAATAAACTTACAAACAGTCATCTCCCTGTTCTAGCGTGTAAAAGATAATAGAAAGCTGGACGAAAGCACAAAATACTCCAAAAATAAATGCTGCTTTCTCTCTCATGCTGGAGGAGGCCAAACCAGGAGATAATTAAAAGGGCATAAATCACGTTGATAAGGATGATGTAATTAAACACTAACACATTTCACTCAGAGTCTCTTGTGTTGAGAATGTTGAGAACACTCTCCGCTTGGAAAGAGACTGGATTGAAGAGATTTGAGCAAATGCTTATGAATGTGGGCAAAGATGTTTCATTTTCACAACCGAGACCTTTATTTTGTGCTAATGATAATAGTTACAGTGGCCCAAAAAAGTATTCGGACACTTTTGGACAACTAAGACACACTTTAAAATGTCATTCCATTGCATATACAATAACAAAATATGTAACCATGTGACATCTGCAGATCTTTTCTCAAAACTACTATAGTCTTTCTGTGAAGATTAGTTCACCAGAGATGTAGATCATCATATTAAGGTGAGACACTGCAGGTGAATAGGGTAAAATTTTTTACTAATAGTTATCGCCTTACTTACTGTCGCGGTGCACACAGTAGGGAGGAACGAGGAACACGGAGATGAGGATAAACTTCAAAATAATAGTCTTTAATGACGACATCAGGGCAAGACAAGGCAAGGTTGACACCGACAGGAACACCGAGAATAACGAATAACGAGTAGACCAGACCAAATCTAACTAAACAGGCAGGAACTAAATACACATGACAATCACTGATAATTACTAAAACACAGCTAGACAAGACTTAACTAATAAAATCACACTTAACAAGGACAGGAACAAGACCAAATATGGAAACAAGAGGCGTGAACACATGACAGAGGACTGACACTTACCTAGTTGATTGATTACATTGATAATTGCAAACATTTTTTGTATTACAAGTTTTCTAAAATGTTAGGTTTAAATATGCAAATGGGGCATTATTTAATGAAATATGCACTAATTTGCATACATTTAGTACAAAAATCTAAACACTAGATGAAGTCAGTTTCAAAATTCTTGTTTACTTTTTTTGACATATTACAGTTACATCTCATTTTGTCACTCAGACAGAAAACACTATATTTTGACAATTTTGGGGGGATTAAAATGTTGTGTATAATCAAGCAAATTATATATGAACAAATCCCTCTGTAAAAACCTTCAGGATATAGACAGGAATAAAAATGTAAAGTTTGGTGTGTGTAAGTGCTACTGAAGTGGAGATTTATGGCTCAGTGTAGGAGAAAAAACTCATTTTGAGAAAACGGCCTTTAAAAATATGTAGTGTAATTGAAATCTGTTGACACAAATAGATAAAGTGCTATAAAAGAAACACTTAACAGTGTCTTTTGGATGTTTTCGTTCTACTAGTCTGAAAAAACACTTTATGAGAAACCAAAAAGCCCAAAATCTCAAAATTGACAGGTGCATGAAAAAACAGTGTTTTTGCCTGCAGTGTCTCCCCTTAAGGATGGATAAATTCCATAAAGTCTGTCTACTAGAAAGTGTCCAAATAACTTTTGGTTAGTGTGTTTGTGCTGTATTGCTTTAATGTCTCTTGGTTTACTAATTTTGTTAAAATATGTTTTTGAGCCACTGTAGTTGCTCATTATGCTCATTAAACTATAATTAAATGTTCTCTATTAAATGCTATTTCTGGTTTATGTTCATTTATATAATTTCTATTCTGTCAAAATTTGTAGATTTTATTAATATTTTGTTCTTATGTTAATTTTATTCTATGTGCGGAGAGTCAAAAAGAATTTCACTGTAGTTGTACTATATGGTGTGACAAATATATATATATATATATATATATATATGTAATAAATGTTTTATAAAATTTGTATAAACTTGATCACAATTAATTAAAATTGTGGAGTAAATGGGTAACACTTTATTTCGATAGTCCACTTCAGACATTCTACTAACAGTAAGTAACTTTGCAAATACATGTCAACTAGCAGTCATTAGAGTATTAGTAGACTGTCTGTTCAATATCTTCTAACATTTTATTTTGATGGGTCCACAACATACAACTTTGCAAGTATATGTCAACTTATTCTGCTAACTCTAAACCGTAACAGTCTACTCTGAGAGTTAGTAGACATGTAGTTGCAAATTAATGAGAATTAGTTGACATGTAGTTACAAAGTTACTTATAGTTCGTAGAATGTCTAAAGTGGACTATCAAAATAAAGTGTAACCATTAAATGCAATTAATATGTATAAAATAAGCATAGATGTGTAAAGTGTGAACAAAAAAACAATAAAGATGTATATTTTGACATTAATATTTAAAATCAGAGCTGATTTGTTTGTTTTATTCCTTTATTCATTTCATTTCATTTCACATGTGACAGGTCCAGTGCAGCCACTTTTGTCTGCCAGCCAGCTGTGCTGCCTATCAATGCCTTATTAGATGACATGGGGCTCACAAAACAACATGCCTTTTTGGTACCGCCATTCCAAATATACCAAAAAGGCATGGAATACTTATGATCTAATTACAGTTCCTCTCCGAGTAGCTTCAGGGCTTACTGTCAGCCACTGTTCTTGCTCATCTGAGGGTCTTTACAACTGTGCATGTGCAAATCTTGTAAATGAATGCAGGCCGCTGTCTCATCCCTGCTGCCCAGTGAACTCTGAATCCATGAGTCTGTGTGTCTGGGCTCTGGGCTGGTGATGAGTTACAGAGGTATAAATCCCTTGTTATTTGGCACACAGAAAGGACTGCTCCATTGGAGGGTTTGTCACTGCAACTGCACCCCAAGACAGCATATGTGCATTCTTCGAAGGCTTGAAATCCCTGTGGCATGTGGTTCTGGGGCGTCATCCAGAGCTCCACCACCAGCTGAGCAGATTTAACTTGACAATTTGCCTTGTATGACTGTAGTCCTCATCCCAAAGGCCTGAACCTGAACAAAAATAAATAGTGGCATAAAAAACAGAGGAATAAAATAACTGGAGTAGATCTAAGGAAGCCTCTTTTGATAGAAAACTAAAAGGAATAAAAGCCTGTGTTGACAGATCGAGGGTTGGCATAAATGATATATGGGAATTCGAGCTCTATATCTGACATGAATTATATACCTCTCAAGTCTCACCATATCAACATGGAGGAAGTGAGATAACTGTGTTGTTTTATAGCCCTGATGTTGAGTCTTTGTGATTAGTATCCTCTCAAGGTGTTGAAGGATTGTTATGGCATGAAAAAAAGGAGAAAACAATGTTTAAACATGTTTCAGAAATAAAAAAGAAAGATTTCTCCATTTCCATAAAACAGTTTTTCCATTGATGCTATTCTTAGTAAACACTGAATTTGTAATTAGTCCTTGTGCAGGTAATGTATTCTAAGATGTTAATTCTAAATATTTTGAGACCACACACACTTACACAAGTAAAAGTTTTGATGAAAACAATTTCCATTGGATAAAAGGGGGAAACAACTTGATCAAACAATATCTTGATAAAGGGTTTCTTCATCATAGTGTTGATATCTGGTAACATGTCAAGACACGGTTCTGGTGCACACAGTCTCTCGTTTCTACTTGAGTTGGTCCACATGTTCCTGCTAAGCAAAAAATAGTTTCATTCATTTGCAATATTAATTCATTGCTGTGTAATGGATCTAAAAATAAGTTATGTATGATATGGAGATCAGTGATTCACATCTGTTTTAAACTAGCTTGCAGCATTAACACTCTCACAATGAATTAAAGAGATAGTTCACCCAAAAATTCTGTCAACATTTACTCACCCTCAAGTTGTTCCAAACCTTCCCCCCATCTTCTGTTGAGCAGAAGAAGATATTTTGGTAACACTTAAGTATAGGGGCTGACTCTCACTATTAACTTGTTGCTCATTAGCATATTAACATATTGGCTGTTTATTAGTATTTATAAAGCAAGCGCATATTCTGCATGCTCATATTCTACATCCCAAATCCTATCCAATAACTAAACTTAACAGCTACCTTACTGACTATTATTAGGCAGCAAATTAGGAGTTTACTGAGGCAAAAATCATAGTTAATTCTTTGTTAATAGTGAGAATTGGTCTTTAAAATAAAATGTGACTGACATTTTGAAGAATGTGGGTAACCAAACAGTTGCTGGTCCCCATTGAATTCCATAGTATGGGAACCACAAACTGGTTAAGGCTCGCCCACACTAAATGAATTTTCAAATCTTATCAGATTTTCAAAATGTGAGAGACCACAAACCTAAATGCAATAATAAAAAATAATAGATTTAACAGTTTTGTTCCTATAGCATGTGTCGCGATGTAACCAAAACGTCACACCACACACTAACAGATTCCATTCACAAACAAGCCTCAACTGTGAACACAGGAAGTCTTGCAAAATCTCTCGCGGTAAAACGTGACTTTAGAGTAAACAAATATTGGTTGACAGGCAAAAAGAAATGGCAATAATAGTGTTTGAATTGTTTTTTACAGAAAATTTGCGGAAATAAAAGAAACCAGTGCCTTTTATTTTACTTAAACCTTTATAAGTACTTATAAAAAGTACTTATGCACTATTCTATGTCATTTTTGTATTATAAATAGTAGTGCGTTCACACTGAAAATTCCAAAAAGAAAAATTGCAAAAAAGTTAATAAAAAAAAAAAACAAAGTGTGGAATGTTGGACACTTCATGCGTTCATCTGTCGGTGAGTAATACTTCCATCTTCCATCAGCTCGCTTTCTGATTGGGAGTCGTTTCATTCCACGTGACAATCTACAGTGTGTGTGTGTGTGTGTGTGTGTGTGTGTGTGTGTGTGTTTGTTTGTCCTCAGAGATCCCCCCACACAACAAGTTTCCTGATCATAAATATTCAACAAGTTTGATATTCATGATTTGAGATTGGTGCGGCACCAAATCTCATCATAAGATGATAAGATCATTTGTAGAACTATCACGGCTTTATCTAGGATTGTCGGAAGTGGAGAATTCAGACCAAAATCGGCCCGATTATCTTGTATTTTTTCCCCAGCTTTACCTACATTCTTCAAAATATCTTTTTCAGTGTTCAGCATAAGAAAGAAACTCATACAGGTTTGGAATAACTGCGTGAGTAAATGATGAAGGAATTTTCATTTTTGGGGAAAATATCTCTTTGACATGTTTGGATGCTTTTGTTTGATCTTAAAACATCTGAATGCCAGTTAAGCAACTGATAGTTTAAATAAATACAATGCAATTTAATTTATTAATATAATATAATATGCAGAGCTGTCACACACACACAATCGATCTCCGACTGCTACTGAGATAATCTGTGTCTTAGGTCATTCAATATGGTCTGATCTATTACCTATCAAAGGCCATCCAGCCGTTCCTACAGAGGCAGTATTAAATACAAACCCAAACCTCATTGATCTCCTCTCACGAGGGCTATGAAAACAATGAGTGTGTGGAGTAATGTTTCACAGAGGAAATGTTTGGAGTAGATATCTCTGAAAAGGTGGCAATGTAACCTTTAAATAAAAACATGGTTCAGATAAGCACAGAAAAAAGCTTTCAGGCTTTGAAAGAACACGGGACATTGTACTCTATTTATCTTTTGTCGCTGCAGAGATATGATTGTTTGCAAGTCTTTAGATTAGTTTGTAGGCCAAATGTTAAGCATAGAATGTATTGTCACTTTATTTTCCATTGCTACAAGAGTTTAGACAGATAAAAGACTTAAATTAACATATTTTGGTTAGTAAAAGAACATTATGATGCAATACAATTATAACAAATATAAAAATAACACACAATAAAATATAATTTATCGTAATAACCAAGCTATCATGACATGGCAACAAAATCGTCTGGCCTGTGTGTCTGATATCTGAAAGAAATATTTCCCAACTAACAAGGTGGCTGCTTTCCCTTTATGCTCAATTTGATGCCTCCCACTTTCATCAAGATGTTCTGCACTGAACCACCAAGTCAGAGCCTCTCTTGAATATAATATACAGTCTCAGTACAAAATAAAGCTCAGACCGCCACAGTACAACTAAGAGATTCCAACTCCTCTTTGTCTGCCATGCCGCTCACAGTAGAGATAAATGTGCGGCTGGCTGACTGTTAACACAGCAGGCAGGTAGACTTCCTTTGAGTTACTGCTTTCATCCAGCGTACTTCCAGAGCACTATGAAAGTTGATGATGCTGAGCAATTTCAGCTCTGACAGAGTTGCTGTAGAAATGCTGCCAACAGAAAGGCAATACATTTAGCAGCGTGCATTACAGGTGCATTTTCATTTGAGAGGCAATTACTCTCTGCAGTAAAATAGCTTTCTCACAAAGACAGCTCCACCACTGGAGGGCTGGTGATTTGTTGTGGCAGGCTACTTGGCAGGAAGTACAGGACTGATGCTGGTTTTCCAAACCATTGTTTAAAAAAAACGGTAAATTTGTAAGCAAATTACTCCACCCTGTCCCATTTGTCCCATCTGAACCGGGATTCGGTCACGTGTGCAACTCTTACAATTCAAACTTGTCATTGCATGCATGGAATGTGCTAGTAAAACAAATAAGGTTGACATCAAACTCTTCAGGCTCCACCAAGCAATCTTTGGTTAATTAATTCTCTTAGACGAAACCACAAAATATTAGTTTCTACCTGTTTCTACCTTCTACTATTCACAAGCTATTTTTTTTTAATTGTCAGATGCCAGTGATTTTCATTAAAATTAACATAAATATACCTTTTTTTTCTTGTTGTATATTGAATATTGAGTGTCATTTCCACTACAAAAATCAATTTTGCACAGATTAGTGTACTAGTGTACTTAGTGTACCCAAGTTTTAAATGAAATATGGGAAATATATTTCTATATATTATGCAAAAAGTTTAAAATATTGTTTAACTGTAGGAAATTGTCAGGGTTCTGTCACTTCGGGCTAGTGTTATTCATGGTTTTGTGACAGAGCCCTGACACTCCCGTCTTGTCCTGTTTTATGTGGGTGCGCGTGCGCTCTCTTGTCTGCGTGCCTTGTTTCGTGTTGGAGCGTGGTGTTCGGATCCAGGCACTCATGTCTTGAGTTTCGGTTTTGTGTCGGGGTTCGGACACTCACGCTCCATGTTCTGTCTCGTTGTGTGAGCGTGCGGTCTCGAGTTCGCTCGGCCGCGCACTCTTTTGTCCGTGTATGTTGTGTTTTGTGTTGCACGCAGTTCGTGTTTTTATCGGCTGCGTGCATTCATGTTATGCCTTGTGCTGTGTGGCACGCAGCTTGTGTTTTTCATTGGTATGGCAAGCCAAAAGGGTCAGATTTACGCGATAGATAAATCGCGTTAACATACAAACGCCGTCAAATACGGCGTTTTAAACAGTATTTGCGGCGCAAAATATGCCGTTGTGATTACAAACGCCGTAAAAACCGCGCGAAAATACGTCAATGGCGCCGTATCTGCCGGCGTTTTAGTGCACATGAAAAGCGCAGCTTTTTACAACGTTCATATTACCATATGACGCTGTAAAAAAAACGCCGTTTAAAGGCCAATTCACACCGCACAGACAAACGCCAACAAACAAGTTGGCTGTTGGATTTAGAATTTTATTAAAAATAACTGTCATGTTCACACTGCCCCAACAAACACCAACAAACTTCGAGTCACAAAGAGTCAAGTAACACGGTGTCTACACCGGACGCGACAGTTGTCCCATCGCGACGCATCCAGTGTACAGCGTCACTGATTATAATCAATAGAACCTCTATTGTATTTTGTCTCGTTGCACCGCGCCACTCGCGTCTGGTGTTGATGGTGGAAGTCTTATTGGGGACGAAACTGATGATCCTGTAACCAGAATCAAAATTTTATTGTTATTAATGTCTTTGCGTGTCATTCTTCACCTGAAAACATGGCGAATAAAAAGGAAAGAGGCCGTGGGTGGAGCACGCTTTAAGTGAAATATGCGCATCGTCATGGAAACGGTTCGTGGCACGTCAGAGTTTGTTGTAGTTTGTTGGAAAACCCTTTCACACTGCTCAGACATTCCACGACCAACAAACGCCGATTAAGCATGTTCAGTCGGGTGAAAACAAACTCCAACCAACGCCAACAAACGCCAACAGGGGTAACACACTGATCCAACAGACTAGTTTGTTGGAGTTTGTTGGCGTTTGTCTGTGCGGTGTGAACTGGCCTTTAGTTGCACAGAGCGCTCGTCACTTATGGCGTTTTGCTTATAGTATAATGAGCCACGCCCATTGATTTCCACAGCCAGTAATATCGAACAGTTGTCACCCAATCAATGATGCACAGAACCAGACCAGAACAATTCAGCACAGATCATTTGTGGTAATCCAATTTGCATGAGTTATTTGCCATTAAATAAGCAGAAACCTCATATCATTGATATTACCTAACAAGTTAAAGTAAATACATTAGAAAACTGCACGCTCTCAAGGACGTGCATTTAATTCATGCGCAGAATAGTCACACACTGGATGAGAAGCACAGCGCTCACAGGTACAACTTACAGGTATTGCACCCAATTCAAGACAGCAGTCAAACAGCTCATATAAAATCCCACTTCAGGAATGAACAAAGTTGCATCGATGAGTTTGAAGTACGGGAGAAAGGCGATCTATGGCTATAATTAGCTCCCTATATAAAGCATATGGACAGAAAGACAAACTTTGTGCGGAAAGATACACAATCTTTCAGCCTAGAATTAAGTCATGAACATTAACAATAATTTGGGACAAATATAATGTGATTGTTTTTTTTTTTTTTTTGGTAAACTATGTAAATGGCACTCTGTGGTGCAGCAGGATTTGGAACAGCATCCTGAGTCGCAGGACAGTCTTTAACTTTAAATTAATGTTGTTCAACTGAATGTACAAATCAAGCTGTTAGCTGAAATATCCAAGAAATAAAAAACACCAGGTGCAGTTTATGTGTCAATCAGATGCGCACTAGTTTCGTTACTACAGCAGCAGCAGAGTATTCTTTCAGAATCATCCTGCCTCCAATTCGATTAATATTAAATTAAAGTGCTATACTATACATATTAA
This sequence comes from Onychostoma macrolepis, assembly GCF_012432095.1. Taxonomy (NCBI): domain Eukaryota; kingdom Metazoa; phylum Chordata; class Actinopteri; order Cypriniformes; family Cyprinidae; genus Onychostoma; species Onychostoma macrolepis. Next base: position 14,475,100 of record NC_081172.1, on the reverse strand, counting down.
AAAAAAGACTCTGAAGGGGGGGACTCTGGTCTGGTTCTGTGCATCATTGATTGGGTGAGAACTGTTCAATATTACTGGCTGTGGAAATCAATGGGCGTGGCTCATTATACTATAAGCAAAACGCCATAAGTGACTAGCGCTCTGTGCAACTAAAACGGCGTTTTTTACAGCGTCATATGGTAATATGAACGTTGTAAAAAGCAGCGCTTTTCATATGGACTAAAACGCTGGCAGATACGGCGCCATTGACGTATTTTCGCGCGGTTTTTACGGCGTTTGTAATCACAACGGCATATTTTGCGCCGCAAATACTGTTTAAAACGCCGTATTTGACGGCGTTTGTATGTTAACGCGATTTATCTATAGCGTAAATCTGACCCTTTTGGCTTGCCATACATTGGCTGCGTGCTTTCATGTTGTCATGTCTTGTGTGAACGCGCGGCTTATGAGTATTCTTATTAGGTGCGTGTTTGTGTCCTGTTTAGCACATGGCTGGTGATTTGTGTTGCTGGCCATGTGCTTGTGTTTTTGTTTTGTGTGAGCACATGGCTTTTGTCTTAGTTTTATGTGTGCCATGCGCTCTCATGTCAATTGTCTTGACCCCACCCATCTTGTTTCCTGATTATTGGTTAATTTGCCCCACCTGTTTTTCTCCTTACCCTCCTAATTTGCTCCCTTTATAATCTCCTTGTGTTTGCAGTCCTGTGCCAGTTCGTCATCTATATTCCTGTGGATGTATCCTTGTGTTTGCCTTGCCTCGGTTTTCCCCTACGGGGTAGTTTGGTTTGTTTTATTTATTTTTTATCAGTAAAAGCCCATTCTCCTGCACCACTGAGTCCTCGCCTCATCCCTTCACCGCAACCCTGACAGAAATTAAATAAAATGCTATAACATGAATATGAAATTAGCCTCAGCATGACAAAGGAGAAGGCCTTTTATTTAAAAAATAAATGTAATTTTCAAAATATTCCAGTATTCCAAAAAATATTCCAGTATTCCAAAATGTACTGTAATTTCCATCACAGAATTCTATTAAACACTTACAATATTTCAGATATGATGGAAAGAACATTAAGAAGAGAGAAGAAATTATTTTTAAATTATTTAGACATTTTAAATTATTAAGAAATTAAATTAAAAAATCTATATTATATTATATTATTAATAGTAGCATAATCTTCTGCAATATTTGCCTGCTGGTTATTTATCCTAAAAACGTTTAACTTTAATATGCCATTTGTGTTATATTATAGTGGTAACAAGTCTCTGCAAGCTTTCATTGGTTGTAATATAATATAATAATAACCATTACCAAAGTCCACAGAGCCAAAAGTGCCCATAGTTGAAAAAAAAAACAAAAAAAAAAAAACTAAAACTTGTAATCTGAAAAAAGTGTTGCCTTTTAGCACTTTTCTTTTTACTTTGAGAAAGGAATGCTTATTGCTAAATGCTAATCTACAATACAAATTTCAACATGCATACCGTAGTTTTCACTCACAACCAGATCATATTCACTTCATATTCTGGTTCTGAAAGTATTCCACACTTAAAAATCTTCGTTTAATCCTCAACAGTCCCTATCTGATAGAACTGGACTGAAATATGCCAAAAAACCACATATCTATATTGCTATCTGTAGGCAACCAGTTGAGCGTAAACCAATCTTGCACATGGCCCTTGTGATTGAAATCTGTATTTTCTATTACCTCTCTATAAACAGATGGCAGATAAGAAATGCCAGCAGCTTTGAAAATGCCACCTCCCTGGTTCCTTCCAGTAGGATGAAGTGTAGCCTGCAGAATGGGGTTCTCCGTGGTGGTACGGGAATGATTACCCCCAATCTGTCTTTGAGCTGCAAAGCTTCCCCATGGACTGCCATGACAGCTCAGCTCAGAGGACAAAATGAACATTTTTCACCGAGCAAATTGCTGGCTTGGTGTGATACGGATTTGCGCTAATTGACAGATGATGTGTTTCCACAGTTCTTTATGAAAGTTAATTGAAATGAAAGCAGGACTGTGAACCTTTGACCTTGAAGCATGCTTCATAATAGTGAGGCATGACCAGGTATAAGAGACAGATTCTTATCACAACACAATACTGAAAGGCACTTGAATGAAAAAATGCAGAAATATATTCATCAATTTATACACATTGTTTGAGCAGCAATCTTCATTCTCTCATTCTTCAAGAGTTTTATTAAATCTCTACATGGTTGCTGCTGATTACAGCTTACCCTAGGACACCCAAGACATGTCATACGCAAAGTAGACATTTCATAAATCATTTAATTAGGATTCCATTAGTGAATTAATCTGCCAGCTGCATGCCGTGATAAGACAGTTCACCAGAGGGTGTCCGGGGAATTTACTCATGTCTGTCTGTATCTAAAATGGCCTGTCTGTCACAGTACTGTGGGGTTTGGAAGGCTGTTTCTGAAAATGACTTGCCTTATGAATGTTCACCTCACGCCGCAGTGACAGCGGGCAGATTGCTCTCCGTTGCATGCTGCCAAAGCTGTGCGACAGAAACGCTCATCACAATACTCCTATCTGGAGAAATTGGAAAGGCATGAAATCAAGGTCAGGTAACATCAAGCTATTTGTTTACCTACAGATTCTTCAATCCAGGGGTGAAAAGGAGATTTTGGAATCACTTTAGATTTAGTTTTTTATCTTGACTGGCAAGATTGCAGTAGAGAAAGGTTATAAATAGCAGATAAAGCCCGTAGAAAATGTGCCAGTGACATGAATTCCAGAGTACATGACTGACTCAGATGAAAGACAGAAACATATTGCAAGCCAGGACTAAAAAAAAGGGGAAGGAGTATCTCCAAAACGCAGTCTGCCAGTGAATGGAATGGTCATAAATTTGTAGGTTTTGAGCGGAGTTCATTTACTGTCTTGTCTTTCATTGTAAAGTCTGAGATGAAATACAGCTATATGTTTGCACATCATTGTGGTTGTGATATTGTAGCGTGGAGCCAGTCCAGCACACAAACCACCACTTACATACGACTCTCACTGAAGTCAAACTCCATCCATTTATAGCACAGTGCACAGTGATTGCTTCACCTTTGGCTATGTTTAGGTGGAATGGCACAATATCAGAAGAAAAATTAAAGTGGTTATAATGTTTGTTCTCTTGGTAGCAATTAAAAGTAATGTGCCATCATTAATCTATTACAAATCAAATATAGACACATAATAACTTTGACTATATACAGTGCCTTGCGAAAGTATTCATACCCCTTCATTTTTTTCACGTTTTATGTTGTTGTTATATATATATAAACTGAAATAAGTATTCATACCCTTAACTAAATATTTAGCTGAAGCACCTTTTTACAATCTCAAGTCTTTTTTGTTTGATGTGACAAGCTTTGCTTATAAGCATTTGGCAATTATCTGTCATTCTTCTCCTCACCTCCTCACCTCTCAAGCTCTGTCAGGTTGGATGGGGGCAGATGCACATTTTCAGGTTTCTCCAGAAATATTTGATTGGGTTCAAGTTCTGGCTCTGGCTGGGCCACTCAAGGACATTCACAGAGTTGTCTATAAGCCACTCCTGCTGTGTGCTGGGGGTCATTGTTCTGTTGGAAGGTGAACCTTCTGCCCAGTCTGAAGTTCTGAATGCTCTGGACTGAGTTTTCATTAAGGCTATCTCAAAATTTTGGTGCATCGAGCTTTTCTGCTACTCTTATGTGTCCCTCAGTCCCTGCTGCTGAAAACAGCCCCACAGCATGAGGCTGCTACCAGCACACTTTACTTTTGGGATGGTACTCTGCAGGTGATGAGCAGACCTGGTTTCCTTCAAACATGATGCTTAGAATTGAGATTCATCAGACTGAGGGTCCTTTAGGAGCTTTTTATGCAAATTCCAAGTGTGTTTTTCATGTGTCTTCACTGAAGAGAGGATTGAGTTTGGCCACACCGGCATTAAGCCCAGATCGGTGGAGTGTTGCAGTGATGTTTGTCCTTCTGTAGATTTCTCCTATCTCCACACATGATCATGGAGCTCAACTAGAGTGACCATCATGTTCTTGGTCACCAGTCTAGACAAGGCCCTTCTCCATCATATCTGTTGTTTAGTTTGGCCAGGAGGCCAGCTCTAGGAAGAATCCTGGTTGTTTCAAAGTTCTTCCATTAAGGGTAACAGAGACTACATGCTTCTGTGATTTTTCAGTGAAGCAGAATTTTTTTTTTTTAACCCTTCCTTCAGATGTGTGGCTTGACGAAAACTTGTTTCTGAGCTCTACAGGCAGTTCTTTTGTCCCCAGGGCTTGGTTTTTGCTCTGATATGCATTATCAGCTGTTAGACTTTTTATTAAGATGTGAGTGCCTTTCCAAATCATTCCCATTCAATTGAATTTGCCACAAGGTAACTTCACTCAGAGTGTAACATCTACAAGCAATATGAATGCTCCTGAGCTAAAATTTCAACTGTCCCAGATAAGGGTATGAATACTTATGCAATGGAATCATTTAAGTTTTTTATTTTTAATAAATTTGCAGATGTTAAAAAACTGTTTTTTTTTTTGCTTTACCATTATGGTGTATGGAGTGTGGACTGATGTGAAAAAGTAATTTAAATCAGTTTAACATAAGGCAGCAACATAAAAAAAAAAAAAAAATTAAGGGTACTTTTGCAATGCATTGTATATCAAGGACATTCAGTCCATATAGGCTGTGCATGCTCTGCATAACCAAGCCATTTGAGAGACTGGCAGAGGGACTGGGACTAGCTAAATATTAACATTGCAATAGATTCCATTGTCATTTGAGGTGTAACATAAAGCTTAATAAAATATTGGGATTATGCATGTAACTGTCTGTAAATGTTTTGCCAAACGACAATAATTTTTTGCAAATCTTTGCCAACTATATGGAGGGATTCAGGTGAGTGGATACACAACTGCTTTGGCGTCTGCATTCTACTGCTATGAATTGTCACTGCTGGCATGCGGGTGATTTCATGCACAAGTGGAAAAATGTGCTGTTGATGACAGATCTCGATTACAGAAAATTACATTGTACTTGATGCAAAACTAACTCAGCTAAATATATATGCAGTATATATGAAAGTCTACTGCAAACATTACTTCTTACTTATTTAGGGGATTTGACCAAAACATGTTGAAGGTACATGTTATTTGGGAACATGCTTGAGCAAACTAATCAAAGTGAAAATGTCTCTGCCACTGATTGGCTATTCCTGGCCCTGCTTTTAAAACAAAGCCTTGGTGTTTCTTATTCATCATCTGTGATGAATTAGATTGCATACCTGGTTATTTGTACCTAACCAAATTTGCACCTAATCAGAGTGGGGAACTACTGTGTAACTTCAAGAAAACAGAAGACTATGAAGGCCACATTTACAGTGTCATGATTATTTTTCAGTAACATCTGGCACAGATCAGATCTTGTTGTATGCATTTAAATAACAAAAAACACATACAACTTACATCAATTGTTTATTTTTATACCAAAAGAAAGAAAAAAAAAAAGCCTAAAAAGTCTAAAATTAGACATGTCTGAAACAATCTAACTTTTTTATTAATAAAGTTTATCATTCTTTGTATGAGTGCATAGAAGAAATGATACTAGGAAAACATTTAAAACACAAACAATCCAGCTCAGAGGCTCCACTGTGATTATACACAAAGCTAGTCCAAGTCTTTATGGTATCCAGCCTTTATGAGTATGACATGGACAATTATCACACCAGACCCGAAAACCCATCTCTAACCATTCCACTGTACAGAGGATAGTACTGCCAGAGGCGGGCCTGGTCATAGAGCCATAAACAGATAATAACTTAATGGTAGACCAATTTGGAAGCAGCTGGAAGCAGGTCTGTAGAAGCAGCTGTTTTAACTCAGACATACACACATGGACACACACTGTATGCATGCACTGGCACACTCAAACACCACCACAACAACCTCAAGACATCTGATTTCTGCTGCATAGCTTATTATATTTGCATTTTATACATGATTAGTGAATATGCCGGCTCTTACAGTAGATACATGTGTGCAGACACACACTCACACATTGCTCATAATCCCTTAGCTTCTTCACACAACAATACACATACAGTGGCATGAACATGCAAATACACACATATGAATTTTTGACTTTAGAATTAACTTGTGTCACATTCTAAATATGTCAAACCTTTAATTGGCAAACTAAGGCGAACATTTTTTTCAAGAAATAACAATAATAATAAAGATAGGAAATAAGCATTAAAATGGGATCAAAACAAAGAAAAATGAAATAAGCAACTAAATATAGAAATAAATGATAATAAATAAATATTTACCTATTTATTTTATAATAATAGTAAATAAATAAATATTAAGGAAATTGATGAATAAATAAATAATTAAATATGCATGCAAGTAAATAAATAAACATTTGAGTAAATAAATAAACATGCATGTAAATAAATAAATAAATCCAAACTGTTTATCCTCTGTAGGGTCACGAATAAATAAATTAATATACAAGTAAGCAAGTAAATAGACAGTCAGAGAGACAGATTGATCGATACATACATACATACATAATATATAGGCTAGAAACATGTAAATGCCAATGGCTAATTAGTGTGATAGTATAATTATCTGAGTTTCTAATATGTCATGACCTGAAATTTTGTCAGTTTAGTGTCTTCTTTTGTCTAGACTTTCTTCAAAACACAGCTTTAAATAAACAAGGTAAGACCTACTGAATTTCCAGATAATTTCCTGGTGGATTAATTAAAAGCGAACAAATCTCAACTGGGATGTGAAACGAATATCCATGTCGACAATGAGAATTAAACCAGGATATCTATATAAATCTAGGTTAACTAAATTTATATTCAAACTTCACTTCACAACATTTTACAGCATATCGCTCATTACCATGCCTTTCTTTTGCTGGTGCACTGTAAGGGTTAAAACGCACATTTGCAAATGTCTCTTTGATTACAGATTCAGAATCTACAGCTATAGCCATATATCTGCCAGACCATCGGGGTGGAACTGAATTCATTACCCCACTGGACCCACAGTCCCATTCCTCATTAGTTCAGCCTAACTTCATGGGAATAAGACATCTCAATGAAGATCCATTTCATATGATTTAGAAAACTAACAGCTTATGCATATGGTCTCACCGTTACTTTGTCCAGAATCTATTGGCATTCTTAAACTGTAAATAAATCAATGCATTTGATATGTGGTAAAGCAGTACATGAATATTTATATGTGCATATATTATGGATCAGAGGGCACTTATGGTCACATAGCTTCAGGACACATATTGCCCTCTGCTGGTTGCTGCAGCACTCGTCTGCGGTCTGGGACGACATGTCTAAAGTCCTCATTAGAAAACCGTTGTGCACATTCCCGCGGCCACAAGCTAAGATACTGTAATTTTGTGGCTTGGACGGCTCCGCTCTCTCACAGGAGTTCTCCACTCCGCTTACTGATTTACTGTACTGATCTCATAAGCACAACTCAGACTGTTCATATTACTGCTGTCCACCCCAAACACAATACATCAATCAAACCCACACCTGTAATATTGCTCTTTTTAAAAGACTCACATTACTCAGGGAATATGAGAGTTGGCAGCTTGGAAACAAAATTCAAGTCTTATCATTCCTGTATTGACTTGTAAGCCTATTTTAAGGCTGAGACAGCAGCATCCTGTACAAAAATAAAATCCTGCAGGTATGGTTTGTGTCAAAACACAAGGAACCAACCATTTGTTTGAGTTAAACTAAGCAACACATCTAAGCACAGCTTGTTACACATACACATTACTGACCAGTGTGCCTGGAAAGCCTCAAAAAGAGAGAAGCCAACCTCGCCAAAACAGTGTGGAGAGAGATTTGTACTTCCATTTCTGTTAACTATCAAAGCACTCGATAATATCCAATAATATTATAGGGGAAAAGACACTGTCCTTACAGAAGCCAGTGAAATAGATCCATTTGTGGATCACGTTCTTTCTGTTAGTCACACAGATATCCTTTCACAATAAAGACGAGTAATTAAACAGCATAGAAAGCAAATTATGCGTTCTATCTAACTTGATTGTGTTGTCTGAGTGAACCAATTTATTGCAACACTATACCTTTTGGAAAATGTACAAAGATTCCCAAGGAGAGAGAGAGGGAGAGAGGTTGTATTGTGCTCGTCCTCTATCAGGAATCTCAGTCCAAAAAACTCACAATAGCAACTTCATAACGGAGTAAAAAACAGCCCCAGGCTGCATACCTCCACTAGTTCTTATTCACAGCTGTGAGAATGAGGCACATGATCCCTCATTTGCTCTTCCTATTGAAAGAAGTACATGGAAAATTAACTTTCAGTATTTCTGAAGGTTAGTTGGACATGCTGGTTTTGGTTGTTCATGCAAAAGTTATGACAAATGCCTATGACATATGACAAACTTTACACTGCAGCAGAGAAGCTGCATTTAATAGGCATATAAATTACATACATAGAAATAATGTCATGAAATTAATGTTTTGAATATAAAATAATTTCTATCATGACAACTCTCAGAAGATTTTAGCATGGTAAATGCTAATATATGACAATGTTGATATATTTGGTCTTGGCAGAATAGATCTGCTACACTGCTGCTGCTGAATTGCTGAAAAAAAGCAAGTATAGGAACTTGCTACTGCCAATACATATACATACAGTGCTGTGAGTATTTAAGACATACTGCTGCTGCACAAATAGCATATACAATAACCTGTAGCAGATCTATACAGGTGGAGCTGGGGAGGTGGAGGGTTTCAGAGGAACTCTGAAAGAGCGCTGCTAGCTGTTCTGGAGAAAGCTAACCAGCCATTTAAATGTAAAGCAGCAAGCATTGGCTGCATATACAACATGAACCAATCAGGTTATGCCAAGTAGTTTAACGCTGTCAATATCATCAATTTGTATTAACGACCCATCAGCCTGCGCCACCTAGAGTTTTATGACAGAACTTGGCATGAATACGTAAACATGGAAAAATCATTTAAAATATAAATATCATCAATTTGGAAATTACATTTATAAATCATAAAACACATACTCCGCCATGACAATTGCTCTGAAGTTGCATTTTCTTCACACACTCTCTCAGAAAAAAAAAAAAGAAAGAAAAAAGCTGCCACTGCGGCAGTACCTATTCAAATGGTACACCTTTTTACCTAAAGGGTCCCTACCGGGACCTTAAAGGTACATACTAATACCTAAAGTGTGCATATTAATACCTAAAATGTACAAAAGTGTATCTTTTGAAAAGTGACAGCTTTTGCACCTTTTTTTTTTCTGAGAGTGCAGAACGAAAGCTGCTTCTTATGCTACACTGCAAGAGTCATTCTCTTAATCAGCGTTTTGAGGGTTTTTTTAACCACATTGACAAATTGTTTTTGTTTAGTTTGTGTTGTTGTTTGTTTTATTGTTTGTTTTGTTTTGTTGTATTGATAGAATATAATATAATATATATATATATATATATATATATATATATATATATATATATATATAAATTATTTGTTTGGTTTTATCATTTTAAATAAACAAACTGCATTTACCAAATGGGGCAACAACAACAACAAATAAGCTTAATGCTCTGAAAACTGGCATGACAATATGACCAAAACAAACAAACAAACAAACAAAAAAAAACAGATAATTGGAGATTTTTAAAGCATTAACAAAACATAAAAAGTACATAAAGTTCTTAATTAATTTATAGTTTCTGTAATGTCATGACTGATAAATGTACATGCCAAAATGGTTTGGCTCATATATGTCAAGGTTTCAACTACTCTGCTCTAAACTGTAAATGTGAATAATGGGAAACGTCTCCTTGTCTCAGCTGTGAATGTTCATGAGCTGCAGTCAGAATGCCGGAGTTTTCTCCCGTGGGAATTCAAATAAAATCATCATTGTTGAAAGATTTTGGCATGAACGCCAAAAGGCAGAGATTTGCATGGAGTCATCTTAACCCTTTGCAGTGCAAATGTTTGCTTTCCAGCGTCCATGAGCAACTACCTCAGACCTCAGTTTATACATACTCTATATATGTTTTAAGGTTCTCTCTCCATTTGCAGATATGACATTTCTAAGTTAACATGAAGTTGCTGACTAGGTTGTTTTAATATAGCCTGACTTTGAGAGAATGAGGCGGGTGTTGTAATGAAATAAGCCTGCAATTAATTACGATTATTGCTGGTATCATTTACACGACTGCAGTTATAAATCATTGAAGTTGTTTACCACAGAAATGCATCTTAAAAAGTTCTCAGCAAAGTGTTTCTTCCAGACCTCTTTCTAACAGCCAAGGAGGCAAGGACATGGATAAACAAACAACTCAGCGTTCTACATCAGAGCTCATGGCGTATGAAGATAACACACTAAATTATTAAAAGCTCAGTTGATTAGACTGTTGTGCCACAGTCTTTGTGCTATTTTCATCCTAGGATCAGGTCAAACACACCAGCTCTGATTTCACACACACACACACACACACACAGAGAGAGAGAGATCCCGTGTGTACAAACTGTCTGCAGTGCTTCCATGGAGCCCACTTGCATTTGCCCCAGGATGCAACCTTTCTAAAATCTCCATTTTGACATGACAAGTTTAAACAAAGCAATTTCAAGCGCAGCTGCACCTGCCGTGTCCGCAAACGTCCTCTGCACTGTCTAGCGAGAAGACAATCATTTGTCTCGTTACACGGCTGAAATGAGCTCAGGATCTCTCTCGCTTGCTTGCAATGTGGGTCTGTTTGGACAGAAATTGGTGTGAAGAAAATATGTTGTTCAGATGGTGAAAAAGTGCACGAAAACAGTGCACACCATAATTGAGCTATTATATGGGGTTCAAATGTTTCAAAAACATTGCATTCAGTACAACACAAAGACAAATACCGTAGTAGTTTAGACATACCAGAAACAGGAAAATAGGAAAAAGCTCTATCCAATCAAATATTTTTAAGCAAATCCGTCTGTACCTCATGCAGAGATACTGCCACATCCATTGAGATTCTGAGAGACCACTGCATCACCATTTGCAATCTTCATGAATATGGATGCTCCCCTATTTTCATTCACAAGGACACACTTGTGAAAAAGAAAGAAATGATATTAGCTTAGAGCGTTAAACGGTTTGGGGCTTTCTGAACTCCTTACATGGGTGTGAGCAGGTTTTAACAGTGCTGAGGGACCGTTAAGGATAAGTGAGATTTGAGGAAGGATTTAAATAATGGCTGATGTGAAGACCACTGGAAGGGAAGAGACACATGCGTGGCCATGTACCAAACACAGAGGAGGTTAACATAACAGAAATACATACAGTAAAGTTAACATAACATAACATAACATAACATAACATAACATAACATAACATAATATAACATATAACATAAAAAAAAAAAAAAAAAAATATATATATATATATATATATATATATATATATAAAGATTGTTATATTATAGTGATAGTTGTGTTTTTTAACAAATAAATAGAGTACACACAAAGACTGAAATATGAGTTAATAACAAATGAAACTCTCCATTATAAAGAGAAGATAAAATCTAGTTTAAAACACACCAAAGTCTTAGATCTTCATGTAGTTTTTAAAAACTTTTATATAATTTTCAAAAAGTTTCCGTTTAATGACTAGTAGTAGAAACATAAAAAGTACAAACATATTTTCCTTCCTTCTATCTTTATTAATTTATAACTATACATTAAACATGAACACACACACACACACATATATATATATATATATATATATATATATATATATATATATATATACAGGTGCATCTCAATAAATTAGAATGTCGTGAAAAAGTTCTTTTTTGTAAGTTTTGTAAGTTCTTGTAAGTTATTTCAAAAAGTGAAACTTTCATATATTTTAGATTCATTGCATTTAAAGTAAAACATTTCAAAAGTTTTTTTTTTCTTTATTTTTAATTTTGATGATTAGAGCTTACAGCTCATGAAAGTCAAAAATCAGTATCTCAAAATATTATAATATTTACATTTGAATTTCAATTAATGACCATCCCTACAGTATAAATTCCGGATATCTCTTGTTCTTTGAAACAACAATAATGGAGAAGACTTGGCAATGATCCAGAAGACGAACATTAACGCCCTCCACAAAGAGGGTAAGTCACAGAGGGTCATTACTGAAAGGTGTGGCTGTTTACAGAGTGCTGTATCAAAGCATATTAAATGCAAAGTTGACTGGAAGGAAGAATTTGGGTAGGAAAAGGTGCACAAGCAAAAGGGATGACTGCAAGCTTGAGAATACTGTCAAGCAAAGCTGATTCAAACACTTGTGAGAGCTTCACAAGGAGTGGACTGAAGCTGGAGTCAGTGCATCAAGAGTCACCACGCTCAGACGTCTTCAGGAAAAGGGCTACCAAGCCACTTCTGAACCAGAGACAACGTCAGAAGCATCTTACCTGGGCTGTGGAGAAAAAGAACTGGGCTGCGTTCCCCAAAAGCATTGTAAGCCTAAGAAGTTAGTAAAAACGATCGTACGACTGATCTTAATATTACGGTCCGTTTCCCAAAAGCATCGTAACTTAAGTAGCACTTGAAAATCATCGTAGATCTACGAGTACTCTGGAGTAATCGTAAAGCCCTATGTGCATCGTAAGAAGACAGAATTATGAGGTCACCTGCAGGACAATCGGCAGATTACACCTGTAACTTTATTCAAGTGCAATGTGATTATAATTAAAGCTTTTGATTGTACTTTATTGCACACTTTACAATGTTTAAAAAAAAAAATAATAATAATAATATATATATATATATGAAATTAGGCAAAATAATTAAAAAAGGGCAGATAACCAAAAAATCAACGCATCTAAATTAAATGACTGAACAAAAAAGAAAGAATAAAAGAAGTAATGTAGGAAATGCTTCAAAGACTGGGAAAAATAGGGATAAACTCATAAAAATCTGTCAATGGCTTGATGACATGCACGAAAACCAAATAATGTCTCTACAGATATTATATACTATATAGAATAATATTAATTTACAAATATAATATGAATGTACCATATAATATATAATACAATATTAATATATAAAGTAGATTAATATTATACTTATCACTTATATACTTATTATATTTACTTATATTATATACTCTAGCAATCTCTATTCTAATTCTATTTTATCTATCTGTCTTATTTTTATAAAAAACAAACAAACAAACAAAAAACACACACACAGACACTTGACCCTCTATCAATTGCATATTTATTCTGCCTGCTTTTCTTGAAAAACTAACACTAGCTTTCTTTTTTTCTATTCTATCTACTTGTTTCTTATACATAAATAAAAAAAATAATAATAAAAAAAAAAAAAAAACACCAGGTTACTTTTTTCGATATTCTATCTACTCGTTTTCTTTAAAAAAATAAAATAAAAATAAAACCTTGCTACGTGTACTGTGTTAGGTTAACCGAGACTTGTCATAGCACTTCCATGTTGTTGCTCTTTTGTTAGGCAGAATTAGGTTAACATTTCAATAAACGAGCGTGTACTACAAATATAAGCCATTCTATAAATTGATATTTCAGCACTTGACCAACGGATAGCGACTCCTAAGTAGCACTTAAAGCATGGCTACGTGCGATTGTGTTAAGTGCATTTTTGGGAAATGCACGTGAAACAATAACGAACGTTCGTAAAATGACTCGTCTGAAGTCCACAGTCAACGCAGCCATCTACCAGGAAATTTTAGAGCACTTCATGCTTCCTTCTGCTGACAAGCTTTATGGAGATGCTGATTTCATTTTCCAGCAGGACTTGGCACCTGCCCACACTGCCAAAGGTACCAAAAGCTGGTTCAATGACCATAGTGTTACTGTGCTTGATTGGCCAGCAAACTCACCTGACCTGAACCCCATAGAGAATCTATGGGGTATTGTCAAGAGGAAGATGAGAGACACCAGACCCAACAATGCAGATGACCTGAAGGCCGTTATCAAATCAATCTGGGCTTCCATACCACCTCAGCAGTGCCACAAACTGATCACCTCCATGCCACGCCAAATTGGACCCCTAAAGGAGCCCCTACCAAGTATTGAGTACATATACAGTAAATTAACATACTTTCCAGAAGGCCAACAATTCACTAAAAAAATTTTTTTTATTGGTCTTATGAAGTATTCTAATTTGTTGAGATAGTGAATTGGTGGGTTTTTGTTAAATGTGAGCCTAAATCATCACAATTAAAAGAACCAAACACTTAAACTACTTCAGTCTGTGTGCATTGAATTTATTTAATACACGAGTTTCACAATTTGAGTTGAATTACTGAAATAAATGAACTTTTCCATGACATTCTAATTTATTGAGATGCACCTGTATATAATAATAAGTAATTATATTACATAATTAATTGATTAATTTATATAATAATAATGCATGCATTTTTAATGCATTTTTGAATAAATTAATACATCCAGGCAAAACAAAATTAGTGTCATGTCACTGACCCACATGCATTTGTTTCTTTGGGGTATTTTAAATGTCATTTGGCTAATCTCCAAGCTCAGTTTGTTACCATTCATGCATACTAATTAAAGCAGGCTAACATGGGTTTTAGCATTATGAGGGTTAATCCATTTGTCTCCCTATTTGAAAAGATCCATTATTATGATTTTTAAAAAGCGGATCGACTTTCCCTTCTCAGTTCCCTCTCAGGGCCTAAGGGGCCTGTTGCTAGGCAATAGTGGCTATCTCTGAGGTGACGTGATCTCCCGTGGGCCTGCTTCTCACTCATCACCTTCCACATAAAGACATATGCACACACACACATGCACACAGATAGGCAAAGGCATACACAGACCTATGCATAAAAAAGAAATGAAAGAGAAAGTAAGCAGGCCAAAGATAACAAGGTGAAAACTGAAAGAGAGAGTGTGAGTTAAACACATTCACGCTATCACATTGCTTCCTCTCGACTCGTGTCCTTATCTCTAGCAGCCTGTTCTCACTCACTCATTGCAGTGCTGAGAGGGGCTTCCACACACAGGCCAGGCCTCAGTCACTGCAGTGGCCCTGGAGGACAGGCAGATGGCTGGAATGAGGAAGCCATGGGTGTAAGGGCGGGCATCTGGACGTTTCCCCCTTCTCCCATCATCTCTTCTCCTCTCCAGAGCTGTGAACGGAGCACTTCAGGCGTTCATCAGCCAGAAATTAGACGAGACGTGACTTGAGAAAAATTTATCAAGAAAGCTTGAAATAGCAGGCCCCTCGGCGAGATTTTGAGACTGCAGGCCCCACAGCTTCAAATTTATTTGCCACTTCTTGGGATTCTGCAGAGATGGTGAGAGTGTTTGAATCAGGGTGGCAGGCCAGGTGCTGCTAGGGGAAGTTAGAATAAACTTTAGCAAGTTTTAGCAACTTTAAATGGCTCAAAAATTTCAAATTTACGAATTTCATTTAATACTGCTGTTATTTTAGTCAAATTCAATCACATATTCGGTGTTCCAATACTGAGCTGTCTACAGAGGGAGTATCTTAAAGCATCATAGAACTTAATTGCATTGCATGTATCCTACATGGAGAAGACAATCCCAGAATCCAGAATGACGACAAGCCAAAAAAAAAAAAACACTTCATACCCTACATACAGGATCAGCTACAATAATTATGAAGCGACAATTTTAAAGTTTGTTTGTGTACCATGTATATTCATTTGTATGGCCAATAATAACATGTGTACAGTATCAAATGAATGTATATGCATATTCTGTTAAGATGACTACATTAAAAAAAATAAATGAATAATAAATAAATAAGTAAATAAATAAATAATAATAATAAAAAAAATAATCATTGTTTATGTGCAGAGTCATATGCAGTCATTTACGCTACCGTTCAAAAGTTTTATTTTATTTTAATTATTATTTTTTTAAATTTTATTTCTTTGGGGTTTTTTTGGGGGTTTTTTTTGTTTGTTTTTAAAGAAGTCTCTTATGCTCACCACTGCATCTATTTTAACAAAACACAGTAAAAACTGCAAAATTGTGAATGATTGTTTTAATTTACTGATTTTTATTTTAATATGTTTTACAATGTAATTTATTCCTGTGATGGTAAAAGCTGAATTTCAGGCTTCGGTATCACATGATTCATAATTCTTAACGAATCATTTTATATGATGATTTGCTCATAAAGACACCTTTCTTTTTATTATCATCAATGTTGAAAACAGTTGCACTGCTTAATATTTTTGTAATCATGACAGTTTTTTTTCAAGATTTTTTGATGAATGGAAAATTCAAAAGAGCAGCATTGATTTGAAATATAAATCTTGTAACATTATGAATGTCTTCAATTTCACTCTTGATCTATTTAATGTATCCTTGCTGAATAAAAATATTCACTCTCTCGCCCCAAACATTTGAATGGTAGTGTTACTTTTGCTTTTTAACTTTAGCTTTGGTTGATGATAATCTAAAATATTATTATTATTATTTATTAATTTTTTTTTTAATGTGAACTGTAACTTGTGGTAAGAACCTGTGGTATCGCAATTCACCACAGAAGACCCCTGTATTAGAATATTGCATTGTTCCTCTCACACAGAGTTTCTGCCTTTGTAGAGCATTCCATATCAGTCACTTATGAGTTTTCTTGACAGTTAGTGAGCTGTCTATGGTGGCCGGAGGCAGCATACTGGGTGTTGGAACAGAGCTTTAGTGTGTGCCAATGTTTTAAGAGGAATGTTTAAGACAAATAACAGTGAATGGTAGTCTGAGAGCTCAAGCCAGTTTCACTAATGCCAGAGGGCCAGCAAAGACTGAGTGAATGTACAAACTGCATGAAACAGAGCCCCCATTCACCTCTTAGCACGACATGACAGGCTATGTCTGCTGAACATGGCTGTGCAAACACACAATCGCACAAGAAAACCTCCAGTTGGTTTTCAGCAAAGCCAGTAAAGTCCCCATCAGCAGAGTGTTTATCTGATCTGGGTTCAGAGGCCCCAAACAGGCCTGACTGTGGAGCGTCTCCGCAGCGATGATGAGAGACATGTGCCTGGATCCTGTGTCCATCCTCAGAGTGGCTAATCCATCTATCATGTCCGGCCCTGATAACCTCCTCCACATTTGGCCTCTCATGTCACCGCTGCTTTGTACACTTATCTGCACCATAACATTGGGTAGTGTGGGATCAAGGAGTATTAAGTATAGCCAGCATCAGGGCAGAATTGTCTTGCATGGCGTATGTTGGGTGGTTGTCCTAGAATGGATCAATGTCATGATGGTCACTTTCTCCACTATCTGTTTATCTATTCAAAAACACATTAAAAAAGCACACATAAAATGACTTGAATATACCTCTCCTTGGATGAGCATGTTTTTAATTTCTGTATAATAATAAATATTTTTTTATTATTATTATTATTATTTTATTTTATTTTATTTTATTTTATTTTGTTTTATTTTGTTTTGTTTTGTTTTGTTTTGTTTTGTTTTGTTTTGTTTTGTTTTGTTTTGTTTTGTTTTGTTTTGTTTTGTTTTGTTTTGTTTTGTTTTGTTTTGTTTTGTTTTGTGGCATAAAGTCATGATGTCAGTTGTTCTGTTATCCGGTGTTGTTTTCACTAACTCAACTTAAAACAATTAAGAAGAAAGAAAGAAAGAAAGAAAGAGAAAGAAAGAAAGAAAGAAACTGTTTTAATTGAAATTAAGCTGAAATAAAATTACAATAAAATAAAATAATTAGATGAAAAACCTAAAAGAAAACAAATAAATAAATTAAAATTATACAACTTTAAGTTGAAGTATTTAAATGATAAATAATAATAATACTACTAATAATAAAAATGACAAAAGTAAAAATGCACATTTTAAAATGTAAAAATTAAAGTTAATTAAAAATAATAATACATAATATAATAGTGCATAAATAATAATGGGTGGGGGGCATAAACTGAATGTAAAATGACATAAAATAACTGCATATGTTAAGGTCAATATTTAAAAATATCAGATAATAATACAAATGTAAATATGTAATGATATTTATAAATTAATAACCTTGAAAATATATTTAAAACCCTTTTTGAAAAATGCACTCATATGTATACCACATCACCACATGATCCAATTTTTTATAGACATAGATTTTTTTTTTTTTTTTTTTACAGGTGTTTTACCATATTGTGAATTTTCCACTGCATTGGGTTGTGTTTTAGGGTTAACAGAAATGTCAGTAAAATAAATGGATACTGTCCTGGCAGTTTATTTTTTTATTTTTTTAATTGCAAAATGAATACAAGGAGTACATTTCTAACTTGACACATGTGTTAAACTAGAGTTTTAAAAGATCTGTAATTTTCTTGTCATAGACACGTCATTGACCGATTTATGCCACTGCCCTAATGTCCACCGTGGGAAAAGTGTAGTGCTGAGTGGGAAAACCTGTGAATGTGATGCAGAGCTCCATGTCTGTGTATTCAATATGTGGCTTTCTTACACGTAAACAGAAAAGACACAATATGACAAAGAAAAGTGAATGAGAAAGAGAAATCACAGTGTGTATGAAAGCTATTGTTAACCACACTGATTAAGATTGAGTTCACTGTGATTAGGGCCGCTCACACTTCTGGACAGATGCCTTTTGTGCCTTTTCCATCACAGCCACTGAGCCAAAGACATGTCGCTTCACAAACACAAGCATATACATGCAACATGATACACAAATATACACTATTTCCACAAAGAAATTATAAATATTTCTTTCACACACACAAAAGATCTTTTTTTTTTTAACTGCCCTAAGACAACAGGCTCCGGGGAACATTTGCTTCACAGCTGTGTGGGCACATCTGGGATGGCAAGAAATTCAGCGGCTGTCAGTGTGACGTGCAACGAATGTTTTCCAAGCACTTCAGAGGATGAGCTAAACTACAAACCCCCTCTCCCTCGACCGTCTCCCACCCCTGCAGAATTTATGGAGTCCGGCAGCAAGTGGTTTTCATTAACCATGTCATCTTCTTAACAAATTGCTGTGTTGCTCTCACAGCTGGGGATGTGCTTATGGGGACTTATGATGTTATTTACCCCATATTGTGCTCAGTTTTGGCTGAATTAGAATAGGTTGAACTGTTTCTGAAAGTTTTTTCACCTTATAAAATATTATTTGGTTACTGCTCTGTAGTATGGGAGCATACTATTGTTGCGAACTGTTGCAGAAATGTTCTTTGGAAGTTAAATTAAACAGTGTAACACTTTACTATGAGATTCTTTCTCTCTCTCTCTTATTTTTTTTTGGTCATTTACATATTTTATATGCATTGCGCATCATGAACTAACAATGCATTTAAAAACTTTAATTAATAATGAATTCAATCTGTATTTCTGGATTTTTTTTTTTTTTTACATTTTGAGTGCATGAATTAACCAAGTATTCTGTAAAGTAATAGATTTCTTATATTAATAATTACTATTAATAAATTTGTTTTTATTAATAAAATTGTTTTTCATTGTTAGTTCACGATACCTAATGCATAAACTAAAGTCCTACTTACAACACTTAAGTAAAAATAAGATCAAGACATTTAATTTTTATTTTATTTATTGTTTAATAATTTATTAATTGAATTGAATTAGTTTTTAGAATTATTTATTAATTATAGTTAAAATGTTTTATTATTATTTTTTATATATGTCTGTATAGCTTTCATTCATTTTTATTGCAGTTGTAGTTGTTTTAGTAGACCAAGCTAAGCTAATAAGCTAAATGAATATACAAAATTTTGCCTATATATATATATAGTATAGTATATTTTTTTCTTTTTCTTTCATTTTTCTTGTGAATTCATTAACTTGTAAATTAAAGTTGAGCTGTTTTATAGTACATTGAGCAAATATTTAATTCCATCTCGTTCTGTCGGTCTTTGAAATGTAATATTATTCTCTCTGCTTACTTTTCAATGTAATTATGGGTCTGTCATAATTTAGCATTCTTCAAAAGTGAAATCTGGAAAATGTCACAAAGAGAATATGTATTTTCTGTGACTGAAGGGTTAGGTGTGACTTGAAGCATCTGTCCAGCATGAGCCTGACAAGGAAAATAAGCATGAAAAAGAGCTGAAACTGAGGAAAAAAATCCAGAGAAAGAAATCCACACCTTTATGGAGAAGCTTTTTTGTTTCCAAAGCCACCCTGCATTAACAGCTTTCATCTGGTTTTCCTTGGCAGCCGAGAACTAAGATTTATCCAGCAGGAATTATGGTATAAATTGTTCCTCAGACAGAAGAAATGAACTGACTGCACCTGGCCTGACACAGCTGTTTTGCGCATAGCACAGGGATCAATAGACAACCAATTGTTCATCACCCTGAAGAAAGCTCTTGAGAGCAAATTCATGAGTCTGTTAGAATCAAGGAATGACCACGTAAGCAAAAAAAAAAAACATATGTGCAACTCAACAAGGTCTTTGAAGGTGCCACAAAATGACCATTAAAAATAAAATAGTAAAAATAGCTGACTATAGACAAACAAATTGTACCAAATATTTTCAGGAACATCACATCAAGATCAAGTAAACCTTTCGTAGAAGTTCTATACTAAATATTAGCCAACTAAAAGATAAATGGAAAGGCCTGTTAACAATGTGACAGCTTAAAAAATGACTTTATGGTGAGAAAGAAGAAGATCTACAATGGGTCTTTATTGAATTTGTTATTCTGTATCTCTTTAAAAAACTTTGAAGAATCTTTTCTAATCTCCACGAAGTCCAAGTCATCTCTTTGCAGCAATGAGCCTTTATTTTTAAGTGTAAAATATTTGTACAATTGAAATATATATTTGCACCAAAATTCACATCAGTATTATGTGGAAGAATTTCAATAAAAAAATAAAAAATTTAAATGTTTTTGTTTGGCATCTGAACATGGTAATTAAAAATAATAATAATAAAATAAGTTTCGGTACAATATTTAAAAAATGAAACCTTAACCCTATGAAGCCTACTGTATCATGAATTCTTAGGCCTCTAAATCATGAGCATGATCCAAAATTTGATGAAAAATCTTCTGTTCACAATTCACATACATGCCATCTGTCTGAGATTGATAGTTAATACTTTTTAAGCAAGTAAAAGGCTTATAATAATTCTAAAAGTGTCCTCCTTTTTTCAGGTTGTGGTAGATGATTGATTGATTGACTTATTGACTTAATGACTTATTGATTGATTGATGTGAAAACTTTACAATTTTTTAAGGTAAATATAAGAATAACTTTTATATTGTTAGTAATATCTCAAGATGAACACTTTCTGAACTGAAGCAATTTAGGTTTACTCGATTATGCGTACATAATTTTTAAGAAGAATTTTGTTAAAGGTGACATATCATGAAAATATGACTTTTTCCGTGTTGAAGGGTGTAGTCACACCAGGAAAGTCTGTTAGTTCACTTGCTTTGGTCCAAACCAAATACAATGTTCATTGTTTTTGTTTGGTGTGGTTCGCTTTTTTTGCAAGTGAACCAGAAATTGTAAACAAAACCACACGTGTGCTAAGGTCATCTATTCATTGGTTCATCCATTCAACTGCACCCGAGTTTATTCTTCAGCTGGGTCTCGGTATGGTTGTTTGGTCTGTACCTGAGTGCGATTGCTGTATTCACACCTGCCTAAAAGATCCGCATGAAGAGGAGAAGCAAACTTGAGTTTGATTCAGTCGAACCAAACAAGACAGGTGTGAATACCTAAGTGATATAATCGGGTCCCCAGTGCATCTACCAATTGAGAAAATGTAAAAAAAAAAAATGTAAAAGAACAACCCAGTAATTATTTTTTTTTATTATTTGCTTTTTTTTTGGTAAGCCTTTCTCTGCAAGCTTGTGAAAAAACAAGCCGCTCATATTTCGCTCACCCGTGACGTAGGAAGATATAATTATCTTATTATAATATTACCACCCCTTAATCTGCCCTTTTTTTGTTTTCGCAAGTGACAGCAGTGTTCCAGTTCTAACGCCATAGTGAAAGTTCAAGCAAAGCATGCTAACTGTTCTGTCTTTGGTTGCACTGATGAGCACAGAACACTATTTAGAGTCCCAGCCTCAGAGGAGACGAAAGCAGTGCATTTATTGATTTATTTAATGTATATTACACTGCTGCAACACGGATCTACCTTAACCTTTTTAATTATTCATGCCCCAGTGCATGATGGGGAAAACGGGATCATTACTTTGATATTTACTTAAAGAATCCTTGTAAACATAACAAACAATTCCAATTAAAATATACTTATAAGTTCAAACTTTAATTTCTACAAGCTTAAATTGAGTACTAATATAGAATTTACTTTAATGTTTTAATTCTTGCCTGAACTAAATTATTTAATGTAGAAATTACATTTGTTTTCATGTAGCATTTACTTTATCACAAAATAATTTTTATCAGTGTGTTTTTGTAACTCATATTTGTTTTTAACATAAACTTGTGTGTAATTGACAGTTTAAGCGCAATAAGATGTGAAAGAGAACATAGTTTACATCCAAACTAATTGCACTATGTATAATCATTTTCTATTCTTAACTGTTTTAAATTATTTTTAAATCAATTTTTATATCATATTGTTTCTGTTGTTGTGATTATTATTATTATTATTATTATTTTAATTCCTTGTGATTATTAATATTTTTAATGACTATTTCACTTCCTTTTATGTAAAGCATGTATGAAATGTGCTATATAAAAAAACTTGCCGTGCCTTGCCTTGCCTAGCCTAGTTTAGTTCTCACAAGACTGTGACTGCCGCTTCCTGTGTGCTTGCTTTGGATGTGTGCACTCAGAAAACCCTATATCAGCAGTTTAAACTGATATGGTTTAAAACGCATGATTTTAATGCGATAGACATGATAATCAAAACCAAACAGGTTTATTTTTTTTAATTTAATTTAATTTATTTTTTTATTTACCAGAGTATCTGAGGTAGGAGCTCTACAGGCACAGCTCTATTCTGGAAAGGGGGTGGGGTGGGGGGGGGGTAAGCAGCAGCTCATATGCATTTAAAGATACATGCACGAAAACAGCATATTTTATATTATATTTCTGCTTCCAATCAAAATAGGCATTTTCAAAATGATATAATAAATTATCTGTGGGGTATTTTGAGCTGAAACTTCACAGATGCATTCTGGGGACACCTGAGACTTATATTACATATTGTAAAGATGGGCATAATAGGTCTCCTTTATTTTCCTTTAAAAATAATTTAAAAAATATATTATTTCAAATGACAGACTTTACACAGTTAAGTAAGGTTGTGCTATCAAATAGTCATTGTGAAGGTTTTCCTGTAGAGCAGAAGGACGGCTGCTGCCCCACATGCAGATGGAGCTCTTCCAGTGTCAGACATTCCATGAGCAGCTTGTAATATTTCCAAGCCTGGCTCAGTCATATCCTGACGGTCCTGCACACAGCTGCAGAGCAGTACAGTAATACTGCCTTGAGGATGTGAGCACATTACAAAATGGGGCCCTTTATGGTGAGAGAAAATATAGCAATCAAAACTGAATAAATTACAAATTAAAAGTTTCAGCACAAAACCCAAGACAGCACGAGCGAAACAGCTGAAGTCTGCAAAAATACTGAACTCCGCTAATACGATTTGTCATGTGGGTGCAGTGTTGGAAAAAACTGCCATTTTGGTTTCATACAGAGAAAACAGCTAAATCAGCTTTAAATAATTCACTGGCCATGGTTGTACTTTGTTTTCATTTGTTCATTTGTGCTATAATAACAGTACAGTATATACTATTTAAAATTACAGCATGTAAAAGCCACCAGGGATTTTATTCCTTGAATGGGCCTTTGTACACAACACATGAGCAAGGCTTCAGGCTCACCACAATTTGTTTGGATGAGACTGCCACACACAAGTTACGGTCATCTTTTTAGCAATTATCAAACAACTACTTCTACAACAATGCAAAGTTACGCAGTGCCCTTGGCGAGGATTTTCAAGTAAGCTGAATCCATTTAAATCTAAGCCTGCAGACAAAAAAGGAGTCTGTTCTAGATAAAGACTCTCGCGGTTTAAATCCACTTCTTACAGCGGGACTGTTTGATGTCCTTCTCTACACCTGTGGATTGACTCTGTGAGCATGTCACCTCTGCTAAAATGGCTTCAAGGGCACCTAATAAAGTGAACATGTCTCGCGTCAGCATAAAAGTCACTATCAATGTCAAAAATGTACCTTCTTTTTTTAAATGATTAAAAAGTAAAAGTATTGCTGTGCTTATTTTGAATGTGCACCTCATTATTTGTTTATAATTCATGTGCCCAAGTAATCTTTAATCTAAAACATGAACTTCCCTTCCCCCAACAACAACATCTGCGGTCGACGATGTATGAACCGTCATGAGGATGGGAAAAATCTCTCCCCTCCAGCAACCTGTCAATCACATGAAATCGCTGCAATTAGCAGTCGACAGCAATCCAATCAGTTCCCGATGGACAAAATCAAGTCCCGCCTTACGTTTTTTTCTTGTTCAAGAAGTCATTTCACTTAGATAGCTATATGTCACAACAGAGAAGAAAGACAATTGCAATTTCCATTTCTTGTCGACTTCTTTAAAATCACCAAGGAAATGCATTTGTGTTTTGACTATATGTTATACAGCTCCACTCCAGTTCCGCTTAGGGTTTTCCATTTCCCACTCACCCACACATGAATGTTTGAGTAAGAAAAACAGACAAATTCGCTCTTATTCGTTTTAAACCCACAATGAAATTACTGATTAAAATGACTGTTAGCAAAATACTTATTATTTCAATAACAATAATGAAGATGGGATGAAAATTTCACAGCATTACTATAATTAAACAATTTTAATTAAAACACAAAAATATGACGAGTAAACAATAACACCACAAAATGTGAACAATAAATTTGTTCTAAAATATTTTTTAAATATTTGTAATTGTTTCATATAATCAATGAATAACTAAAGCATATTTACAAAATTATTACATATTATCTGTGTACTCATTATGATATTATATTATATTTTTGATACTTAAAATGTTGATACATCTTAATATATATATGTGTGTGTGTGTGTGTGTGTGTGTGCTTGTTTATGCTACATTGTGAGGACCAATGTCCCCACAAGGATAGTAAAACCTGAAATTTTTTACATTTTTGACGAGGGAAAAAAAAATAGTAAATTATGTTTATCTGAAAGTGTAACAATGCAAACAGGTTTTCTGTAA
Organism: Onychostoma macrolepis; assembly: GCF_012432095.1. Lineage (NCBI taxonomy): Eukaryota > Metazoa > Chordata > Actinopteri > Cypriniformes > Cyprinidae > Onychostoma > Onychostoma macrolepis. Next base: position 14,449,816 of record NC_081172.1, on the reverse strand, counting down.
GGGGTAGGTTTAGGGTTAGGGGACAGAAAATATGGTTTGGTCAGTATAAAACTAAAAAAGTAAAAGTATAAAAGTCTATGGAAAGTCCCTACAATTCACAGAAACCTAACGCGCGCGTGTGTGTGTGTTTCAGTAATAGTTAAATAATAATAATAATAGTAATAAAAATAGTTTATTCCGCACTTTCATTAAATAAAATGTTATTTTCGTAGGGTAAAATTAGAGTAAAATTTGTGTAATGTGTGTATATAATAATAATAAGAAGAATTTTTAATTTAATAACATTTGAATTTCATAAATGAAACGTACTAAAATGTACTAAAATATGATTTTATTTGAATGAATATGACAAAATATTGACTGAATTTAAAGAATATGTACGTCAAAAGACAATAATTATAACTAAAAAACTGTGTAAGATAATTAACACTGCTGTCTCACTCACTCCTTGTTCAAGGTAAAAATCACACAAACCCACTTCCACTCCACATCATTCACATACTTTTGTCTGGGACACTGTGAATGCGGACAATTGGGGTGTAACAGTATACACATAGGCCTATGTGAATAAATAAATAAATAAATACATTTCTGAACCGTGACTTCAAAACCAACTGTTACACCCCTAGTCAAGCCGAATTATACAAGATTGAGGTTCCCCATGCTGCTATCAGAATGCTGCTCAGGCAATCAAATTCAAGGAAAATAAAATAAAATGAAATTAAATAAAAACCAGAGCATTGTCTGCATTTGTCACAAAGAACACATAGGAGACATAACTGCACAGAAATTTGCTGCGCAGATTGACTGCTTTATTCCATATGCCGTGCCTGAGCAGCTTTTGCTGGAATCAGCCCCAGCTTTCCAGAACCCAAGGCCTCTTGGTGGAATGTAAAACAGGTGCCATGCCATTGGTTCCCCCCACGTTGGGGGAGTAAGAAAAACTCCCACCCACACAGGAGCCAGGACATGACTGACAGCACATCACATTCTTCGGCCAGCTGTGTCTTCTGCTGATTTTCCATAAAACAATTCCCAGGAGACACTGAGAAAAAGATGCTCACCATCACAGCAAAAAATCATCCAGAAGAATAACACATGTCTGACCACACACACGCGACTTGTAAGCTTTGCTGTGGTTTTCTTCTCTTCACACCTTACTTATTGCATTTTAAAGCTTATTCAGGTCTTTTCTTCAGACATATTGCGATGCGCAATTCTATTACTGGCAGTTAGAAGAGAAAAAGATGGAAAACGTTGCCAAGAACGCATATTCGCTAAAGAAATCAAACTACCCTATTTCTCCCCTTGATCCATGTGTGTTTCCTCACAGTTCTCTTTCCTCTGGTATGACCTAAGCCATGTAGGAGACTTTTGGCAGGGGATTTAAAGAGTTGAACTGCTATTTGAATCAGCACCAAAGCCTCAGAGATTATCATAATTCCTCTTGGAATAAAACTGCCAAATGCACGCTTGTGTGTCTGATGATATGACCTTCGTACTGCCTCTTGCTGATGCTCATGTCTACATAAGCATTTCAGTTACTAAAACAAAGCACCAAAACAAATTGCGTGCTGAGGGTTTATTGTGTGTGAGTGTGTGTACATATTCCTACAAGAACTTTAGTAGAGAAAAGATTATGGACCTTACATTAGAAGGCCCTCGCATAGAGGTTAAGATATTTATATAATTTCTGCTGTAATTATGACTGCTTTGTTGCTTGTTTTCAATTTTTTTTTTCAAACTTATTGATATATTTATAATTAACCATGATTCATTTTACAATTCCAGAAGTTTCAAGACCCATATGTTGTTCAATAAAAATAATAATTATTACACTCGAGAAACTATCTCAGCAAATTATTCCCTTATATCACTTCTAACATATAATACTGTATTACTTTTGTAGAACATAAAAAGAGAAGTTCCAGTGCAAGAGGATGGGAACCAGGAGCTTTCAAGTTTATTTTTTATTTTTTATTATTATAAAAATAATCAATATGGCTAGTGCACTAATTGTTTTTAAAGTCATATTATAATTGTGTGTGCAGAAGATGTTATTAACAGAAAATCTTGCCTTGACAGTTATGGTCACCATTCGCATTCATTGTGTGAAAAATAGCAGCTTGGACATTCTGATAAATATACAGTGAGGAAAATAAGTATTTGAACACCCTGCTATTTTGCAAGTTCTCCCACTTAGAAATCATGGAGGGGTCTGAAATTGTCATCGTAGGTGCATGTCCACTGTGAGAGACATAATCTAAAAAAAAATCCAGAAATCACAATGTATGATTTTTTAACTATTTATTTGTATGATACAGCTGCAAATAAGTATTTGAACACCTGTCTATCAGCTAGAATTCTGACCCTCAAAGACCTGTTAGTCTGCCTTTAAAATGTCCACCTCCACTCCATTTATTATCCTAAATTAGATGCACCTGTTTGAGGTCGTTAGCTGCATAAAGACACCTGTCCACCCCATACAATCAGTAAGAATCCAACTACTAACATGGCCAAGACCAAAGAGCTGTCCAAAGACACTAGAGACAAAATTGTACACCTCCACAAGGCTGGAAAGGGCTACGGGGAAATTGCCAAGCAGCTTGGTGAAAAAAGGTCCACTGTTGGAGCAATCATTAGAAAATGGAAGAAGCTAAACATGACTGTCAGTCTCCCTCGGACTGGGGCTCCATGCAAGATCTCACCTCGTGGGGTCTCAATGATCCTAAGAAAGGTGAGAAATCAGCCCAGAACTACACGGGAGGAGCTGGTCAATGACCTGAAAAGAGCTGGGACCACCGTTTCCAAGGTTACTGTTGGTAATACACGAAGACGTCATGGTTTGAAATCATGCATGGCACGGAAGGTTCCCCTGCTTAAACCAGCACATGTCCAGGCCCGACTTAAGTTTGCCAATGACCATTTGGATGATCCAGAGGAGTCATGGGAGAAAGTCATGTGGTCAGATGAGACCAAAATAGAACTTTTGGTCATAATTCCACTAAACGTGTTTGGAGGAAGAAGAATAATGAGTACCATCAAGAACACCATCCCTACTGTGAAGCATGGGGTGGTAGCATCATCTTTGGGGTGTTTTTCTGCACATGGGACAGGGCGACTGCACTGTATTAAGGAGAGGATGACCGGGGCCATGTATTGCGAGATTTTGGGGAACAACCTCCTTCCCTCAGTTAGAGCATTAAAGATGGGTCGAGGCTGGGTCTTCCAACATGACAATGACCGAAGCACACAGCCAGGATAACCAAGGAGTGGCTCTGTAAGAAGCATATCAAGGTTCTGGCGTGGCCTAGCCAGTCTCCAGACCTAAACCCAATAGAGAATCTTTGGAGGAGCTCAAACTCCGTGTTTCTCAGCGACAGGCCAGAAACCTGACTGATCTAGAGAAGATCTGTGTGGAGGAGTGGGCCAAAATCCCTCCTGCAGTGTGTGCAAACCTGGTGAAAACTACAGGAAACGTTTGACCTCTGTAATTGCAAACAAAGGCTACTGTACCAAATATTAACATTGATTTTCTCAGGTGTTCAAATACTTATTTGCAGCTGTATCATACAAATAAATAGTTAAAAAAAATCATACATTGTGATTTCTGGATTTTTTTTTTTAGATTATGTCTCTCACAGTGGACATGCACCTACGATGACAATTTCAGACCCCTCCATGATTTCTAAGTGGGAGAACTTGCAAAATAGCAGGGTGTTCAAATACTTATTTTCCTCACTGTATCCTTCTGTATTTCACTGGAAAAAAAACATCCTACAGGTTCAAATCAATGTGAGGGTGAGTAAAAGATGACAGACGTTTTATTTTTAGGTGAAGTATTCAATAAAAAAAGTATGAATGTAATAAGAATGAATTAAAAATGCAAATAAACAATCAAAACTCTGCACTCCAGTTAAAAAAATTTAAGCAAACAGTCAATTCTTTAAGCATTTTTAAAAGCTGCTTATACAAGAGGAATGTATTGTTCTTTTCTCATGTCAATATTTAATACAGTCTCAAATCAGCCTAAAGAATATCACATAAAAAAATTATGATCATCCATGTTCAGTCACATATCATTTGAAGACTATTGAATCATTTATTATTATTATTTGTAAATCTTAGTGATACCTCAAAGGATCACCCTCCCTGCCACCTTTCCTGCTATCAAACCGCCCATGATCTCAAAGCCCATTGCCTCACGACCCAACCTGCTGCTGTGTAACAATGCTCATATTCACAGCCTTCAGCCATCAAATTGCTTCTCTCATTCCTCACCACACCCTTGCGCTCAGCCACCTGCAAAACGAACCCTGCTGGAAATTTCACTACAAATTACCCTGTGTCTGCTCAATCCCCCTGGGAGAAGAAAAACCCCTATTCTCTCCAGAGCCCACAGTAACCGTGCTTATCAAGCACACATATAGAAAGTTACAATAAAACAGCACCTGGATTAAAGCTACAATATATGCACCTTGAGCTTTGGGTGCTTAAAATAATACATATGTATGTGTGTGTATATGTTTATATAACCTATATGTACGCATTCCCATAAACCAAGCCTGAAATTGCTATGTGCAAGAAAGTTTCAAGGGACAAATGAAAGCAATACCTAAGGCGTACTGTAAATAACAATCTTCTACACGGAATGCTTTCATTTTTTTTTTTTTTTTTCGTTCAACTTTAGGATAAGGCTGCCCTCTGGTGGATTTTGCTCACAAAACCATCAAACCGGGTGATCTATACATGCAGACGGATGAGTTTGAGGCAAAACTGCCAGGAAGGTGAGTGTTGAAAGCTCCTTGGAAAAAGGATTAGGGCTGTTTTGTGGCCACATGGCATTTTGCCAACTGCAAAAAAAGTCTTTAAAGCCACAGTGCCCAAACCTCCTCACTGGTTTTTTACTCAATGCAGATGCTTCAGATTGAATGATTTGTCCCACAAGTAGCCTACATAACATTGAACCTAAGAAAACAAAGCACTTCTCTACAAACACACAACACACACAAATGGATACTTTCAGGGTTGCCAGGTTTTCGGAACAAAACCGGCCACATTGCCACTCAAAACTAGCCCAATCGTATTTTGAGGGGGGTCCCCCAGTAAAAATCGCGGTAAGAGGGCTAAAATACACGTTTTTTGGTGGGGTTCCCCTAGTACAATTCACATTCCAGGGGCTAAATATCACGTTGTTGGAGTCGCTTCAGCCCGCCGACATGAAAAAGCAACAGTGTTAAAGTAGCCCAATTCCGCCGGAAAGCAGCGGACTTGGCAACACTGACTTGCTCCCATTTCGGCCCCATCAAAACAAGATTCCACTCATATCAATGGCAATCAAATATTCTAGACTTTTAAAAATGGTTTCAGAATGTGTTTTCACAGCGATGCCATAGGTACTCAAAAAGTTCAGAGGCCAAGCGGCCTCTACATACAATGCAAAGGGCCACAAATTACAATTTGATGATGCAAATGATGCAAGACTTTAAGACAATATTTGCAGATTTACTGATTTAGAAATACAGTTTATTACTTATCTAAGTGTTGCTTGTCCTTGTCCTATTTAAAATAAGACTGAGCATGAAAAAAAAATATATAATCATATATATATATATATATATATATATATATATATATATATATATATATATTTATTTATTTATTTATTTTTGTTTTTAGTAAAATCTGGAACAAAAATTGGATTAAAAGTTTGTTTTGCTATATTGAACAGAGTAGCCTATTGAACAAACTCAAAATGCTAAAAATAAAAACATTCTTGAGCAAACAAAGTATTTTAGAAAGAAGTATTATTTTTCATATTTATATTAACTATATTGTATCAATATTTCATTTTTAAAAGAGATACCACTATTCTCCCACCATGATTCTGAGAAGAACAAAACGAGAAAAAAAACAGACAACTAAACAAAATAACATTTACTAGAGTTTCTAGAAAAACATTGTTGCTGTCTATTTATAGAATGCAATATTCGACTAATTGATAAAAAAAAAAAAAAAAAAAAAATTAAATGATTCATAGCTCAGCTTCATGACTTGCTCATAAAGACTTCACTTGTTTAATTCCTGAATGAATCAATGTTTTTTGAATGAATCTCAGTTTAAGTCACTGGCTGGCAGTAGCAGTACATTGTAATTGATGCAATCTTTATTTGAAGCATCGTCACTTTCAAAAAGGTGATTTGTTCTATTTTGATCGCTAGACATTATATCCGAACAATAAACTTTTATTCCAGTACTTCTGTGATTATTTGAATGTTTGTAACACAGAAATAACGATACGAAAGACTTTGTAAAGATGTTTCATATAAACTGCTCTCTCTGGATCAGCGGCAGCAGCGCCAGCGCAGATTTGAGCGTTACATTGTGATTTAAGACTTTAATAGACATATGAATCCTGTCATTTATGAACAAGATTGCGTGGGTGATTGAATCTGTTCGCGATCTGACTATTTATACTATATCCAACAGTATAGGACAATAAACATACGACGCGACAATATATGGTTTAACGTAGCCTATATTTATAATCCAATGATGATCGACATTGCCTTTACCATATAGAATATATTATCTGCCTCGTTCTGTGACAAAAACCGCACATCAGCTCACAAAATGAAGTTATTTCAAACACTGGACTGATAATAAAATCATGTTGTCCTCTTTTGTTGGACAACGCCTCTCTTTTACGTGGTTTGGGGCGTGGTTAGTTACGGCGCTTGCAGAGAACGAGCAGCTTTTACTACTGCGATTGTATAGGCTACATTTAATTAAAAAATAAATAAATACCATCAAACTGCCTAATATTTTGCGCGCAAACTGTAATAAAAAATACATTAATCTTCAGAATGACGCGGGCCACAAAATTAATGCAGATTATGACCCCTGTCATAGAGGAACCATTCGGCTAACAGTTCTGAACATTATAATAATCGGAAGAACCTTTTTCCACTGTAAAGAACCTTTTGTGCAAAGGAAAATTTCCATGGATGATACAGGTTCTTCAAGGAGCCATCAACGCCAATAAAGAACCTTTGTTTTTAAGAGTGTGGAAATATTTTATGGATGTTAGGTTCTTAATGGAACCATTGATGCCATTAAGGAACCTTTATTTTTAAAAGTCTGTGCATGTTTTTAATTGATTTATAGATTGCAAAACCCTCAGAATACACACTATGGGAGGTGCTCAGCTTTTTCAATTTGTGCTAAATCTGTCTGTGTACTGTCTTACCAATATTCAAAATTTGAGATAATGTTCCTAAATCTTGGATCATGCAGAAATCAAAAAGCATTAGCAAACAGATCACATCAGAGCTTGCTCTGGGAGTGTTAAGGTTTGCGTAATAACTGCGGTTTGGGTTTGCAGACAAAGAAAGGGGTGGTCCTCTCGCCCTTGGTCTGTGCTGCAGCAGCCGAGATGCAGACAGAGAGAAGGCACAGGGCCAAAGCTGTGGGGCCTGGAGCAGGATCACAGCAGCGCCTGTTTCTGTGAGCTGAGCCTGTGAGATGAAGTTTTCAGGTTGTGAGAACACATGGAACTGAGTCTAAGCAGCTGTTGAACGAACAAAACATATTTTTTTCCTCTCTGTAAATTTCTTTTGATTTTCATGTTGACTGTTTCGCTATGGGCATTTCACATTTAAACAATTTCAAATATTAATCCGATATTTGTAGTATTTATTTCATATTCCATATTACCTGCCTGAAGTCTTTTATTGATATGAATACAAATTCTATTGTTTTATCCCACCATTACCTATTACTCTGCCATACCATTCAACTAGGCAAATTTGAGCAATAAATTAATCTAGACTGAAAACAAACAAACAAACAAACAAACAGTTATTATAGTTAAATACAGTTACAAACCCCCAAAAAAATGTCCGTTACTTAAAATAAAACAAACGTTAACTGGAACATAAATGTACTTTATTTCAGCTAGTTGCCACACATTTATTTTTCAGTTAGCTTAACCTGAAGTACTAAAATAACTAAAACTGAAAGAACAAGAAAAATTATAATTAATAAATACATAAACATATTTAAAAAATAATAAAAATGACACATAAAATTCCTAACTTTAACTACAATTTAAATGAAAACATAAAAATGTAAACATTGAAAATCGAATTCAAAATATCAATTAAATGTATATTAATGATGCTACAGTAAATAACACGGCTGCAAACTAAAGTGGATGGGAAAAGAAAAAAGGACAATGAAGACTTGGAATTGGAGTGCAAGAAAGATTGGAAACACATGGTGTAGGACGGAAACATGGCTGCAAGTCTGTGGGCAGAGACAATTTGTTGGTGGCCTGTTCCTTTTTAAGATAAGTTCCAAAAATGACAGTTTGTTTGAAAGCTAGTTCCTCTAAAATAAGTAAAACTTAAAATATAAACAAATAATATTAAAAAGACAGTGCACATTTTTTAAAAAGCCTTTAAGCACTGTCCCATCCAGTTGTGTTTGGGTGGATGGGACAAAATAAAAACAACCAAATTCAGAAAATAGAAACATGATAATAACACTTTTTTTATTTTACTGATTTTGTAGAAGCAGTGTATCATATTTATGTTTCCATCAAATGTTTGCATAATATAGTAGCTATGACAATTTTAGGACCTTATTATGAAAACGAAATAAGCAATAAGCAAAAGCTTATGTCATTTTCCTCAGTTAATGCTTTTCATGGTCAACTTCCTGTTTGATGCATGCCTGGCCCACCTAAATGATGTCACACCAATGAGGGCATCCCATTTTAATTATGTGGTCTTACACAAAACACAGGACTCAGCAAAAAAAAGTTTTTATTTTCACTCATTAGGTGAGAAAATAAATTCTGTATAGGCTAGTTATACTGTCCCATTTAACCTTATGTCCCAATCACCCTTAATTCACCAATTTAAATGTTTAATGGGTAGGCCTATATTGGGTTTGTACAGTTTACTATTACATAGACTTTAATCACTCACAATCCAAGATAGCAGTAGACTGCTTTTTTTTTTATATTACATAGTTCCTAAATATGTAACCTTTTTATAGAGAATAATGACTGAAAATCAGCTTGGGTCCAGGTTTTCTTCTGTTTACAACCACATAAGCAACTATATAAGACATTACTCAAAAGGCCATGAAGAACCTTTTCTTAAGGCCGGTGTTGTGCCCAATTCTGACCCCTGCCAGATTATTACCTCCCCTAGGTTTAGGGTTAGGTGTGGGGGAGGGGTTAGGATTAGGCAATCATTTAGCGATTTTAACGAGAGGGGTAATAATTTGGCAGGGGGTCCAAAATGGGCACAACAGTACACACCAACCCGACTTCAAAGAACTAGCGGCGAAGAAAGCCGACGGTGTTGTCGCCTCGCTTCAGCAGCGTTGGACCAAAAAAACTACGCTTGAACAGACCGCACAGACTAAAAAGTAACACATGCGTTCTGCGCATGCGCGAGAGGAATTAACTGTCCATATCAGCAGCTATCAATAGTAGGCCTATATATTCCTCATTCAAAAGGAGAAACCGAAACAAAGATGTAAGTCAAGAGATAAAGGCAGATATAGGAAATGTAAACAAAGTAGCGCTTGCTTACCATTTTGAATATCAGTAACGTTGATAGACTAACTTTAATCATTTATGCGGCTCATGTTGTTATGAAAACATTCGCCATTAGAATGATTGGGAAAGATCACGTAACATTTAAACAGCAGTCTGTCTGTACCGCCTTCATTTACATGCTTGTTTTCATCACTTTCACTTTATTTCTTGGGCACTGACTCCTTCGCTAACTGAACATCCAATCAGAGTTATCACCCTCGCCGACTTCCCCGACGCCGATTCGACATGTTGAATCGGGCAAACTGCCGCCGACGTGAGCCCGACAAGAGCCGATGAGTGGAACACACCAAACAAACTAACCCGACAGTCGCTCGCCGTCGGCTTGGTGTGTCCCGGCCTTTATTTATTTAATGTAGGCCTATTCACCCATTGGCCACCCCAGTGCAATAATACACATATCTAAGAAAAAACAGTACTATGATTCAAAAGATATGTTTTAATATGACAATCCAAAGGTCAAAATGTGTCCATCTGCACATGAGCTTAGCCCTTCCTGTGAAATATGTCTTTATTGCACTTCTAATGACTGAACAAACAGTTATTTAATACAAGTCCGTTCTTTGGCACTGCTGGCACTATAGTGCGTTTCCACACTGAAATAACTATTTGGCAGTAGTGTTCAAAATCAAAACAAAGAAATGTATACAAATTTGAGTTAGCACAAAATAACATTAAGGCAAACAGATATAAAACTGCAAAACATCATACCCAATTTTATAAAGTACGTTTTTGCTTTTCCTTTTTTACATTTTTCTGTAATTGTATATCAATGCTTGGTGAAATTATTGCAAAGACAGGACCACAAAAATATGATCAATTTGATGAGAAAAGCTGTTTCATTATTATTATTTTTTTTGTATTGTTTTTTTGTTGTGTTTTTCTCCACAAAGAAAAACTGTTATAACCATTTCATTATTCTGTTAAATATAGCACCCATAAAAACAATAACAACAGTTTCAACAATCTGAGTGTGGAGTGTGAGCAGATACAACGCCCAGTTTGTAACGCAAACTCATAATCTCATAAATGATCTCTTTAGGTACCTTCACTATGCAAATGAAATTAAAGTGATAGCTCACCAAAAAACTTGTGTTATCATTTACCCACCCGCATGTCTCTCCATATTCATGTTACTTTCTTTTTCTGTGGAACACAAATTTTGAATAATGTGATCTTTTTCAATTCGAATTCGTACGATTTGTCTAAACCCCAGTGACAGGTAGATTTAGGGGTGGGGTTAGGTTGTAGGTCTTTCGTACAAATTTATACGAATTGTGCAACTCGTAAAATGCGTACGATTTGGCAAAAAAGTAAGCTCGTACGAATTAGCCACCTCGTAAAATATGTACGAATTGCCATAAGATCAGGCTGTGTGAACTTATAATACTAAGTTTATCAATGTACCAAAGAAAATTGTAGGCATCAAACCAAATTACAAATTTTCAAGTGCTATACTCACTTTTTTCAAGGTGATTTTCTATTATACTCCCGAGGTCCAATGAGCTGACGCTCACCCTGTACTGTTTGAGGTAGGCACAGTGATGTTGTTCATTCTATTGTTCACTACTGATTCACCATTATCTTGAGTTTTAAAATATACCACATAGAATATTGGCAGGACAATGCCAATGAGCAACATGGCAATTACAGCGTTCCACCACTGGATCCCCCAGTCTGCACCATAGCTGCGCAAACGCTGGCTTCTCCACCCCCATCGTTTGGATACCTTAGAACTGTTGGAAAATACCTCTTCTGAGGGGTCTGTGCTTTGAATCAGACGCTCAATGTCACTGTCCACCTCTTTTAGGTAATTGGTGTACTCCTGCACCTGAGGTCTTCCTGAGACGTTTGCTTCAGCACTGTCTGACGATGCTACATCATTGGATGGTCTTTGCTGGGGGTTCCTGAGCTCAGAGTTGGCCTCGGTTAGCAAGCCATGCTTCTTTATAGGAATTTTGATGGACTTCAGTGCATACATGTCCTGCTCTTGAAAAAGGTTGTTCACCCTTTTTATGTCAGCCACCTGGAAGCCATAGAAAATGATTATTTTTAAAGGAAATGTTCACTCCAGAAATGAAAATTTGCAGCAAATGTACTCATCCTCAGGCCATCCAAGATTTAGATGAGTTTGTTTCTTCAGCAGAACAGATTTGGAGAAATTTAGCATTTAACAAACTCATCTACATCTTATATGGCCTGAGGGTGAATAAATTTGCATCAAATTTTCATTTTTGGGTAATCTATTCCTTTAAGGGCCTAAATGAGAATGATCTACGTTATCAAACATGATACCTTGCATCCATATTGAAGAGCCAGTTTGTTGAGATTGTCCTCATGTGAGATGTCCCGTTCCAACAAGAGCATTTCTCCCACTCTTTCTCTCTCCTGTGAGGATGAGTCTCTGCTTCGCGGCCGGAGCTCCATGACATTGAGTTCCTCATCCTCAGATGACACGTCTGGTTCTTCTTGTCTGTGTCTGAACATGTATACTTGGCCATCCGCACTGGCATGTACATCCACTGGAGCCTGAAAGGCTCGAGGGATAGGATCTCCTCGCCTCATCACTGCGACTAGACCAATATCTAGAAGAATAAGTAGTAAGGCCAGTTCAGTTTGCATATACAGTACATTCATTTTCAATGGTTTGGGGTGAGCATTCTTTTAAGGAATTAAAATTTTTATGAAAAAAAAAAAGATTAATTAAAATTTGAAAGTAATTTACAATGTTACAAAACATTTTTATTTCAATTAAATGCTGTTCTTTTGAACTTTCTATTCATCAAAGAAAAAAAAAAAAAAAAAAATATATATATATATATATATATATATATATATATATATATATACACACACATCCCTGTTTGTGTAATGCTTCCCTTGCCCTCATGTATTCGTGCTATTGATTCTCTTGTTCATTGTGTCATGTTCTGATTGGTAGTCTTAGTCATGTGTCCTGTCTCTCATTGGTTGGTTCTTGTCATTTGACTTGTATTGTTTGCTATAAGTAGCCTTCATGTTGCCATTATTCCTTGTCGTGTATTGATGTTGTTACCTGCTGTCGGTGAGTCTAGTTTGTCCATGCTGAGTCAAGTCAAGTCTCGGATAGGGATGCATCGATCCGATACTCAGTATCAGTATCGGTATCGGCTCTGACACGGTCATTTTCTGCGGATCGGGTATTGATCAGACAAGACTGATCCAAATCCGATATTGTGCATATACTATTCTGTGGTATTGTTGAGCCCCACGAAAGGCACAAAGACATTATAAAGCACCATAAAGTTTTTGTGCACTGTATTTCAAGTGTTCTGAAGCTGTTCCATAGTTTAATCTGAGGTACAGATGAATATTTAACTTGTTAAATTCAAGTTCAGGTAAATTCTTCTCTCCGCTGCAGCTGTCTGTTATCCTCCATTCAGCGTCAAACTGCATACACGTTTGGTCAGGACAGTCAAACTCTTTTCAAGAGTGCACAGTAACTGAGGTTTAAAACTGATAAAAGAAAAGGATCAATAAACTAACGCACAGATTTAATACACTACAACAATACAAAGAGCAATGTGTACCATTTGACCAGATTTAGTCCTACACTTATTCACTTTTATTTGTAAATAAAAATGTTTCACTAAGTTTTATAAAATTGTGCACCCCATTTTTCTAGAGTATCTTTTGCTGCTGAATTATCCACTAACCTAGTTTATAATAGTATGTTTGTTATAGATTATGATGATATATTTTTAATATTATTAATATAATATTAATCATATTAATAATTTAATTTAATAATATTAATATAATATTTTATATTTCATTAAAATGAAGTTATCTATATGTAGTAGATTGTGTTTAACACACAAAAGAGTGACGATCAGGTCAACACAGAAGTATAGCAATTCTACATCGATTGAAAAAAAACTGCGCTGGTATCGGATTATGATCGGTATCGGTAGATACTCAGAAGATCGGATCGGATCTGTTCTGAAAAAATGGTATCGTTGCATCCCTAGTCTCGGATTATGTTTGTATTTTGGATCACGTTTGTAAATAAACTGCATATGGGTTCTTAAACTTGCCGTTCAGTGGACTGTCATTATAGTTAGATTATAAATACATGTAATTTTTTTTTTATTATTTGTTTGTTATATGAAGATAGCAATCAAACTTTATTGGAAACATTATCCTTACCCTCATGAATTATTTATAATTATTTCTATACTTTTCATGTATAATATGTATTGTAACATTTTACAGTTGTACCAGGAGGAAAACAACAAACAGGTGAATATTACTTGTAAAAATAATACTTTCATTGCACACCATGTGCAAACAGAAATTATGTTAAATTATGCAAAATATGCAAAATATGATTTAATTGTGAATATTTATTATACATAAAATGCTAGCTATAAAATTAGCCTTATAAAGATAAAGGAGTTGAATTTTATTAATGTTTAAAATGTTATTATTTCAAATAAAGATGCTATTAAACATATAATTTAAGATGTATTGACAATTAAACTGTGGGAATGTTCATTGTGGGACTGTCAGAAAATATGTTCTTCTGTGTTGCATTTATACACTGTCAGAAATTGGTATTATTAACCAAAATAAATAACCTATTTAGGGTGTGAAATTGTATTTAAGATTTCTTTTAAGATCATTTATTTTCTACAGGACCAAAAGTGCCCATATTCGAAAAAAAAAAAACTCCAACATATTACTTTAACTCTTGCAAGGAAACAGCATTCTATCTGCAGTCAGGAGATTTACAGCAGTAATAAAAGGTAGAAATCAACTTTATTGTAATAAAAAGTTTGTAACTAACGTTAGAGTAAGAAACATACTGCAGAATGTAAACAACACGAAACAATGCATCATTGTTCATAAGCATACAGCTACTGTACTGTGACATTGTGGAGACTTAGTAGCACTACCTCAGAAAAAAATCAGAGCTGGAAAGTGATTATTGTCTGTAGTTGAAATAACAGCGGATCAAAGAACACCGTTACATCAACTGGCATCGACTGAAAATATTTTCCCCCAAAAATGTACAAAACACAAGGCAAAAATCAACAAAATATACCTTAAATTTGTTAAGGAAAAAATGGAGTATGTGTACAGTAAACACTAATAAAGGTTACAGTAACCGACACTCGTAACGTTAAGCTAATTCTATAGCCAACTATCATCTCCGAAGTTAAAAATCCGCCTTTTCATAACTTTCCCAATTACTGAGCTGAATCTGAATAATACTCACCTTTCTAGACAAAAACAGCTACATGGTGCTGACAAAAATATCCCCAAGTGTCATTTTAGAAACTTCATAACGCAACCTAGCCTGCTGGTGCTGGCGCGGAAGGCCACTGTAGATTGACAGGTCCTCCAGCCAATCAGCTCGTTGAAAAAGGCGAATTCTCTACAGTAGATTATGCTGCCTATGGTGGAGTGGTTGCGCCCGTCCCGATATATATATATATTGCAAATAATATATGACGTCTTTATTTCGAAATCAAAATCTGGTGTCAGGCGTTCAATTAAAATGGTAAAATGTCATGGTGCATTACCCCTGGTTTATGTTTTCCCAAGACTATAAAGTTTCTCTCTGTTAAGTGTGGTTGAGAAACAAGGGCGCCTCTTACGTGTCACGGCAGGATGTAGGCTAGTATTCGTTGTAGGTGTGTAGTCTATAGATGAACACTTTTACTAATTTACTTTTTTTTTTTTAAATCTTACTAATTTACATTTACTCATTTATGAATAGTTGTGCAAATTTAATCATTTACCTATTGTCATAACAAATTAATATTGCATCTCCTTTAAAATCAATAGCCTATTAAAAAATGTTTGTTTGTTTTTCTTTCTTTCTTCCTTCCTTTCTTTCTTTCTTTCATATTTTTGTGGAAACGTTATTTATTTATTTATTTATTTTCAGGATTCTTTGATGAATAGAAAGTTTAAAAGAAGACCATTTATACATATTTAGTAGGCTAATATTTAGTAATCAAAGACATTACATGTAGCCTATTTGATGCATCACTGTTGAAAAAGCATAATTTTTTCATTTACGTACTGTAAAATATGATAGTCACATGAATCTTTCAATGGATCATACTTAGATTACAATTTTTATTTCAGTCACCAAATTGGTGATTACTTCGGCGAAAAAAAAAAAGTCTTCGGACCATATGAACAAATCTGAAATCTTGAAATTCAAAAGCAGTAACAACAACAGATGTGGGTTATTGTTACATTGCTTCCGCGTTGAAACAAGTCAGTTGAGGTTGGAAACATGAAGCTGTGGGTAAGGCATTCTGACAAAATTTTGAACTGATCACGAAAAGGTTGAATCATGTGATTTCGAAAAGGTCATGCATATTTGGAATGACACGAGGGTGATTAAATGATGATAGAATTTTCGTTTTGGGTTAACTATCCTTTTAATATGCTAAATAAGAAGATTACACACACACACACACACACACACACACTACCAGTCAAAATGTTTTTGAACTGTAAGATTTTTAATTTTAATTTTAATCTCTTAAAATAACTTTTGTCTATTTTAATATATTTTAAAATGTAATTGATTCCTGTGATTTCAAAGCTGAATTTTAGCATCATCACTCCAGTCACATGGTTCTTTAGAAATCATTGTAACATTCTGATTTATTGCTCAAAAACATTTATTATTATTATTATTATTGTTGTTGTTGTTATGATGACTATGTTGAAAACGGTCGGAGTAGACTTTTTCAAGTTTCTTTGATGAATAGAAAGTTTGGAAGAACAGCATTTATCTGAAATAGAAATCTTTTGTAACATTATAAATGTCTTTATCATCACTTCGATCAATTTAAAGCATCCTTGCTAAATAAAAGTATTAATAATCCCCCAAGCTTTTGAATGTTATAGTGTATAATGTTACGAAAAATTTTTATTTCAATGCTGATCTCTGCATCTTTCATTAAAGAATCCTGAAAAAATAAAATAATAATA
This sequence comes from Onychostoma macrolepis, assembly GCF_012432095.1. Taxonomy (NCBI): domain Eukaryota; kingdom Metazoa; phylum Chordata; class Actinopteri; order Cypriniformes; family Cyprinidae; genus Onychostoma; species Onychostoma macrolepis. Next base: position 14,433,186 of record NC_081172.1, on the reverse strand, counting down.
ATAATACTGAACTGTTTTGAATATTAATAATATTAATAAAGAAAAAATGAATATTGAATGTTTCTTGAACAGCAAGTTATTTTAAATAGCAAAAATATTTCACAATATTACTGTTTTTGCTGTATTTTGGATCAAATAAATGCAGGCTTGGTGAGCAGAATAGAATTAAAAATCTTACTGTTCAAAAGCTTTTGACTGGTAGTTACAGATTACCCTGAGGATGTGCTGACAGTCTCCGAAGGATCTTTTCAGTCAGTCTACTTAGCAGCACTTCTCAGTTAGACCTCAAGATGTCGCCATTTATCAGCAGTAGTTTTAAAACAATTTGCACAAGGATGGTTTGCAGTAAAGCGTTTTAAACCTCTATTTGCCAAAGGTCCATGTCCCCCATTCACCTTCTTTGTCAGAATATTCTTTGTCTGCTCCAGTCCAGGAGTCAATTACCATGGCAGGGCTGTGTCAGAGCACGCAGTGCTATAGAGGTGCTTCAGGTCGCCTTAGTCACTCCTGCTAAAGCACAGGTCAATGCTCAGGCTCAGCAGTTCATCATGGAGGACAAGAACCTGCTGTAGTTGATCCACATTTGGACACTGATGTTGGGAGCCCTGGGACATTTGTCAGTCCTCTCTAAGCTTGACTAGCAGGGATTGTTTGAGCAGATAATGCCTTCTGCTTGCCATTATGGGGTCAGATATAACAGTAAGTTACACACACAAATACGTGTGTGTGTTTTGGCACTGTTCTTGTGCTGTGTGAAAAAAGCGATCTTTTCAAATCCAATTTGGGCCATTTTCATATACGGTACAAGATTTGATACATGGTCACACAACCCAAGTGTGAACTGTCAAATCTGAATTAATTTTCAAATTAATTTTAATTTTATTGTTAATTAACATCACACATTACAGTGTAGGAGAAAATGCTTGTCATCGTTCAATGCACTTTGTCTTACCAGACAAAATTATAACGAATCAACGAAGCAACAGAAAACACACTGAAATAACTATTGTAATTGATTTTTGTAAGAAACTTCAGTTGAGAATACTGGAATATATTGTAGTCGAATAAATCTGTTAGACTTTTAATATGAAATTCAACTTATAACACAAAATGCAAGTTTACATATTTGACATTTTTGCCGTTGTTTGCATCCGTATGGATAATGCACATGACATTTTTGTAAATATGCAGGTCATTTCAGGTCAAAGAGCAGCAGCAATCTAAACTGTCAATGCAAAACTAAAAGTCTCAGGAAATGTATTATTGTAACAAAATATTATAATAAAGTAGTTTTAACTTTTATTAAATAAAAATAATAAATCATGCAGTCGTATAGTACAACAGTGTTTTTGCTGAAAATGTACTCTTCCTAGGCTGTCCAAGATGTGTTTGTTTTTTCAGCAGAACAGATCTGTAAAAATGTCTTTTCTTTTCTTTTCTTTTCTTTTCTTGCATAATGCATTGACATTACAGTACAAAATGGCTCTTTTGGCATATCCTGAGCAACTGTAAGCATTAATTTCATATGAGAGGTGCTTGGGAGCATGCGTAAATGTCATTTAAAATAAAATAGGAGACTATTTAAATATCACCAGATCTTTTAGTAATTATATAACTGCTCACTGCTGAAAGTCAATGACAGGCAAATATGCCATTCATGCACAACAGTACAGTTAACCTTCCCAGTACAATCCTTCCAAGAACTAGGCATATGTGCATTCTCAGTGGCAGATTACACAGACGACATGATCTGATGAGCATACAAGCTGTTATCTGGGTCAGCGCTAGTCTCCAATTTCACGCCCTGAAACATCCATCATATCTGTATTGTTCCTCTCCAAGGAGTTTATTGACCTTCGTTTCTCGGCAAAAGCAGACTGTCACCAAAATTTATTTGCCATTTCTGTAAGTTAGCATGTATGTTTAGCCTGTGTTTTGAAGTGTGGCGTGCTAATGGAGGGAAGACTGCAATGGAGCCTGAGCTAATTGAAGCTTTGCATGTTTCACTGCTTCCACTCCTACGAACTGTTGACATTTAACTGACCCCATGATTTATATATAACTCTTGTAAGCCACTTAAGCTTTTAAAAATAAGTCAAATTATTATCATATACAGTATGTCACAGTATGCGTCATATTTTACCGTCCATGCACACTTAAAACAAAAAGCCCTTCCAAAAAGGGCAATCAGCTGATCTTCAGTCTTCAGTATGGTACCTCAAATAAATGTAAGCACGGCACTTAACTACAGCTGACCTATTTTTACATAAACGCGCTGTGTGAATTTCAACACTTCCTTCTGACCTGAAAAAACATTTACTTACGTATAAGTATGTTTTACTTAAAGTAGATGCTGAACAATTGTATTCATATTGATTTTTAAATTGGTTTAAATTGTCACTGATTCAAGGCAACAGACAGCAGCTGGGCACTTTTTTTATCGTCTTGATAACACCTTCATTCAATGCAAAAACCTCCCTGAAGGGGGAGCAGGAGCAAATGTGACAAAACAAAAATTAGCACGAAGCAGCACATCATATCATTTACATCACATTCAGATGCAGGGTGCAACTCTGAACATGGTGCAACAGAGTGGCATAACATGCTGTGTTTCTGGGCCACTGAGCAGCATGTCAAACTGACAGAGAGAGAACAAAAAGATGGAGAGAGATGCTGAGAGAGAGAGAGGAAGGTCAGACGCAATGTAACAATGAATAATTTGCGGATAGTGCCGCAGAAGAGCAACAGAATTGCAATCATGACACAGTATATGTAAGTTCTGTCTATTTATCTACATACTGGACTATAGGCACACACATATTGTTAATAATAATAATGATAATACCAACAACAAAAACAACTATAATAACAAATAGTATTCAAATAATACATATTTATTACTATCATAATTACAAACCTTAAATGACAATTATACTTAAATGGCAATGTTAAATATATTGTATTGTAATTAAAAATAGCATTCTCATTTAAGTATTATGTTTTAAAATACTAATTATATATGTTATGTATAAATATTATATATTATATATAATTACCAGTGCTTACCATAAGTATGTTTTATGTCAAATACATTCTTATCAATTGTATTACCATTGATTTTTAAATTGGTTTAATCTGATTCAAGTATCAGACTTAAGGCAATTAAGAAAATACATGTAATGTAATAATTGTAATATATGATAAACGATTATGAAACCAAATTTATTTAATCCTAGAGCCAAGATAAAGCCATTAAGGTTAAAATACGTGATTTATATGATATCCTCAGCTTATTTTTTTTTAATATAGGATGGATTTGAGTGTTTTAAATGTTCATTTGATCTGTATCCACCTCTAGATGGCAGCATAGTGCTTTGTATTTAAAGATATTTTAGCCCAGATGTTGTTGGATATTTTTCCAATATAACACACACTAAACAAATTCATTAATTTGGGTAAAACCCTACTGCAAATATTAATTGATCTACAGACTTATTTCTACTAAACATAAATCTCCATAAAACTAATTTGAACAGACCTACAGAACCTCAAATACAGACTTCAGCCAAAGAAACACTTTTAAAAATCTGATGTATGTAAGAGAGGGAAACTGTTGTTGTTTGTTTATGCTCGCTGCATGTCCGTGTCCATGTTTCTGGCACAGGTGATTTGCCGATCAGCGTGAGGCCAGTCGTTATGTCTGCGGGGGGTCAGCGAAGGCAGTGTGGGGAAACAAAATTAATCCTCGTGGCTCTAGGTTATGGCAACAGGTCAGGAGTTTATTGATTAAATGTCAGCTACCCAGGTGAATGTGATTCGTAACTCTGAGGAGGCCCCTGCGCACGATCCATCACATGATATCCAAAGGAAGATTAAAGGCCATATGACAGACTAAACACTTTCAGGCGGGATGAAGGTTCTGCCAGCCGTCCGTTCGTTTGTTCGTCCATTCATCCATCCGTCGGTTCCAGACTTCAAAACTCAAGCCTTTAAACCTCCTGTTGTGTTCAAAAACTGAAACAACTTTTGTGTTGGGGGTCAAATGGACCTACGTTGGTTTCCATGCAATTTGCCAAATATCGACCATGATAAATAGGCCTACTGAAGATTCACGTAAAAACAGAATACCTCTATTGTAGCTTGCCAGAGACTAAAAAATATAAAATACGTCAATTTTATTGTGTTATTTTCTGTTGTGTTAGGGGTCGATTTGACACATTCTTATGTTCGAAATTTGGCTGCACAGACACAAATGAAAACTTTTTTTTGTCATGACTACTTGCAGTGACTATTTGCACACTGAAGTGCAAATAACTATAAGCATAAATAGCATCTAACATTATTTGTAACACGTGACAAGAGTGATGGAAGAAAGACTGACACTATGATGGCGCTACTTTTGTTAATACAATTTATATTTCTTCGTTTAATATAAATGAGTGTATTGTTGCTGTGTTTTCATTAAAAAAAAAAAAAAAAAAAAAAAAAACAATGAACCACAAACGTTTTAAATAAGGGAAAGAGGTTATTTATTTGGGTTACAATAGAAGGTTATATCCATATTATTCATTTTGTTAATAAAAGTTAGATGTTTAATATATGCGAATATGCCATTGTAGCTACTATTTTATGGCTGATGTGTTTTAATTAATAAGATAATAAACCACAAACTATGATCGTTTTAAGCCTAAGGGGAAAACCATATTTAGCCTATTTGTGTGTTAAACGGGTAAAACACAGTTTAATGTAGGCTGTCATTGTAGGATTGCTGATATGTTTTTTTTTAAGTGTAGGCTACTATTGAATCAACCGTAAGCATTAATTTTGTTCAATAGGAAAGACCAAACCGTTAAAGATCAAAATAAGCGCTACAAAATAAATGAAAATACGTAGGCTATAAATATTACGTCAAAAAAAAAGAAAGAAAGAAAGAAAACTCGTGGTACTGATACGCAAAAATGGACTTTGGCGTGTCTGTGCTACTCGCGTTTTTAGCGTGCATATGATACGCAGTTTTCGCGTACATGATACGAATCTACACCACAACCCTAATCCTACCCATGCGTAGCATAGACACGCCAAAGTCCATTTTTGCGTATCAATACCACGAGTTTTCGTTTTTATTTGGCGTACTATTTATATGCACTTTCATGAGACACCGCACCCCCAGCACCTCCATTTTTTTTGTGGGCTACACTTCAGGGGGTGCTGCAGCACCCCTACTTCCTGCGGTAATGTTTGTATGCTATTTCCTCTGTTGTTGTTGTTTTTGTTTTGTTTTTTTTGTTTGTTTTTTATGAGTGTTTTTGAAACCCTTGTGAGGCTTTTCCTCCCAATGCAGTCTAGTAATTGAGATCCAAAAAACAAATAATAAAAAAACAGCTGACAGATTTTTGACTGTGAAAGAAACAGTTATATTTCCTTGGATGATTCAAAAGACGAGTCTAAACTGCAAGTAAACCAACTCTGAATCTTAAATTTCTTAAAGTGCCCCTATTATGGGTAATGAAAGGTTCATATCTTGGTTTTGGGAGTCCGCAACAACAGGTTGACATGCATTCAAGGTCAAAGAACACTTTCATTGTCTTATAATATGCATTTATTTTTACCTTACTTGCTCAACGGCTCCCAAACGATTTGCTCAACGATTCATTTTTCCAAACCCCTCCTTTGCATGACCTTAATCTGCCATGATTGGTCCAATTGGTCTCATTTTCATTTAATCATGCCTGTAACGCCTGATAAAGCAGCGTTTGTGAGAGCAGAAACCAGGAAACCGCTATTTTTACCGCTCCAAAAGCGGCACCTAGTGGCAAAGAATAAATTTGCATTTTCATTCAGACCAACGCGAAAAGACCAACAAGTGGGTGGACAATATGCTAATGTTTCATGTTGACGTCAACATGAAACAGCTTGGGATTCGTTTTAAAAACGACTTGTTTCAATGATTCAGAGTCGACTCTTTCTTTTGAGAGACAATAACTTTATACACGGTGCACTTTCAGATTTAAAACTTTGCAGGATGTTTTTATTCACTTAGAGCTGTGTTACACACTGCATGAAAGGTAATTTTCAAAAACCCATAATAGGGGCACTTTCATTTCTCCTGTAGTTTGTATTTTCTACAACAATTTTATTTTTATTTTTTTACCTGACTCTGGTGTTTTTCAAAGGGCTGACTTTTGACAAATTGCATAAAAAAACCAACGGAGGTTTGTAGAGCCTTGAGTTGAAACTTTGCATGACCACATTCATGACCCTGAATCATAAATATTCACCAAATTGCAAGAATAAATAAACACGTTAACCGGTATTTCAAGCAGTTTTCTTAGAACTGAGTGTCTGGGAAATTGACCTGAACACAACAGGAGGGTTAACGTCAGAATCCATAATCCTACAGACAGTCTCCCGTTCCCTTGAGAAAGGTGCATGTGCCATCATAAGCGAATGTGACTGACAAGTGTACTTCAAGGCCCAAGGTTAATGGTGTTGACATCAAAACCATTCAACGGGTTAAAGGCTAGAATGAGAGTTCTGAAGATCATGCTCTCTTTGTCAAATTAAACTCTCTGCATTTGGTCCCCGTTGAATATGTGGAGCAGAGCTGTCAGCGGCATGGGCATCCTCAGGGTCGTGGTGGAAGTTATCCACTGACTCCAGCCACCCAGAGGATGCGCCACAACGGATCGCAAAGTCGTATTTGGCCTCACGGCACCCATGGAGCCCCAGTTGGACGATCTCTTTACCCTAGGGGTAGGTTCACAGGCCATACTGGACTCTGCGGTAGCTTGGAGCGCTGGGTGACACATAACCTTGCCCTGTCACCACCCTCACCAGTGTGTCAGCTGATATTAGACTGATTGACGTTGACCCGCCACTCAGGCTCTGAGGGTTTAGCGGCGCTATATAACCTCGCCCTGACTGTTCACCAGGCTGAGGACATTGGAAGCAGGGCATCCTCAGCTGCGTCCTACTCCCAAGCAAGGGCGAGCGCTTCTGTCGTGTTATAAGAATTACAAATGCCTGCTTTGATTTGTGGATTTTTTGGGCATGCACATTACCATATCACATGAGCGTAGCAATATTTTGTTTGTTGTCTGCTGATTTTATTTTATTTTTTAAAGTTTGCTTTGTTTATGTGATTTTTTTTTCACTACTGATGAAGTGAAATGTGAGTTGACATTCCATCTGATTCAGAGGATTTGGAGTTGTAGAGTCTGGCATGTTTCTTACCGTCTCGCTCTCCAGGTTTACTTTTTTATCTGCTGTTCCACTTTTCTGTTTTTTTTTTTTTTTCAACTTCTATTTTAGCCCCTTTTGACAGCCGCTTACTGTGCAAAAATATAATGCTAGCTTTTATAAGAGGACAATGTTTCAGAAGCCTACAAGTGCACCAAGCAGTGTCATGTATGTTTGTCACTAAAAGAGAGTTACATGAAATTAAATTTCAGAGTGACCACTGGCTCCAAAAAGGATCATAAAGGGTCATAAACTTCCATTCTATTTATTGATTGATTGAAAAAAAAAGAAAAAAGAAATTAATACTTTTATTCAGCTGGGATACATCAAAACTGACAGTAAAGACATTTAAATTCTTACAAAATATTTATTTAAAATTTTATATTCATCAAAGAATCCTGAAAGAAATGTATCATGGACTCAGTGGAATAAATTACATTTTAAAATATATTAATATAGAAAACATATTTTACTGTTTTACTGGGGTTTTGATCAAATAAATGTAGCCTTGGTGAGCATGAGAGACTTTAAAACATTAAAAACCCCACACTTTTGAATGATAATGTAAAAGTAAGCCTACACGATTTTTGGAGCAGGGAAACATGTGAGAACCAGCAATGTTTGATGTTCTTGACATGAAACCTTTGTCAGAAGTCCCATATTTGAGAGCTGTTGTGGGTGTGAATATTGATTTTGATTTTAGCCTGTTCATCAAACAAAGCTATCATGACTTCAGGAAACTTGAAAATAGTCATCTGGACTACTTTATGGAGATTTTATAGTGTCTTTTTGTTGTTTTTGTCCTTAACCTAACATGATCAACAAACAGTGCATGTAAAAGGTGTGATAGTTAATTTAAAAACTGTTAATTTTAATTGCATTCTGTATTTGTAATAATTGTATATGTATATGTAATAATTTATATAGAAATGATTAATTCTATTTTTTCTATTTCTGTTCTACAGGAAAAAAAAAAAAACACGTTTTTGAAACAATATGAAGGTGATTAATGAATTGCTTAATAAATATGAGTAATTGGGAAGAAGATCACAAATCAAAACCTCCCATGGTCCCATTCTAAGCTTCAAAATAAAATCTAAACGAATGGGGTGACTTGGCAACGCAAGAGGGAGGTGAATTAAACATGGATGACAGCAGGGAGAGGACAAATGTCATTTCCAATGATATCTAAGTCTGTCTGCCATTAAAATGTGCAGTGACCCACACTGCATACAAAAATGATATCATGAACATTAACTTCCCTAGTTAATGTCGTGTGCTTTGCCGGGTGCACTGGGCTGCCAGTGCACTAAGAGCATGCTTTTAATATGCTACATGCCCTGACTTCCTCTTTCCGCTTTCCTGTGGGAATTCCTTCTGCTTTTACAGCACACTGCCAAAGTGTTTCTGTAGATTGCAAAGTTCATGCCCTGAAGTAAATGTTCTAATTAAAACAGTAACTCTCAATAGGTTTAGAGCTCTGATGTGACACCCCTCTTGCTTGCACAAAAGGTATACTGACAGGCAGTGCGCTAAGAAGGAAATTCAGTATAAAGAAGGATTGACACATCATGTTTTATTGTGTCCAAGTGAATGCCATGACATACTGTAGCTGAAGGACCTTGTAGTGTATAAACAAACATAATTTATGGCTATTGTTCAGTGCACATTGGGCAACAAAAAAGATTGTCATAACTTACATTTGCACAGTAATAAGCACATATAAACTGACTATATGTGGATGTCTTAAGACTATAGTAAAACATAATTAAAAGGGAGCCTGGAGCTCAATTTCACATGGGGAAGTTGTCATAGCCCATGAAATCTCACATCACTGTTTATGTAAATTTCTATAAAGCAAAAGCGAAAAGGATCCATCCCTTTACTGTTTTCATGAGAATCACTAATTTAAGTGATTTTAAGAGCACAAAAGAAGCTATTTTGAAAAATGTCCAAACAACTTTGGACCCCATTTGAACCTCATTTTAGGATAGAAATGCTGAGACATTCTTCAGAATATCTTCTTTTATGTTCTACAGAAGAAATAAACTCACACAGGTTTGGAATAACCTGGGTAAATAAATGGTGGCAGAATTTTTATTTTTGAGTAAACTATGCCTTTAAGGGTTCATTTTAAACATGCGACAACAAATAGATTCACATAGACTACAGTTAAAAAAAAAAAAAATGGGGTCATAAAGATCTTTTATAAAGATTTTCGAAAAAAAATTAATGAATTTATTCATCAACAAGGAATAATTAAATTGGTCAAAATGGCAGTAAAGACTTTTAGACTATTACAAAATCTACACTATTAGAACCAAATCAGCATATCAGAATGATTTCTGAAGAATAATGTGACGCTGATGACTGGAGTAATGACTTTCCCACTATATTTAACTGTATTTTTGATCAAATAAATATAGCTTTGGTGAACATAAGAGACTTCTTTCAAAATCCCCAAACTTTTGAATGGTCCTTTCACCTTTTATAGACTCTGTGTTGCACTCGTTAACTTCATCACTGCCTTACGTGTCAAATATATGTGTTTGGGCATTAGATGCCATCAGTGGTAAGGTTTGAATTTTAGATTGCGTTTATGAATAAGACATACAAACTCCTAAGAGTGGAGTAATGTGCTCAGTTTCAACCCTCTGTGTTTGTTAAGGTGATTAATAATGAAACATAGAGAATTATGCATGGTGAGGTGACTTCTCTCCTTCGTTCTGAATTCTCACGGAGTTCAGGCCAACTCAGAGTTGCAGTTTAAAGGCTGCTTGTAACACAATCGCAAGAGAAAAATTGACAACGGAGGACACAAAGGCGAGAACTATTGAACCTGTAATGGTTTGTACCCTCTGTGAGAGTTCAAACCGAAGTCACAGGCATCACTGGCTTCCTCCTTCATCTGACAGGATGTGAGTTTGCTCTGACCTGGGGATTTTAATAATGTATACCGATCACACGGTGAAGGCTCCCGCCTCAGTTTAACCACCACATAACCTCAGCACTTCTAACTGTACATTATAGTTCAGACTGAAGAAAAACATATACCTTAAAATATTCATCTCGCCTCTACCAGGGTCCTTATTCGGTCACTGCCGTACCACAACATCAGCCGACTTCTACACTAACAAACTGTGTTTCACATTCTGTGTCAAAGCATCTGTGAATTGCTGACTGTATGACTAGCATAATGTACATAATTATGTTCAAACACAAAGCTATAATCCATGTAGAGCCGTGACCTTACAATACGAGGAAACGTGTCCTGCGTGGTCCAATCTTTTTATCCTAAAAAAATCACTTCTAGGTAATTTTGTGTATTGTATAAGAGGCCATAATATAATAGCTTCCCAAAGCATTTGCCTTTATTGAAGGCTCTTTTTTTAATCTCAGTGTAATTCGTTCACACAAGAATAATCAGCTTAAAAATAAACCCTGCACTTGTGGCATCATTCGTCATGTTTAGCCGGCATTTTTGTGGCAGAAGGCAGGCAAAATATTTTCCCTAATTTTGGCCACCTCTGCTCTTCCCCAAAATAAACCTCCACCCTCAACATCTGTCGTTCCACTTTTAGCACAGCCTCAAATGAAAGTGCAGGTAATGGATAGAAGACCTTTCACACTGTTCAGGGGAGGATGAAAGAATGGTCAGGGATGTGGGGGAAGGGACATAAGAGAGAGACAGAGAAACGAAAAGTGCCCAAAGCCCTGGATTGTCAGAATCGGTTGAAATGAGGAAAATTCTTGCATGAAGACACTCGGCACGGGTGCCCTTTGAATGAACCAGTGGAAAATGGGAGGGAGCGATGAAACGGGAGGATGTTGCTTTGGAATAGATGATTGCAATCCTTGTAATCCACAATGAAACATCTTTAATTCTCACATTAAGACTGTTGATTAAACCCACAAAAAGCTGAACGGCAAGGTAAATCGTCGAATACGTGAATAAGATGGATTGGAAAAACAATGTACAAATGTACAAGAAGTCAAATAATCTTAACTACCACGGTGACTGAAAATACACGTGGCGCTTTCGCAGTAACATGGTATTCATCATTCCTGCATAATTGCGCTGTGTGCCCTACAGCACTATGACTTTTATCCAATTTGATTTTTAAAAACAGTCACAGCAGATTCTTAAAGTCATGAACACATACAGTACTTTGTATTTACAAGATTTAGCAATTCAGTTACTGCTTAAAGAAAGAAAAAAATATATTTAAAAGGAAAAAAGCAGACATTAATCTGCTGTGAGATAACTGATCTTTCATTAGATTACACTCTTAAAAATAAAGGTTCAAAAGTTATTATATATATATATATATATATATTTTTTTTTTTTCTTTGCAGCAGCAGCAGCAGCAGCAATGAAGAACCACTTTTGATTACCCAAAAACCTTTCCTGAACAGTTTTTAAAGAGTATTTTGTTTTCTTGGTGTAAAAAAAACATTTTAAAAATCTAAAGAACCTTTTTCCAGTATGCTGTTTTTCACAGCACAGACCAGAAAAGTCACCAAATGTGGGACTGTGGATCAACCAATCAGAGTTTTCATTGCAGTACTTTCATAGCATCTGCGGCTTCAGAGTTAGCAGTCACACTGCATTTCTGGTTCAAATGATTGACTCAAATACAATTGTGACCCAGAAATGAGGACCAGTGAACAAAGATGGCAAATATCAGATCAAATAATATATGTAAAAAACCTCACACCACTGAGTACTCCCACAGTGTTGTTGTTCCTGTTATCTTTTTAACTGAAACAATCATATATATACACACACATGCATATATTAGATAAAAAAGAACAAAAACACATAATAAAATTACTAAAACTTAAAATCTTCAAATGAAAATCGAAAAAAAAATTAAATAAAAGCTAATTCAAAGCATATATACATATATATATATAAACACTGCCTTAAAAGCTATCATGTTTGACCATCAAACATGTTAACCCTCTAAATCTGTGAATGTCCTTCATACAGTTGTTTTAATGTATACTGTATATAAAAATTACTTTCACTTTAAATTAACAATCCAAAATACTCATTGGAAGTCAAATTGAAGGTTAATTGCAACCAGTAATATAAACCAGTTGTGCTAGTTGACCCATATGGACCTTCTAAAAAGATAAGAGAAAGAGGCAAAATACAGCAGCCCACCTAGGAGCAGTTTTTATAATGAACTCCTGAAGTAAGTGAGGATGACATATGCAGTCTTCTGTTCCCTTATAAGCACGCAGTGTGCTTGTGTGTGTTCTCGAGTGTCGAGCACATACACACGTTTGCGTGTGCTGCAGATGCAGTCTATTAGAAGCAGAGCTGCTATTAGCGACATTACCTTCTTCAGAAACGACAGGTGTTGGCAGCACCATATTCCTGGCACCTTGCTGCATGTGACATCTCCATCGCCTCGAGTTAAAAAGCCATCGCACATTGCTAAATGACTGAGGCCTCTTTACCACAGCGCATAGCTTGGCTGAGGACTGAAGAAGATACACCAAGGTGTATGTCAACTATAAACAGCTTTGATTACTGCTTATCCAATTTGAATTAAGAAATTCTCATATTTGAATTTAATTGACTGAGGAAGATTGCACATTCCAGATCATCTGTAAGTCTGTGTGTTAGTGCTAGGGTTTTTTTCAGTGACTCTTTCTGCATTTTACATATTTACTTCAGTAGCTTGCACTTAGTTCATTCAGTCAACCAGTTTGCTTGAAATATTGATTTATTCAGGTATGAAATTATGAGACTTCAGGAATTCCAAATAGCATACCTATCTTTATATGGCATACATAGTAAGTTTAGTATGTTTGTATGCCATTCAGAATGAGTGAGTCACTGAATCATTCACCCAACTGATCATTTCAAAAACACTAATTCATCCAGGAACAAAACAAGTGACTGACTGCATCCAAAATCACATAATCTCTAAGTAGATACTTCTTTTGAATTCCTCTTCTATGATCTCATGGGGTAGTAAAGTGTCCATTGGATGCATACTTCAGAATCTCATCAGAAGTAGTAAATCACGCAGTTTGCCTACTTTTCACGAATACTGTGAATTTGGACAAACTACTCTTTTAACATACTGTTTTTTTGCCTATCAAATAGTAGAGAAGTACTGTATGCATATTTGGATGCAGCCACTTGTGGCTGAGTCATTGAATTACTCACTTAAGCTATTCGTTTAAAACACTGATTCATTGAGGATTGAAAGAAAGCGTCCTTGCAGCTGACTGTTGTGTGTAGTAGATTTTTGTAACAAACTGGACATGCGCATAACTGTATATTTATTCACAACAGTTGATAAAGCCAAATGTTTTTCTTTTTTTCTTTTTATAAAAGCAATATCACACTTCAGATATTTGGAAAAACAGCAATTTAACACATATACTTTTGCTTGACCACAGAAGACTATAATTTATTGCAATTTTCATATCGGAGTTGGATGCTTGTGTTATGGATTTTTTCCCCCCTAAACACTATTCTGTAATGGAATGTTTTTCATGCTACTGTTTTAGGTCGGCTGGGACTCTAAAAAATGTTAGGTAAGTTAAGTAAGAAAATGGATTGCTCCATACTTTTTTGTTATCCTGTGAATGGAGGATGCTTTGAGAAATAAATAAATAAAACAAATTTCTAAAGCAAGGGAGGCTGGAGAAGAACGTTCACTTTTAAGGTTAATTGGAGCCAAAAGTGTCACATCAATCTAGCAGTTTACTAGAGGAAATTGGCCTGGCCTTTTGTTGAGAAATGGCGGAGATCACCACATGGGGTTTTTCTATATACACTGGGTTGTTAAATTTGTAATGGGCTTACTGTGCTGCTGACCTGGTCTGGTCTGATATATAACTGTCTGTGGTGTAGACAGGACCCAGCCACCTTCACAACTTGTATTAAATTCATATTTTAGGCCTCCTGGGGTGCGATAACAACTCGAAGTTGCTTGCACATCTTGCCCTTCAGTTTGTTCACATGAAGATTTGAACATAGTAGTTCACATGTTTCCAGGTCAAAATAAGAGCCTCTGTACCAGCTGTGTTTTGGATGGTGGCCCATCAAAGAGGTCGGTGGTCCGTATTGCTTCCTATTTTGCATTTATTGCATCAACTTGTTTTTGCAAATGCGATTGGTTTCCCCAGTGTGTACATTTCATTTTAGGGTTATATTCTTTGACATTATAAAATAAATGAATAAATCTTGGCTGCAATCCAAGGACTCTGTAGTGTCTGCAAATAAGGGAGAACAAATCTTTATCCCCTTAGATGATTGCCCAGAATAATGATAATAAAAAGGATTACTCCTGGTCTAAAGAAGGCGTCACGCTGAGCTAAGGTCTAATTGGCGAGTTCCTTTACAAAGTTGATCAAGTCCTGGGGCTGGAAGTTAGTGAACTGGTCAATTAATCTTTCTTCTCCCTTAATGAGGTGAGGGATTTCCTGTGGCTGGAGCCAAGCACAAAGGCAGACATAGTGCCCAAAGGATGTGGCGTCGCGGTACCAAGTGAGCCCCCCAATTAAAAACGGACACCCCCAAACCTCCCCTCCTCTCCAGGTGGTAAATTGGTCTGACCCAGACTCAAAGAGAGTGATCTTAACTATGACTTCAAATCAACTTTACAGGAGGATGGAGGAAAAGGGGAAATTTCCTCCATGAAATAGGATTGCCATGGTCTGGAGCTTGCACCCACGAGGTCCAATCAATTCTTTTGCTAAATAAAAAGAAACTTGTTGAATCCCTCCTGCTGAGTGCCAAAGAGTTTTCGAAACATTATGTTGCGGTCTGACTTAGGATTTGGGGTGGTGGATGAATGTCAGGATGGAACAAGCAGGATGAATAGGGGAATAAATGTGCTTGACATGGTTGGTTGGGTCATATAAAATCCGTGCTTATCAGAGGTCACTCCATCACGAAGGGATCAAAGGTGAGCAAAGCAATGGAAGATTACAAAAACAATACCGTATATGCAACAATCTCATCAAAAGAAACGTTTATCAGAAATACACATACACGTCTGGCTGTTTCTTACTGCATGTTAAAGGGATATTGCACCCAAAAATAAAAAGTCTGACATTATTTCCTGTGAAACAAAAAAGAAGATATTTTGAGAAATGTCTCTGGGGTTTTGTCCATACAATTGAAGTCAGTGGTAACCAAAACGGTTTTCTTCAAAATATTTTCTTTTGTGTTCCTCAGAAGAATTAAAGTCAAACAGGCCGTTCATGAATGATTCATTCTTTTTTTAAAGGAATCATTTATATCACTCTAAAACAATTATCTGCATTAGAGAGTGATTTGTTTATCTGGCCACACATTTGCATTGCCCAGCATCCTTTTGTTATATAAACATCATTTTTTAATATAAAAAATTTATATAAAATTTGTTTTTCAAAAGTATGATAAGCCTAAGTAGATGGTAGAACCATCAACACTGTAAATTTCTGTGATCTATAGGCTTACGCTGTTTTTTGTAAACACAACCACGACTAGTTCATCTCCTCGGTCTGTACCATAGACTGTAAAAAAAAAAGAAAAAAGATGGACGACGGGTCTCTATTTCCTTCTACTGCAGAAAATGAAAGCCAAAATATCCCAGAAATGGTATCTTGCATTGAAAATGTAATTTGGAGACAGAGCCTTCACAGTAGTGATTATGAAGTGGACCCGCAATATCAAGGTCCAACACAAATTCAACTGCAAACACACAATCATGACGCCACACTCCATTTTTATAGTATTAAATAGCACACTACAATCAAACTTATTGGTATGTTAGTAACCAAACTTGCATTTGTAACTTCAACTGTATGGACAAATGGCTGCCCACTGCTCTGGATGTGTTCAAGGTGTATATGTGTGTGTGTTCACTCACTGCTGTGTATGTGCACTTGGATGGGTAAAATGCAAAGCACAAAAAAGTATGGGTTAACATACTTGGCCGTCACGCCACTCAAACTTAAACAAAAAATAATTAGTAGTGTTATTTGATTTTTTTGTTTGGCTCACCTCCCATTCGTTTACATGGAGATGTGTGCAGCACACTTGTTCCGGTAAGCCCTGGCTGCAGCTTGGGCAGGGCTACGCTTTTAACTCCACCCAATAACTATTTTGATTGGCTCAGTCCATCATTACAATGCAGAAAAATAATTTGACCAGAGTCTTGCATCTGATCAAACAATACACAACATAGAACAAAAGACACTCGTATAAGAATAATATTTACCCTTAACATGTAGCCAGCCTTCAGTTCAGAGAACATGTTACGACTTCATTCTGAATGTAGTTTCCCATTGAATTCACCTTCCCCTATGTTGAAGCACATAATGAGGGCTAATGTGTGGTCAAGCCTGCTGACCATGGCTGGGAGATCTCTGTCAGGCTGGCGAGGCAATGCAATTGCGCACGGCTCAGACAGAGAAACTCCCGGGTCAAGAATCCAGCCCTCGGCCATGTTTGAGTTCAGCGCCCTCTCATCAAGACCGGGACCTCCAACAGCAAAACACAGGGCTCTCAGTGATCCCTGCTTCCAGAAGATTCCCCTAAGCAGGCTACAGCAGAAGCACTTGTTACTTTGCGAGTCATTGGACCACGTTTCAAAATCCCCAAGGCAAACCTGCCTTTGTCTACAACAGTGGAAGTAGACAGAGGTAAACTCTCATACTGTGAAATACAAGCAGAGTCAGTGATCCATGTTTCAGGCATCGCAAGCATAGCCTTTGGAAAAGCTGCTTGACCGAGCTCCCCTCCCTCATTAGATTGATAACATGGGTCAGTCCTCTAAAGAGCTTAACGTCTGCTTTCTGACTCTGTGTTGGTACATATAGAAAATTTCACTAAAAGCACTGATCAAGAAAGATTTTGACTTTATAATAACCTTTTTACATATAAAATCCTTTAATCTGAAGACCCTTGGGAGGGTCGGGCCACTGAGGTGAGCTTGATTGGCTTTTGTAATTAACCAGAAAGGAATGGCACAGCATGTTGGTGCTTGATATCATAACAGGGTGATATGATAAGAGTTCATGCTAGCTGCTTTCAACTTTGCTTAGGGTAGTAGGGCGAAAACAAACAAACAAACAAACAAAACTGGTCACTTCAAGAGCTAGCTGTGACGATTGTGTCTCAGACAATTAGTGCCGCGGTTCACGGAGGCATAAGGAAATGGGCACAGTGGCACCAGGGACTTGTTTTTCCACCAGTAGGTGGTAGTCACATTACATCAGAGCATGAGGTTTGTCATGGCTCAGAGACAAAAAAACAGAGTTTGTGGAAAGGCAATCAACCTCCCTATATATAAATAACACTGAAGATCCCATCCATTCTCTTCCTGAAAATGATCAGTTTAGGAGTTAAACTCAGGAAAGATGTAGCTGCGGAAATTATTCTTGACAATACATGGTGGAGATGCGCTAGTTTAAGTTTGGCTTCTAAACGACATCTTTGGTTTTTAAACTAATAATTACTCGAAACTTAAACTATAATTAATCATATCAGTAAATGTTCTTTATCCATTTTTAGAATTTTTTAAATCAATTGTAGTGTTTCTTAAAAATCTATCTACACACAAATACATAATATAGTGTAATTACACTATAAATGAACAGTTTATTAAATTATATATTATTTTCAAGTAATAATAATCTATAAATATATAAATGCATATAAATATATTAGATCATACAAATCATATATTATAAATAGTATAATAAATATACTATATGTGTGTACACACACACACACACACACAAATATGTATTATATTTTTAAATGTATTATGTTTTTTATATGTGTTATATTTTTAAATGCAAGTAAATGATATTGTGGAGTTACAACAATGTAAAGAGTAAAACATAGTTAATAATTTTTTAAAGATTGTATAATACACATTACACTTGCCGAATATCGCTGTGGATTTTTTACAAGATTCTTCTTTAAATGTCCTAAGGTTATACTGCTCTGCTCTACAAGAGTTATATAGATACATTCTGAATATGTTCTGATTTGTCTATAGTATATGCACACATGGATGGGTCAAGTGTAGAGTCAAGTTTTTTTGGCCATGCCTTGCAGAGAGTGGACTGGATGGAGAGTAATTATTTGTGGTGAGTTGAGGGCCCTGGGGGTTGCAGGGTGGGCGGAAGAGGCATGGGGTGCGGTGAGATGGAAAGCACGCCAGTCCCGCTCACGCTTGATGCTCAGTGAATCTGAAAGGTCATGTCATGTTTTCTGGCAATTGACTCGATGGGTTTGGATTCTGCAGCATAAGGCTGGTACGATGTTTTGTGTATGTGTTTGTGTGTGTGTGTGTGCGTGAGTGTGCTTCTGCTCCACACATTTACTGGGAAATGTGCCCCTGGGTTGTTTTTCGCATTGACCTTATTACCCTGCGCTGTGACGAGCTTGCCACAGAACTTGCTATCTCTCTCTCACACACACCCTCCCTCTCTCTCTCTTTTCGCTTGTTTTTCTCCATCTCTCCACCTCAAGATCTCTTCCAACATTAAATGTAATAATTAAAATAACAAACAAAGAACGTACATATTTGGAATTGTTTTAGAAGCCTCACCGAGCAGACAGAACAAGGAGGGGGAGGGAAGATGGAAAAGAAAAGCATTTTTCAAACCCTGTTGCTCTAAATGAGAGGAGACAAACACGGAGTAAGGGCAATATTAGCACATTTAATTAACGCCGATCGCAATCATCAAACACAGGCAGCTCAAACGCATCCAGCAGCCAGGCTAAACCACACAGGACCTCCATCTGCATTTGGCTCCATTCTCTGATATATCTCTTGCCTCACAGCCATTTCTCCAAGTGTAATTTACCAGAACAATGTAATTTTAACCTTTCCCCCTGCCTCATCATCAGGGACTTTAAGTCATTTCACTGGAAGTGAAGAAACACATCTGTGTCTTTTACGGCAGAGGACACACCATAAAAGCCGAATGGTTCCGTTAAAAAGGATCCTCTCCCTCTGAATTAATCCCAACTGTGCGTGCCGTGTCGTGTGATCTAAATGTTAATCATCCTGAAAGCTTTGTTTGAATGCATTTCCGTATGGACTGGAGCATTTAAACTGTTGCTATTGGAATTTCACATTATTGTTACAGCCTTAAAGGAATATTCTGGGTTTATTCGCTGTTTATAATTTGTGGCATAATGTTGATTACCACAAAAATAATTTGATTACCACAAAAATTACGTTACAGTGAAGCACTTACAAATAGAAGTAAATTTAAAGCCTGAAATGTGAAGATCATTTCATAATTTGAAGAGATAATTTGAAGACATTTTTAAGGGCACTTTTCCACCAGTAAGAGCACATAAATTTTTCTGCTAATATATAATCTTATATATATAATATAATATACTGTATATACACACACACACACAATATATATATATATATATATATATATATATATATATATATAAACTAATTTTACTATGGCTAATTTTTCTGCCAAAACATACATTATTATTACATTATAATTTGAGATATTAAGTCAATAATTTTTCTATTTAATATTGCTATTTAACAATTGATTAAATTTACTGCATTACACACACACACACACACACATATATATATATATATATATATATACAGTCATGGCCAAAAGTATTGGCACCCTTGGTAAATATGATCAAAGAAGGCTGTGAAAATGTGTCTGCATTATTAATCCTTTTGATTTTTTATTTAAAAAATTCACAAATATCTAACCTTTCATTGGATAATAAGAATTTAAAATGGGGGGAAATATCATTATGAAATAAATGTTTTTCTCTAATACACATTGGCCACAATTAACGACACCCTTTTATTCAATACTTTTTGAAACCTCCATTTGTTTAAAAACTGTCCACAGTTTAACAGCTCTTAATTTTCTCCTATAATGCCTGAGGAGGTTAGAGAACACCTGACAAGAGATCAGAGACCATTCCTTCATCCAGAATCACTCCAGACACTTTAGATTCCCAGCTCCATGTTGGTGCTTCTTCTCTTCAGTTCACCCCACTCATTTTCTGTAGGGTTCAGGTCAGAGGACTGAAATGGCCAGCCGAAGCTTGGTTTTGTGCTCAGTGACCCATTTTTGTGTTGTTTTTGAGGTTTGTGTTTGGATTATTGTACGGTTGGAAGATCCAAACATGGCCCATTATAAGATCTCTAATAGAGTCAATCACTTATTGATTTTTTATCTGTTGGTATTTGATAGAATCAGTGATGCCACGTGTCTAAACAAGATGCCCAGGACCTCCAGCCGAAAAATAGGCCCACAACATAAAAAATAAAGCAGTATATTTCATTGTACACATGGGGTACTTTTTATCCCTGTGTTCACCAAACCCATCTCGAGTGTTTGCTGCTAAAAAGCTCATTTTTTAGTTTCATCTGACCATAGAAGCCAGTCCCATTTGAAGTTCCAGTCGTGTCTGATAACTGAATATGCTGGAGTTTGTTTTTGGATGAGTGAGGAGAATTTTCTTGAAACCCTCCCAAACAACACGTGGTGATGTAGGTGCTGTTTGACTTTTTTTTTTTAAGGTTTTCTGACCCCGAGACTCAGCTATTTTCTGCAATTCTCCAGCTGTGGTCCTTGGAGAGTCTTTAGCCACTCAAACTCTCCTTCTCACCGTGCATTAGGACGATATAGACATACGTCCTCTTCCAGGCAGTTTCGTAACATTTTATGTTGATTGAAAATTCTTAATTATTGCCCTGATGGTGGAAATGGGAATTTTCACTGCTCTAGCTCTTTTCTTAAAGCCACTTCACTAATTTGTGAAGCTCAATTATCTTTTGCTACACATCAGAACTATATTCTTTGGTTTTTCTCATTGTGATGGATGATTAAGGGAATTCTTTGTTTTCCCTCCTATTTATATTTCTGTGAAACAGGAACCCATGGCTGGATAATTTCATGTTCATAATCACCCTGGAGTGCTCAAAATTGTGAATATTACTTCAGAGATATTTTACTTATAAGAATTTCTAGGGGTGCCAGTAATTGTGTCCAACGTGTATTAGAGAAAAACATTTATTTCATAACGATATTTCTCCCCATTTTAAATTCTTATTATCCAATGAAAGGTTAGATTTTTGTGAATGTTTTAAATAAAAGATCAAAATGATTAACAATGCAGATTAATTTTCAAAGACCTTCTTTGATCATATTTACCAAGGGTGCCGATATTTTTGGCCATGGCTCTATATATATATATATATATATATATATATATATATATATATATACAGTGAGGAAAATAAGTATTTGAACACCCTGCTATTTTGCAAGTTCTCCCACTTAGAAATCATGGAGGGTCTGAAATTGTCATCGAGGTGCATGTCCACTGTGAGAGACATAATCTAAAAAAAATCCAGAAATCACAATGTATGATTTTTAACTATTTATTTGTATGATACAGCTGCAAATAAGTATTTGAACACCTGTCTATCAGCTAGAATTCTGACCCTCAAAGACCTGTTAGTCTGCCTTTAAAATGTCCACCTCCACTCCATTTATTATCCTAAATTAGATGCACCTGTTTGAGGTCGTTAGCTGCATAAAGACACCTGTCCACCCCATACAATCAGTAAGAATCCAACTACTAACATGGCCAAGACCAAAGAGCTGTCCAAAGACACTAGAGACAAAATTGTACACCTCCACAAGGCTGGAAAGGGCTACGGGAAATTGCCAAGCAGCTTGGTGAAAAAGGTCCACTGTTGGAGCAATCATTAGAAAATGGAAGAAGCTAAACATGACTGTCAATCTCCTCGGACTGGGGCTCCATGCAAGATCTCACCGTGGGGTCTCAATGATCCTAAGAAAGGTGAGAAATCAGCCCAGAACTACACGGGAGGAGCTGGTCAATGACCTGAAAAGAGCTGGGACCACCGCTTCCAAGGTTACTGTTGGTAATACACTAAGACGTCATGGTTTGAAATCATGCATGGCACGGAAGGTTCCCCTGCTTAAACCAGCACATGTCCAGGCCCGACTTAAGTTTGCCAATGACCATTTGGATGATCCAGAGGAGTCATGGGAGAAAGTCATGTGGTCAGATGAGACCAAAATAGAACTTTTGGTCATAATTCCACTAAACGTGTTTGGAGGAAGAAGAATGATGAGTACCATCCAAGAACACCATCCCTACTGTGAAGCATGGGGTGGTAGCATCATGCTTTGGGGTGTTTTTCTGCACATGGGACAGGGCGACTGCACTGTATTAAGGAGAGGATGACCGGGGCCATGTATTGTGAGATTTTGGGGAACAACCTCCTTCCCTCAGTTAGAGCATTGAAGATGGGTCGAGGCTGGGTCTTCCAACATGACAATGACCCGAAGCACACAGCCAGGATAACCAAGGAGTGGCTCTGTAAGAAGCATATCAAGGTTCTGGCGTGGCCTAGCCAGTCTCAGACCTAAACCCAATAGAGAATCTTTGGAGGAGCTCAAACTCCGTGTTTCTCAGCGACAGGCCAGAAACCTGACTGATCTAGAGAAGATCTGTGTGGAGGTGGGCCAAAATCCCTCCTGCAGTGTGTGCAAACCTGGTGAAAACTACAGGAAAGCGTTTGACCTCTGTAATTGCAAACAAAGGCTACTGTACCAAATATTAACATTGATTTTCTCAGGTGTTCAAATACTTATTTGCAGCTGTATCATACAAATAAATAGTTAAAAAATCATACATTGTGATTTCTGGATTTTTTTTTTTTTTTAGATTATGTCTCTCACAGTGGATATGCACCTACGATGACAATTTCAGACCCCTCCATGATTTCTAAGTGGGAGAACTTACAAAATAGCAGGGTGTTCAAATACTTATTTGAGAAGTCCTACAAACGTCATCAATATATATGGATAATGTGCATTTGCAAAATAGATTTTTATTACGTGACGACTTCAACATTTACAAATTGGCTTCATTCACTTTCATTGAAAGTGCCTCACTGTAACCCAGATTTTAGTTTTTTTTTTTTTTTTTTTAACCTAATTTAACCAGAAATTATTTTTGTGTCAATCGACCATGCCACAAGTGCTGTCTATTGAGCTTAACTTGTATTGAACCCTGCATATTTTAAGGTAGTTGTTTGTTATCCATGCTAATCTCTGTCTTTCTCTCCATGCGTTCGGCCTCACACTATGCCTGTCTCTCGCTCAGCGGCTCAGTGGCAGAGCTCCAGAATCACTTAGATCATTTTACCTAGGGCACAGAGAGGGCAAAAAGAAGCCACTGACCCCCGCTTGCCCATGCAGGGATTTACGCCTCGCTGACTTTCCTGGTGTGACATTTTCCCCCATATCTGCCCTCCCCCTACCCACAATTCCCTTTCCGACCAACTAGCACAGCACAAGGGGGAGAAGAAAAAAGCTCCGAACGATCATTGTCTGCACAGATATCAATCAAGTGAACAGCAGCCTGGGTCAATCTGCTGTCACAGCGTTCACAACTCACCACCATGGCATTCATGCAAAATGACAATAATGACAGAATGCCACAAGTGATATCACGTCCGATAACTTTTTTAAAGGTAAATAAGAGAGGAAAGAGGAGAACTTGTGTCCATCTTGCATCACCTGACCCTTTGCCACATTTTCACAAGACCTGGAAGGCCCCATATTCTCTGTGATGATAAATATAGCCCCTGCGACAGGTCATGAGATGGTCATGACATTATTAAAAGATCAATTGTGCCTCTAAACATTGCCGATCTACTGTACAGCTATGACTGCGACAGATGGGACTTGTGTAGACGTGACTTTAATATCTATTTAAAGAGGTTTTACTGACAATGATCTAGTGAGACAAACACTTTTGAAACCTATGGCTTTGACAAAGCCCTGACCCGAGTCGAAGTGACAGCTGTGCTGATGTAGCTTATTCCAGAATATGTGGATTGATTAGGAACAAGAAAGTCACACATGAAAAGAACTGAAACACTGAAAAAATAAATGATATGTATTTTGACAATGTTTTATGTCAGAAAATATCCTACATTACTACAACAAGAATAAGAACAAGAAAAAAGATATATGTTGTTGGCATAAGCATTCAGTTCCTGTGTCAGCATTATATATATATATATATATATATATATATGAAGAGTTTATTTGCAAAAACAGATCACTGTTTTTTATTATGTTATCATGCTTTTATTGTGTTTTATTGTGTTAGTTGGCTGTATTTTTTTTAGTTATTTTTAATCTAATCAAAATAACACAACTGCAGCTTGATTGGGATTAATTAGAATGCACAATGGAAAAATATGTTTTTTGAAAATTGAGTTATCTGCTTTTGCAAATGAACTCTTCATATATATGTATATATATATATCACATTTTTTCACAGTCACTTTTTTTTCTATACAAATAACATATGTAGACAATCCTCAGGTAAAATACCCTAGTAATAAATATTATTATGGTTTGATAATTTAATAAATTAATAAATGTACTGTTTTTGTTTTTGCAATTTTTTTATGATTACCAAGGCTTCATTTATTTGATCAAAAATATAATACAAACAGTGATAATGAAATATTATTACGATTTAAAGTAGCAGTTTTATGTCAATATATTTTAAATTGTAATTTATTCCTGTTATGGTAAAACTGAACATTTCGGCAGCCACTACTCCAGTCTTCAGTGTCCCATTATCCTATTTTATTTTAGTTTAGTTTAGTTTAGTTCGAGCCTCGATCCCATCCCATCCCATCCATCCATCCATCCATCCATCCATCCATCCATCCATCCATCCATCCATCCATCATACATGTTTTATTTGTGTTGTGTAGGATTTAATATATTAGCTTATATAATACAAAAAAAAAAAAAATCATATAATATTTACACATTTACAAATATATTTGACCCTGAATTTTGGGGGAATTTTTCTCACTTGTGGAGGCATTTTTTTACCCTGAGCACTCTTTATTTTTTGCCCTTCCCTGTGAGTAATAAATTACCACATTTTGAGTTTGGTTGTCAGAAAAATGTCACAGAGAATTCAATATTAAAGAAGGATTGGTAAATTTGTGAAATGTAATAAAATGTTACCTGGTTAAAGGGATAGTTCACCCAAAAATGAAAATTACCCCATGATTTACTCACCCTCAAGGCATCCTAGCCTACGTGTATATGACTTTCTTATTTCAGATGAATACAATCGGAGTTATATTAAAAACTGTATTGGCTCTTCCAAGCTTTATAATGGCAGTGAATGGTGGTCAAGATTTTAAAGCCCAAAAAAGTGCATCCATCCATCATAAATAGTACTCCACATGGTGCCGGGGGCTTAATATTCGCCGAAAGAAGAAAATTATATACAACTAGGATGGCTTGAGGTTGAGTAAATCATGGGGTAATTTTCATTTTTTGGGTGAACCCTCCCTTTTAAGGGTCTGAATACTTTTGTGAGTATACAGAAAAAAAACAAAAACATATGACCTCTGAGTTCAAGTATGTCTTGTATACATATACATTTGTCATGGGAATGAGTGGCATCTTTAGCTTTCAGCGACCTCTGAGCAACACAGACATTAATGGAGCGAGTTTTTTTTAAAGTTAGCATGAAGACTGATGATGTAGACTAAGAGCTAGCATGCAGTGTTCTTCAGCAGATCCTTCTTGCGGCCTCCAGGGAGGGCGGTGTTGAGTGCTTGTAGAGCAGATATTTAAGGGGCACTGCCACGGTTGAAGAGTTTAGATTTTCCTCATATTCTATAAAGCCAGAGCCAAGGGAGTTGACTGAGGAGACGTGAAGTGTGTGTATGTGTGTGTGAAAGAGAGAAAGGGGGAAAGGGTTAACTAAAAAAGCAGGGCACACTGCGCCAGGATCAACACGTGTCTGCAAAAGCCTAGAGGTTCTGCAACAATCTGTTCCGCTTGGTTCACTGCAGTGCTGTGACCTCGATTTCTGGACTGCTGTTGAGAGGCTCCTTGCACTCAGGCTTGACACATGCACAGGACCGCCCTTCTCAATGCCGCCCACCTTAGCAAACATGAGGATGTGTGTGTGTGTGTGTGTGTGTTTGTATGGATAGGGAGCTGCCCGTAAAGCTGTGCAGTTGGTGCGGGAAAGTGCTGCTCTCTCTGCACCCCTGTCTAGGGTGGGATGAACATCTCAGCAGTTTGGCAGTGCTGAAAAATGACACTTTCAATTGGGGTCAATTGGACCCCTGCCTCTAGATCTGAGATGGCAGCCATGACGAGGGGTAATCTCAGGATGAGGAAATAATTGGCTTTCTGGAGGAAGAGTCGGCTCAGGCGGTGGAGATAGGAGAGGGCTGTGGAACACTAGGGGTCAGTGGAAGTCCATAAAATGTCTACTGATGCAGCTTGGATAGATCTGTGGGAAACAGATGAATTATGTTTAAAAAAAGTTTCTACTGCCTCACGTCCAGCCTTAAAACAACATATTTCTTATTATTATCAGAATTTTTGCTGTCATCTTCATCATTATCACCATAATGTTTATTAGGGATGCAAGTATCTGTAAAGTATTAGTTGATATTGGTTACTTAATTGCCCATGCTCATTTGTTTCTGCTTATTTTTTACATATAGATTACATTTCATGTCATCTGGCGCTCATTTAAAATCAATCTTCAGTATAACTAATAATTAATTTATCGGTTTCAGTTGATATAGACATGCTAATTCCAGACTGTTTTTACAATTAAGTTACATTTGCTGATACGTAACATTCACTGAAATCAAATTTTATCTTTAATAATCTAATAATTAAATAATGCTAAAATGAAAATGTAAGTTTTATAATCTCAATATCAATCAATTAATCAATTAAATAGATTATCATAATATTTTTGTTATCGGGTAATATTTGTGGATATACTGTACTTTTGTGAAATACAGTTGGTGCATCGCTAATGTATTTTATAATAACTATCTAAAATACGGATGGCATTTTGAGGCATTAGACAATATGTATTACAGTCTTCTTGGTAATATTACATACAAATTTAATATCAGCCATTTATCATTTGTCATTACCATTAAAGACACCATGGTCTACACTACAGTATATTGTTCTAAATGTTATTTTGAAGCATTAAGACATTATTAAGAACATTATTTCAATCATATGCCTGGCAAGCCAATAGGAATTCTCTCTGATACTCTTGTCTCACCTCCCTTTCTCCTTGCCTTTCTCTCCAATTTGCTCCAGACTAATTATGCAGGGGTTTATGGAGCATTTTTACCACCCCGCTCCTGTACCTCCAAAGTGGTTTGCTAAAACAGTGGTGACATGGGGCTGTGGTAATTATCTAATTGTTTGAGCCATGTCTGTCTTTGATTTATGGTGTTGCATCAGAGCCTGACCTGATTTATAATGAGGTCCCCCCACTTGTGAAAATCTGAACCTGAATTATGTGGCACAAGCCCAATTATTTCTCTATGAGGTTTTGGTGGCTGTTGACATTGATGGTTTGCATTCTCCAACAGCTGCCTGCCCAGCTTTTGCCTAACCACAATAATATGATCCATCATTTTAGAATAGACCCACCTCTCATCTTTTACACTAGCGCTTACACCAGCGCAGAGCTGCAGACTCCGTCGTTGCTCACCGCAAACAGCACCATATTTCTTCATCACCGCTGTGTTAAAGATGCTTGGTGCATTTCGCCATCATCTCTGGCATAGGGGTGCACAGGTTCCCCCTCCTCATCGGTTCCACCTGCCAGACTGAGACCGCCCGTCTTACTAATCTGTCTTTGGGGAGAACGACAACGGGAGCCGGCAAAGGACGCGGCACCCCCGGGCCCCATAAATCCCGCCGGCTCCCGATTACCCAGTTCAGGCCACAAAGTCAAAGAACTGGGCATTAAGTGGAGCAAGTTGCTTGGCACCAAGGACAAAGCTGACAGGAAACATAAGGCCCCCACATGTGGCCCGGACGTGAAGAATAGACCCGCTCGTGAGGACGTACGCTACACGGATGAGACGGCCCCTCTCAAATTAGCACTGAGCAGGGTGACTGCCACAACGCCGGCTGATGAAGAGACACGCGGCTGCCACTATTTGTGCCGCTGAGGCATTCATCAAATTAATTACTGCTGCGCCCAACCACCTCTCTGATACCTCTTTATTTTGAGTCCTGTAAATGGGGCCTCAGACGAGTCCTGACAGGGAGCCCTAATACACACACTGCCTCTTCTCCAGCAACATAATTAATTGAAAACTTCGCTGGCTTGACAAATTGGAATGATGAATCTATCTTCTATGAATAGCTTAAGGAGAAAGAGAGAGAGAGAACGGAGAGGAAAAAAATGCATAATCAGTCAAAAATGTAGACGCAACATCTCTCTCGCTGGCTTTGCCGTGTATTGAGAGCCATTAGGGCCGAGAGGAGCCGTGGCGCTGCAAAAAGACTGACTCTTCTTCCATCCACATCTCGATTGATAACTTTGGCTCTTCGATTTAATAGAGCGGTCAAGGTGGAGCTGTTCTTCTGTATGGTTCAAGAGAAATAAAGAGAGGTAAGATCATTAATCATGCACTTGTACTCGTTTTTTTTTAACAGTGGAATATAGATGGGTTTCTCCAGTGTCTCTCCAATTCTAACCATATTTATGGCTTTTGCTTGATGCTGTTTCTTTGTTAAACATGCCTTTTATTGTACTATTTTTTTTTTTTTTAAATAATCATTTTAAATGAACAAACTTTTGTATAGTATCAAGTAGTATCAATCAACACATCATATATTTATGTATGCAAATGTACCTTTTACAGGGTAATGAGGGTGACATGCCACCTTAAAAGCCATTTCAAGAAACACCATTACACATCTCTTGATTAATTACAATGACGTCTTAACTTAAAGTATAAAGGCACTGGTGTCCCCCAGAGTTACAGTACATACTGACCTCCTATCACCTTCACTTACTGAAGAGTAAAAATTGTTAGGTGAGGTAATGACAAAATAACAGAGCCATTCAAATCAGTCCATCAAGGGTTTTCACAAAAATAAACAACAACAACAACAATAATAATAATTAATTCATGTATTATTATTAGGGATGCACGATATGAAAAATTTTAACCGATACCGATAACCTATAATTAAGTCCTTCTCATGGCCGATACCGATAACCGATAAATTCACATTTTTATATTATAATTTTCATATAATCTGCAGTTTGTGCACCAAGATGCACTGATGAAACTGATATTTTAGTAGCTCTGGCCTAACTGTAATAGCAAACATCAGTCCTGACTCTTCAAATGTTTTTATTTAATTAATATTTTCTTTTAATACGGCTTTGATTCATAATTTTGATGATGACCTTTCAAGTGAGATATAAGATTTGTTGTGTTAAAACTTGACAACTTTTTTCCTCCTCTCGGAATCCTTGCTCAACATGCGTTGCAAATAGCAGTGGTATTGTCCTCCTCTGCCACCGAGAAAAACTTCCAGACCGGCGAAGCTGAGAGTCTCTGCAGTTTAAAGCTGCAGTCACTTGCACTCGGAAAGTGGATGACTCTCAGATGAATCAGACTGATTGATTGATTTACCAGCAAGCGTACTTTATCGGATCTAGTTATTGGATTTCATTTATTTATCGGAGCAATAAAAATGACGTCATTTTCACCCATATCGGGCGATAATTTATCTGTCCGATAAATATCGTGCATTCCTAATTATATTATTATTATTATCCCATTGGCTTAAAGAACTTTTAATTGTAGCACCTGATTACAATTCCTACAAAATCACATTTATCAAAATTAATATTTAAATGTAATTAAAAGCGTAAAATGTCCACATATTTCTGTTATTAAAAGAACACAGTATTGATATTCAATTAATTATTATTACAATTTATTAATTAATTATGTTTATAAAGTGGAAAAAATGACATTGTCTGATTTGTTTTATTTACTATATTGTAAGCAATTATATAAATATTTGAAATTAATGTTGTTATGTGATTTCTTACAACACCAGACCTTTGTTTCTTTACTTTTTCTTTACTAAGACAAATTACAGAAGCTAACTGCTCAAAATATAAATTATTTTTGTAGGTTTACTTGAGTGAATCTGGGTGAAGCAAGAAGTTTTGAACACTAATTTTCTATGTACTTGCTCAGTAATGGAATTTTGTAAAAAAAACAAAAAACACAAAACAAAACAAACAAACAAACAAACAAACAACAACAAAAAAACTCACAAATGATAAATTCCTCAATAATGTCTTAATATTAGCTAAATGTTAGTTATTTTAATTTTTTTTACATAGAGTAACACATTTATAGATTCAATGACTGTCACAGAGAGTCTTGTGAGAATATTCAGACGGATTTAGAGGATGCGTGACCAAAGTGGACAGCCTATAAAGGATGAGCAGTTGGAAGGAGGTGAATTATTAAAGTAGCAAGGAGGCACTTAAACTCATGTGTGTAGGGAAGTCACAATCTCCAAACAACTCCATAGCGCTGGGTTTAAGGGATGTCGAGCCCCTTACATGCTCGTTTAGTTAAAAAAAATGGTCTAATCTGATAATATTTTTAGCCACCAGAAATAATGTTTTATTATTATTATTATATTATATTTTATTATGAAAGAAGTTTAATTTTATCCCAAAGTCATAGAAAAAAGCTTAGTTCTAAACTATATGAAAATAAATAGTTCAGTCCAAGTGATGCTAGATCTATCATGTGCAAGCTATACATTTATGAACATGTGCACTACAGTATGGGTTTGGTATTTGCTTTTGTGGTATTCCTCACGGGCGTATGTATGTGTTTGTGACCAATCATATATGTCTATGCAGGAAAATATGAGAAGGTTGCAGATGTGAAGGACACACCTTTTCCATGGTAAGTAGTCATCCTTAATAGGTAGAGGCCTGTTTGTGAAATATGAGAGCCAAACTGGTATGTGACATTACTGTCATCCCCAGGGAGGCCGGCAGACTGATTTCAGTTCAGAGAGAGCCTAGACAGGACTACAGAACTAAATAAAGTCTCAGATGGATGGAACTGAACTCCCACTAGAAAACCTGCAAGACAATGAGATTCCCTGTGCCCTCTGAGAAATGTTTACACACTCTTCAAGCACATACACACATATATGAAATATATACAACATTACCCTTTCGTGACTGTGCAGTATTAAGGATATAAATATAAGTGATTGAAATGTCTATGTTCTGAAGACTTGTTATTCATTTGCAATATTGTTTGAAGATGCTTTATTGTATTAAATCTAATGTATTTATCTACTATAATTTAATACATCAATGTAAAATGCAAAAAAATAAAAAATAAAAGTTCTAAAAAGTTGTTTAGAGTATGACTATCTTTATTCCCTTGGCATTTTATCAAGATTCAATAGCATTGTATTGTATATTTCATTCTAATATCATTAGAATAGATTTTAATATGAGGATGATTAGAGAAGATTTTTAATGTGGCACTGTATCGTTTAGTTTCCAGGCCTTATTTTCATGGACTAAATCTCCTGGTTATTTGTGTGTCGTATTACTAGCTCTGGGACCAAGTGAAATCCTTTTTTATGATTTTTTGCCCAAAGCAATCACTGCATTGCTCTTGCATTAACTGGAAAATATTTAGTCCTCATAATATCAATGCTAAAGCACTCCAGGAGATAGGAAAAGTAATAAATTGGATGAAAATCTTGTTAACAGGGATGAGTTGGATTTCACATGAACAGGAATAGATGTTTTCTGAGAAGACGTTTGATGAGTTTTGTCCACTTGTTTTATTTTTGATGTCAATTTTCAAAAATAGTGCATTGTTTTTATCCTTACCATGTTTAAATAAAAATATATACAAAAAGTGAAAAATGGCAATAATAATGTCCAAAAAAGATCATGTGAAATATTACATTATTAAGAATTCAAACAGAAAACTAAATTAATTATGCATTTGCACTCCCCAGGGCAGCTTTGGAGCTCATTTACTCCATTTTACTGGCTGTTCCCCTCAGGTCTACAGTTAAGCTGCTTTCTCTTAGACTCATTGTCTCATTAGAAATCTTCTGAATTTCAGATGAAGCAATGATCCATAAGCTCTGGAAAACAGAGCAGATGAAACATAGGTTCATCCACCTGCCTTTTCATTAAAATGTGGGTGACTGTCATCTCCGAGTGCATTGCTTAGCTTTAATCTGCCTGCTTGAGCAAGAGCACTATACTTTTTCACACACCTAACTATATAATATTCCATGTAAATTTAAGCATCTGAGGCCCTGTAGCTTAGAGCGCTGCAGAACAGGGGGTGGCTAGGTTCATAAATGAATAAGAATCTCCAAATGAGTTTGCTGACCTCTTAAACTCCATGAAATTAATATAAGCAGACATCCTGGATGCTGCAGGGCTGCTGCAGAGCCGGGGGAAGATCACTTAAGCTCTCAGAGTTTCCTGAAACTTTTATAAGCTGACTTTTCAAGACACATTGTTGCGTTTTATTGATGGTGGCAGGGAGCAATATGAACGCAGATAAACCTTCAGTGACTTCACTTAACCCCTCATATAAGAACAGGGGAAATTCAGGCATCACAGCATGTGGCGTCACCCGCTTTCCGACTGCTGGAAACACAACTCTTCGACCCTGCGTCCTTGATTCCAGCACCCCACTTGCTTCCTCTAAACCCATGAAAACAAACACAGCTTTGGTGGAAGTGGTGGAACAAACAAAACAAAGGTGGAGGTGTTTTGGAGACCTGGTGTTTGACGGTTGACAGCTCATTTTCTTATCTGTCACAGACCCGGGGCTTCCAGCAGTTATCGGCATTGTAATGCTGAAACATAATGTTTGCTGAGTCTTTAGTCCACTCAGCTGGGATGCTTTTTGCTAAGCCAGTGTACGGTGCCAACCGGCTTTTCATATCACACTTGAGAGTGGACAAAACAAATTATACAAATGTAAATAAAAGGAGATTAAAGCCTGAGTGTAATGAAGCACTCTAACATCATGCCTTTCATTTACATGCGTAGTGCATCTTTAAAAACTCGGCATGCTCTTCAGTAGCTTAGGCAGACAAGCTTTTTAATTGTTTTTTTATATAAACGTGTTCAGTGAGCATCTTAAAGGCTTAGTTCACCCAAAAATGAAAATTCTGTCATTAATGACCCACCCTCATGTCGTTCCAAACCCGTAAGACACAAATTAAGATATTTTTGATGAAATCCGAGAGCTTTCTGACCCTGCATAAACAGAAACACAACCATCATGTTCAAGGCCCAGAAAGGTAGTAAGGACATTGTTAAAATAGTCCATGTGACATCAGTGGTTCAACAAAAATAGCTTTATTCAACAATTTCTTCTCTTCTCGTCAGTCTTCGATGCACGTTCACGAGAGTACCGCGACGCATGCATGTGGTGCAGCTGACGCAATAATTGGCATTCTGATGTAGAACCCGGATGCATTGCATCTTGTTTACAAGCAGAGGAAGACACATGCTGTACATAAAACAGTCTTCATAAACATGTCTGAAGATTTCGACAGAGAGGATGACTTGCAATTTTTTGCCCAGTGTTACTTATTCGAACCAGAATATATAGACGATGAAACAAGAGAGATGGACGTTCTACGTCAGAACGCCAACTCCTGCTGTCTTGAATCAACATCTCTGTCTCCATAATAATTCATGGTGAAATGTGTAATAAGTTCCCTTAAATGTTCGTCTAGTGTCAAATTGTTCATTCTTCTTATCATCTAGGCTAAAAGCTGCTTGCTAGCAGCTGTTTTCTTTGCTTAAACTTGGTATTTAGTGAGCCAATAAAATACAATAAAATTTCAAATAAAATTAAATTAATAAAATTTCAGCTCAGATCAATAATTTGTTTCCAGTTATTACTTATGTGTGAATTAGTCGTGATATGTGGATAATGCACATCCATACTGAAAAATAAAGCTTTGTATCAGGGTCTTGATCACCCTGTCAGATTTTACAAAATGTAAAAATATGCGATATTCTACATTTTACTGTAAAGTCTGCATTCCTTTAATTCAGCTAAGAGATCACGCTATCTATTATAACGTCTAAACGTGATGGAAGTCAAAAGGTGTGTTTGAATTCATGCGTCACTGTATAGACTAATCGGCGTCTGACTTGAAGCAGTGCATGCCGGAAATAAATTTTCTTTATAAATATGTATTTTTATTTCAGTAATAACTCTTTTTATGTAAACCTAATGTTACATTGTGCCATATGTTTATCAAAATAAAAATGACCCCACTTCATTTAAATTTAAATAAATGCTGAACCTTATTCCTGCACATACATGTTGAATGAAAGTATGAATGAAAAATGAATAAAATACCACTGCATAGCATCTTGCTCCTCTTTCAATGTCTTGCACGTGTGCACTGTATTTCAGATGCTGTTTTCAGTTCAAAGAAGTACTGATGCACAGGGTATTCACTTCTTCTCACTGAATGGGATATCCGTTTACTTCACTTGACTGAATGCAAGAAACTACTTAACTATACTGCCCTGTCGGCAACAGCAGCTAGAGCTAGATTAATCTTAATGAGTGAATAAAGAGGTCTGTTTTAAATCTATGGACAACTACTTGTTGTAGGGTGTGAAATTAATATGAAGATATGAGGAACAGGAAATTGCATGAAAAAGAACATAAACTGGTAACAGGTTGCAAAGGTCTGCACAGGAGGTTATTGATTAGAGAATGTTGAGTCACTGGTTAAGAAAACTGTGTAGTCTACAATAAAGTAATTTATTAATATGGCCTGTTTTGAGGAAACAATAACTTGCATGAATGGTTTTTCCTGCCAAAATGTACACACAAAACATGTTTAGTTTAATGGAAATTGTTTGATGGTTATGAATGGTTGAATTTTAGACGATAAAAAACAGTTTCCAGTGTTTCCATTAGCATTGCATTGCCAGATGTACATTCTGTAATATCAAATTTTAATCCAAAGGCATATGATTATGAACCCAATTATCAAATGAAGAGCAACAGTAGATGGCGGACATGACTTATTGAAAGCGACATTACGGTTGGGTTCATATTTCTAAAAAAAATGTTGATCTTTGCCACAAGATATTATATTGACTCAGCCGTCCTCCAAGATTAAAGTCTTGTTTCAGATTGCAATTATTAGAACTAAAATAAACCCCTCTGGATGAAAACATAAATATCGAACAGTTCAAAACAGTCCATATCAAACCCTGCCTCTGTTCATAGGAGTGAAAATGTTGCAGTGTTTTGTGACTTTCAGATCAATTGCTCTGTAACAGATGGATAAGGCATGAAATTAATGCTCTAATAACTTACTTCTGCCACATTCATAAATGATTTTAGTTTTTACAAAAGTGCACATTGTTTAAAAACAAATTGATTCACACAAAAACTTAATGCAAAATTTTTTTTCTTACAAAAAGTGGCTTGGATTTTGTTTGGCATCTGGGTGTAGCTGCTACTTTCCACTGTGAAAAGCTCATTTTTGTTCAGCAGCAGAAGTACATTCATTACAAAAATGTCAATGAGATACATGACTGAACTCAACAAAAAGTGTCTTTTGTTGGCTCTACAGGATACTTGAGGAGACGCATTTGGGACATTGACCAAATAATAAGCAGCTCAGTGGATGATCTATTTATGCTAGGTTTTGAACAAAGATTTGCTGTAATGATATGACTCGTCTCCATTAGTCCTCTCTGAATATATGAGGTGATAGAACTGTCTAGATCTGTGTAAAATTAAATTAAAGGAATGGTTGACCCAACAATAAAAACTCGCTGAAAATTTACTTACCCTCAAGTCATCCAAGATGAAGATGAGTTTGTTTCTAAATTGGAACAGATTTGGAGACTTTTAGCATTACACTTGCATTTAAATGAATCATTTGGTACAATGCACTTATTGTGTACATACATGTTTTTACATTGTACTGATATTTTTAAAAATACCTATATGTAGTTACATCTGTAATTCATTTCTGTAATTACATTTATAATTACACTGTTGACCCATCACTTACACCTTAAACTTACCCATACCACTTAACCTGTCCCTAACCCATATCCCACCTCAATAGCAGCAAATGTGTTTTGCAATACAGTATGAACACAATAAGTATATTGTACTTATTTTTTGATGCAAGTACATAGTAGTTAAGGCCACCTAATATAAAGTGTGACCCACTTGCTCACCAACGGATTCTCTGCAGTGAATGGGTGTCGTCAGAATGAGAGTCCAAACAGCTGATAACAATCCACTAGTAATCCACACATTTCTGGTCAATCAATTAACATCTGAGGTGAAAGGTTGCGTCTTGGATGGCCTGGTGATGAGTACATTTTCAGCAAAATCTTATTATTGGGTGAACTTTTCCTTTAAATCCCCATTCAACCAAACAAAAAGGCAAAATCCATATTCTAAAATCATTAAAGAAAGAGTAACATTATGTTTAATGTTGAATACCTAAATGTTACTGTAGCAGAGGTTTATAATTATAAACCTATTGGATAACATCTTTCATTTTAGCTTAGTCTTGGTTTTTTATCAATGATGCATTTCAGAGGGTAACAGCTGGCTGTGTGACGGCCACATGCTAAATAATTCACACTTCTTATAAATATCGCACATTCACACTCGGATAAAATCTCACCCGAGATATCTCTTTGGGTTCAGGGCACTCAGAGTTCAGGCAGCTCTGCCAGTCCAATAATACACTTTATGGGACTACTGAGACACAGCAAGTTAAATACATAGTGAGTGGACTATTGTGAGGTAGGTTTTCTTCGCATTTATGCTCATTTGGGTGCAGTACTGTATGTGGAAGTATGTTTAATGTTTACTGAAAATTTATTTTTTTTAGATTGGTTGATGCTGATGTTTTTATTTGCTACCAATTTTTGTAAACTGATGGTTCAGCACTGATTGTGAGCAAAAATTATTAGCTTTGTTTACGTACTGTATGATGGTAACATTTCTGCAGCAAAATTTGTTAACTTGGATATCTGGTGAAACTTTTTTTTTACTGGCCAATTGGTAGATCATTCTTAGTTTGAAAAATACACAATGCAGCAGTAATAACATCAACATTTTGTCTTTGAATATCAGAATAGCCAGTTAATATGCCAGAACAAAAAACAGCATTATTTGTTGGTAGAAATAAATGTGCATAATTGTGTATATATAGCATATTTAATTTTAAAAATAAAATGCACATGCATATAATAACAGAAATTGTGATTTAGAAAGTGCAAAAGTAATTATATAGTCATTCAATAAAAGCGAATAGTTTGTGACTGTGAAAAATGTAGTGTATATTTCTTTACAATTTTCTGAAACTCATTGTTGATGTTAATTTTAACATCAGTATCACATAAAGTGTATGTATCTCTGGCACCGAATAAGGAACCATCTAGTTATGCCACTCTAATCTTTCCCACGCAAACGAAAGGCCTCTGTGACAGGTGAGACTGTGAAGAGTTACTGATGAACATTTGTGCAACTAATGCAGCTGTGCTGCTTCAGAATTAGATTTTATTTTATGGCTGGGAGTTTCTGCTTATTACATTATACTCACACTAAAATTACTAAAACATTTTCATAAAAGTAAAAAGTTAGTTGTACAAAAAAATTAAAGACTTTATTAAGTTCTAATGTTGTGAAAAACAGTACAAATCCAGTTTACCCCATCTGGCTTGTTGCTTTCCAGTTGTTATATTTAGTGATAATAGACACGATGAATCATATTACATGAATATAAGTGCACCTACACTCTCAGAAAATAAATAAATAAATAAAGTACAAAAGCTTTCACTGAGGTGGTACTTTTTCAAAAAGTACTAATTTGTACCATTTAGGTACTAATATGTACCTTAAAGGTGATGAAATGCATCCTTTAGGGATAAATGAAAGGGTACAAGTGACAGCTTTTTTTTTTTTCCCCGAGGTGTACTTGTGATATTTCGACTTGGACCCAAAACAACACCTTACAATATAAAGAGTTTAGTGTGTCAGTGCTAAATAATTAAACAACCACAATATTTAGACATTATGATCACAAATTCCAAAAAGTATCATTTTCTTTAAACCATGACAGTAGTATCACAGATTTTAGAAGTCTGGTTCACATTGCAGTTTATTCTGGACAGTAATCACTCAGTTAGATAATCTGCCCTGTTAGTGTGAATTAAAGTTTTTTTTTTTTTTAATATGCAGTTTATAGACTGCTTTAAATAGTTGATATCACAATAACAGACAGAAAAGTACAGAAAAACAGCATATAACCAGAATACATTGCAAAGTGGACAAAACTTGTCAATAGTCTGGCTGTGTTTGACTACTGCTTTCAGAACTTTGACATGAGGTCATGATCAAAACAAACATTTCACCTGTAATCCATAAACAACATGAAAAAAAAAAAATAAATGCAATGTAATTAAGGCACAAGGTGGTTTTTTGGTCTTCTCCACAAAAGAAACTTGGCCAAAAGATTACTGTTCGCTTGTGCAAATCTGCAATGTAAAAAAAGCATTATAATATGACACACTATTAAAGGTGTAACAGGAAGAGAGGAAGGATGAAGAAATGAATGACCAACCTCTGAATAAGGAGGCGGCGGCTGGAGGCGGAACTGCTGATCACAAGCGAATGCTGAGCTATCTAGCAGCCAGTCTGGTTGTGACTGGCAGGTTGAAGTTCTGTGCTCCTCAAACGGTTCCTCTGACATAACCTCTGCATAGCTTGGAGGGGCTGTCAGGAAATATTACCATGAAAATCAAAGATGAAAATAAGTATATAGTAGTCAGCATTTGAAATGGATCAAAAACGTTCATCAAAGTTGTCCTAAGACAAGAACACATTTTGGTTTTAGGACAACTTTGATGAAAGGTTTTGATCCACTTCAAATGTTGACTACTGTATACACACATATAACAAACACTGTATGCTGCAATTATACACTATTAATGATTTGACATAGAAGCTAAATTCACTGCATCATTAAATTTGCACCATACCTTCAGCTATGTCTGGAAGGGTAAATGTGGGGTATAGCAAGCTCATGTTCACAATGGAATGACTGGTAATGTCAAGACCTTTGGTACCGATCACCACTGGAAACTGCACTTTTTGATTTTTGGTACCTGGTATCTGAACAATAACCTTGAAGATAAGATACAACCATTCACATAAGGGAGTTCTATACATGTAGCTTGTTAAAAAATAACACTAGATGTCAGTAAATCAACATTTTCCATAACTATACTATGTTTGTCAGAAAATAAAGCCTTGTGGTATTATGAATAATAAAAAA
This sequence comes from Onychostoma macrolepis, assembly GCF_012432095.1. Lineage (NCBI taxonomy): Eukaryota > Metazoa > Chordata > Actinopteri > Cypriniformes > Cyprinidae > Onychostoma > Onychostoma macrolepis. The sequence goes on along the minus strand of NC_081172.1, from coordinate 14,393,643 downwards.
AGGAATCCATCAAATAATCATCATACAATTTTTACTCACTGCAACTAGGTATTCCACTCTCAGGATGTCTGAATTCAGAATGGAGGGAGAAACTGGAGGAATCTTCAATGCGTTTCCATTCCACCTGCTGGAAGTGTCAGGTGGCACTACATTTCCTCTAGAACTGGCAACTACCTGTTTGATGCTTTTTGTTTTACCCTTGGCTGTATAGGTCTGTATCTGGTACATCACTGCTTTTGGCACAACTAGACGAGATGAACAGTTCTCAATCAGAGCACAGATTGAGATTGATTCTCCTGGAGAAGAGATGAAAACAATAGTGTGTCACTGCAGCAGATTAGAAGATAATTGCATTGCAGCCATATCTACCTTGATATAACCTCTGAGGAATCGTAAGTTTACCAAGATTTAAAACACGGTTTAAAAGTTTGGGATTGTTAAAAGATTTTTTTCTTTCTGTAATAAATTAATTTTCCTATTACTTATGAAGGGTATTTTAGGTTAACAAAAATCTCAGAATAAAGAAGAATATTTAAAATATTCAAATACCATCATCCTGACACACCCAGAAAGCTCATAAAAACATAATTATTTTCCCTTACCATTGCAATAACCTTGTCGGTCTATGCTGGCAGTCAGTGAGATGGGACCAGAAGTAAAGATCCAGCAGCCAATTATCTTCTTACAGGTTTGTGACACTGGAGACTGTAACAGCAAATCTGAGTCAGAGGTCAGGAGGACGTTTACTAGAGTGCTTCTTTGCTTCAGATTTTGACTACTTGACGTGCAACGTTAAGTAATTAATTAGCCCTTCTAACTATGCACAATTATATGATTAGTTACATGATACCACTGTTTATCTCCAGCTCAGAACAACTGTATATTTGGCCAGTTGAGGGCAACATTAATGTTCCAAGTACTTCTATTTAGTGTTGTAATATATACAAATTCAAGTACAAAATAAAATAGCATTTACAACGCAACTTCCTGTCAAGGTATGGAATGACCTCCTCTATGCAACCTGTTGAGAGTTCATGGTCACTAGTCCCACCATTTACCATCACATCCCATCATTACAGGTCACACACTGGATTTTATGAGGAAATAACTTAAAACTGTTCAAAAAAGTGTTTTATAGAGTATAGTCTATATGTGTATAATATGAATGAAGTCTGAACATTCTACATCCACGGTTTTGGCTTTGTCATGTGACTTACAGCATCAGCCGTGTTACTTTACTGCCATTCATAGGATAGTAAGTTATGCATTCACACTTGTTCTTCCAAATACATTTCACCTACTATTGTATGAATACCAGGAATTCAGACACTACTTATTTCATAAGCTGTTTTCCACTTACTAGTGAAAAGGCAAAAAAAGATTCAAGGTTCAAGAATGTAGCCCTTCAGAATCAAAATGTGGAAATGAGTATGTGTGGGGAAAACAGAAGGCGTTTTGACATACTCACGATTAATGTTGGCACACTGACATCAATATGACTTATGATGCAAAGTTCTCTGCAAACACGTTGACTCTCATGGAATGGCCTTTTTAAAACTGCCTGCACCATGTAGTAAACACAGCCATGTTTTCCAGAGAAAGAAGAAACCAAAGGACTAGGAAACAAAAAAAGTTAGTGCTCTGAATAAGAGGAACACAATATTTTATTTTTAGAGTGAGAACTGCAATTAATACAACAATCTTTACAGCCTTTATGTTAGGCCTTAACACAATGTAAAAAAAAAAAAATATACATATAAAACACTAGAGCAGCGCTGTGTAGAAAGCCCTCAGAAAGCAGATCTGAATTGACCAAGGGCGCCCTGCATCCTCCAACTCAGGGATCACCACACTCGGTCCTGGAGGGCCGGTGTCCTGCAGAGTTTAGCTCCAACTTGCATCAAAATACCTGCCTTGAAGTTTCAAGTATACCAAGCAAGACCTTCATTAGCTGGTTCAGGCGTGTTTGATTAGGGTTGGAGCTAAACTCTGCAGGACACCGGCCCTCCAGGAACAAGTTTGGTGACCCCTGTTCTAACTTGAACTGGGCCCAGTCCTGTGCTTGGGATGACCCTACTTAACATGCTAAAAATCAAACATTTGCACTTACCTTTGAGGTAGTTGGAGATCAAAAGGGATCTCATATATGCCACTATCAAGGATGAGGTTTTGGGGACCTGATCAAATATTAATAAATCAAATTGTACTACAATAATTAATGGGTTTGAAGGCATTCAACCTATCACACTTCGATCATAACAAATATTAATGAGTAAAAGATGTTCAGCTTACATTGCTGACCTACCTGTTGCAACAAGTGTCATGGATAAAGAGAGGCATTTCTTCTCTTCGAAACAGCGGGATCGTTTATGCATCCAACTCACCTGAGCATATCCCTTCAGTAATATGTTTACGGTTTTGATTGTGGTGGCTTCCGAGAGTTTGAGAGAAACATGTCCAGACACTACTTCACCAGGGCAGTAACCAACTCTCTGCTTGTTGTCAAGAATCACGTCCAGTGATTTTACTTCAGTATGCATCATCTTGGTTTCTGGAAAGAGTACATTTCATGTTGTTTGCCTCGTTGCAATCGTGAATTACACATCAAACAGAAGGCTTATCTAATCTCATGTCGAACATTTCTGACTTGATTGCTGTTTAGGTGAAAAAAAAAAACAAATGACATTAAGTTACAATGTTTGCAGGTCAACATAACTTTATGAAGAGGCGTCAACAATATTTAACAATGTTTAAAATTCGCTATATAAATAAATAAACATTTTATAATTACATCTCGCTGTGCTGCAGGCAGCGACACACCCTCCATGCAATGTGTGACTCAGGTTGTTTGCAGGCCACGCCCAACGTTTATGTATTTGCGCCAATTGGCTGATTTACATGTCTTTCAGACACTAGCCCCTCCCATCTGGATGTTACACTAAGTCGATTAACTATACAGTACAGAAACAGATAATATAAAAATAAGGAAATAAAGGTTGGAGTTAAATAAAAGTAACCACTCTCTCTCTCTCTCTCTCAAAAAAAAAAAAAAAAGATTATTCCTTTTTGTTTAATATTATTTAATAAATATAATATGATAAATTATTAAATATTAAATTTAGATAATAAAATACATTTAGATAAGAATACTGAATATTTTTATGGACCGAATCCTCTCAAAAACATGCATATGAGATGAAATTAGGCCAGCAGAACCGCCTATACTTTGTTTTGATTGGTCTGTTTCTGACTCACAGCCAATCAGCTTGCTCGCTATGGAGTTCATGCAGCCAAACAAGATCGCTAGTTCCAATGTGAATCTAGAAACCTGTTGTGCTCTTCAGAGGCGTTTCTGACCCCTAGAAACTTACAAAGAACTTTCCACGGAACTAATGAAAGGTTTGTTATTATGTCCCCATTTGTTCACAACACAAAAGTATATTCATTTAGCTGCATTGTTTCGGTCTTTACGTAATAAATACACTACGTTTGTAACTGTATTCATGTCCACCACTTTCTGTAAAGGTATCCATCACAAAGGAACAGAAGTTTCTGATGTATGCAAATCTTTTTGGGCACTGGCTTGACTTACAATGGAGTACCATGTTATGTATGTTACTGATATACAGTAATATACATTGTTACTGATAAACATCCATGCATACAAGTGCAAACATATATGTACATAGTTTTTAAAGTGACATGGATTAATTTGTTGGGATTAAATGGTTTACAAGACTTTCCAGTTGAGATCCAGGTAGCAAATAACACTCATTATTGTACTGACAGGATAAGGTGTTTGTTCTGTATTCTGTTAAGACCACCGCAACTCTCATGCATACCTTGGATCAGCAAACATCCCACCTTGAGGATGTAAGAAGATATTTTTGAAGTGTCTTCTCTTTATCACCACCCAATGGTGAGTATGCAAACCTACAAGACACTGTCTGCTGCATTATGTTCTCACTACTGTATTAAAACATACAGCCATATATTCTAAAACAAAGTTAGAAATACATCTTCGAACAATGAAAGGAATCCAGAGTTTTTCCCCCCAGCTTCATAATAGTGTTTCTTTCCAGGTGCATCTCGAAAGATACTGCTTACCTGTTCTCTTTATCACCACCCAATGGTGAGTATACAAACCTGCAAGACACTGTCTGCTGCATTATGTTCTCACTGCAGTAATAATACATACAGCCATATATTCTAAAAAAAAGTTATAAATACATCTTCGAATAATGAAATGTATCCAGAGGTTTTTTCCAGCTTCATAATCCAAGCATTTCTTTCCAGGTGCATCTCGAAAGATATTGCTTACCTATAGCCAAATGAGATCATATTAATTTACTAAGTCAACAAATGCAATGAAAGCAGGACCGTTAAACCCATTCACAGTGATGGCACAAGAGAACTGCACCGAATGCGGTAGAAAGCAGTAACTGTTAGATGTACTGCATTGTTTAATAGGATTATTCAGCATGAGCGAAAAAGGGAGGTCAGAATCAGGTCATTGCATGCAATAATCTCAGTTACAGGCGCCATCAGTACAGAAAATGTGAGGGTTTGCAGCTTACCTAGAGTGTATGCGAGCTGTGTGTGTGTGTGTGTGTGTGTGTGTGTGTGTGTGTGGTGCGTGGACTGCTGCAATCTCCCCTGTGGGCTAATAGATTCGAGATGACATGTTCTCCGCTTCCATGCTGAATGTTCAGTGAACTTTCTGGCACAGAGGCTGCCTCTAAAGTGGGTTCAACCAGAGGTTAATATAAACAAACAGCAGAAAATGGAGAGCCAGGGATTATTAAATGTTAGGATGACTGACAAATCCCTCATTGCCATTAGCCCCTGGCCTTCACCTATGCCCCGCTTTCCAAAAAATACTGTACCGTGGCTCGACAATTTTCTTTTTTTTTTTTTTTTTGACAGTGGCGTGTTTAGTGCCAGCCATTGCGGGGCTGAGAATTTGTAATGTGTGGTCAGACTGTGAGTCACTTGACCAGAGAAAGCTTTTGCCAAAATGTCCCGTCGCTACGGATGAAAGATTGTGTGCACATATTTTAATGAGTTTATAAATATAAAGTGTTGGGAGGTGTTTATGACAACTGATGTGGCCGTCATCTAGCACATCATTTCATGTTGTAACTTTTCTCATTATGAATTATATCCCTGCATTTGACAGATTATTATTAATTTTTTTTTTTTTTAGTTTGACAGTATCATATATTTTGGGTTCAGGGTACTAAACAATTATAAAGGTGAATATAACTATTTAAAATGATTTTGAAATGAGGGCAGTCCTTGATCTAAAATATTTTGACGTATGATCAGGATGTGTAAAATGTTTATTTATTATTTGCAACATTTTTTAAAATTATAATTTTTTATAAAAAATAGATTTGATCATACATAAACGGCTTAAAACAGCCCTTGTTTATTTGAAAATGTAGTCTTTTTCCCAACACTTTCAAGTAAATTAACTTTTTCAAGTAAATAAAGATCAGAAAGGGTAAAGAAAGGGGAAAAAAAGGTTAGATTCAGAGCAAGAATAACAGTGCAGGCTGAAATTCAGTTTGTACATATCTGAACATATATATTTAGATATTGTATATAATTGTGCTAATAATATATGAATGAATTTGTAATCTTTGTATATGCTTTGTTTTAAAGTCTTTTTTTTGTTCAATGCATTAGAAAATCACATGCACTGCCCTCTTGTGGATAACAAATCAAATTGCAAGCAGTATAAAATAAATGGACTTTTCTTCCTTTTTTCATATAGCAGACAAACCTCACCACCCACCATCATCATTCGCAGCCTGAATTAATAAAATAGCAAGAGTTTAGTCTGTTATCTACAGCTGGGTAAACTTTAATTGCAGCTCCAGTTTGACAGATTGTGTATGGAACATGATTGTGTGTTCTTTTCCCAGTTAACAATATCTGCAGTGCTCCTTTGAAATTCCTGCTCATATGGAAAGAGTTAATTCAGGGATGTGAATTGTCCCTGTCCGAGCAGCTGAAATTTATCACTGCCAGCTCCAATGTGCAAATTTTGTGATGTCGGCAGTGCATTGTTAACAGTGATTGTCATCTAATTAAATCGTGGCTCGTCACAAGAGATGCTTTTTATGCTGAGATAAGCATTGGGAGTCTACTCAAGCGTTCCCAAGATCAATAAAGATGTTCCCTTCTGGATTACGAATAGTCTGAGGGTTACGTGGGGCAGAGGAATTAATTAGGAAAGAATTCTTATATCCCCCCATAGACACACTTTCATAGTTGGGTAGTTGAGGTGGGAAGAAGGGTGTTTAAATGGTTTGATATCAGCTTTCACTCTGCTTTAATGCAAATGTTTAAGAGAAAGCATCAGGAAAGATTTTTAATCCTAATCCATCTCAAAGCAAATTAAAAAGCAAAACTAAAATTAAGTTATGTGTCCTGCATGACTTTTGTGATCCATGCTTTCAGTCCACAATCTACTCAAATGATATTTATATGATTATGATTTTATATATATAAATATACAATTATATTATCTATTCAAATGTATTGTCTAAAAAAAAAAAAAAAATATATATATATATATATATATATATATATATATATATATATATATATATATATATATATATATATATATATATATATATATATATACAGTATATATGTATGTGTGTGTGTCTATGTATTAGTGCTGTCAAACGAATAATTGCGATTAATCGTATCCAAAATACAAGTTTTTGTTTACATAATATATGTGTGTATACTGTGTATATTTATTATGTATATATAAATACACACACATACAGTATATATTTTGAAAATATTTCCATGTATATATTTATATTCATATAATAGATATTATATAAAAATATTTTAAATTTATAAACTTAACATATTTTTCTTAAATATATACATGCATGTGTATTTAATAAATATACACAATACACACACATATATTATGTAAACAAAAACCTTTATTTTGGATGCGATTAATCTTAGTTTAGATTAGTTTGACAGCACTAATATATATATATATATATATATATATATATATATGTGTGTGTATGTGTGTGTGTGTGTGTGTGTGTGTGTGTGTGTGTTTCAGTACTCGCCCGATACCGATACTTTTATTTTGGTACTTGCTGATACCGAGTACCGTGTATTTTAATTGCATTTGTAAATTTTTTAAATATTGGGTACAGAAACCAAAAGAGTATGTATAATGTTAGTTGGTTGACTTAACTTCATTTATCAAATAGATACAGTCAAACCAAAATGTATTCAGACACCTTCAACATTTCTCACATTATCACAGTTTATTCGCTATACTTTAGAAAATGGCAATAAAATATGACACAAACTCAGAGTTAAACTGTGTCAGAAAAAATTCAGCTTGATAATGTCAGATAACTTTGATAGAAAGGTATGTAATGGATTACAATCAACCAAAAATTATTCAGACAGTTGTTAGTATAACAATATTTACACAACTATCAATACTTTGTCGGGCCACCCTTAGCCTTAATGACAGCCTGTAGTCCCCTGGGCATGCTGTCAACCAGGTTCACGCAAACCTGAACTTCAATTTTTTCACAGACTCGGTCTGAATAATTTTTGGTCCCAAATACTTGTAGTCCACTGTATGAATAATTTTTGGTTATAATATGTCACAGTTTACTTTTACTCTATTAACTCCATTCTGCTGTCTGTTGTTCTGTTGTCCTGTTTCTTTGTATGAATATGGCACTTATCACATGCTGTGTGGTATCGGCGTTTGGTATCGGGGGAATTTTAATGAGTACGAGTACAGGAGCTCAGTTTCGGGCCCGATACTGATACTGGTGCATCCCTAATAAATATATATACTATATATATACATACATGGATGAGGAGATCCCCCCTCACATTGTAAAGCGCTTTGAGTGTCTAGATAAGCTCTATATAAATGTAACAAATTAAGATATTTATATATATATATTCTATTATTTACTGTAACTTGTGTGTGTATATATATATATATATATATATTCATACATATATACATATACATATATATTCATACATATATACATAGAATAGTAACAATAAATAATATAATAATATAATTTATTATTTTTACTTTTTACTTATTGAAGTAAAGACGACATGCAGTTGTTTTTGTAGATTTGTGCAGATGTATTGATTGATTTAGTGCATCCAGGCAGCAAACACTTGGTGAGCTCTAACCTGTCTAAGTACACTCTCATCAGTTTTAATGTGTTCAGTCTCATTGACTTGACACAAGCCAGGGTCTCAGTCCAATTCACTGCATCGTTCCCCCCTGAAAGAGCACAGCTTGAGACCCTTAGCAAAACCAACAGTGCTTTTTATTGCTGAAATGCAATCAAATCAATATATATATATATATATATAACAGTATGTTTTTTAAGAAAATTTTCACTAGATATGGCAGACTAAACGCAGGGAATTTTATTGGCACTTGCGTGACTGATGTCTTTTGTTGTTGCTGTGATCACGGAATAATCCCAGATATCCCAGATATCTTTGTTGGAGCTCTTTTGTAGATGGCGGCACATATGCACATAGTGCTTTTTTACAGAGAGCTCAGGTGCATGACAGTGTCATCCTCCATTGCTTAGACATGTTTGTGCGGAGTGAGAGGTGAGCTTGCTAAAAGACACATAGAAAATAGACTGATTGCAGAATAGAGGTAGGCCTGCCCGTTTAATGCACTCAAACTCTAACCCTGCCATTCTTTCACCAGCCCCCACGCAATCCACCCCAAATACACACATTTTTTCCATTGGCCTTGTGCAAACTGAACAAAAGGAACTGGTAAAAAGTAGAAGAGAAAGAAAAGCAACAACATAAAAGCTGATGTTCTTATTTGTATAATCCAAGGGTGCTCAGAAGTATCTTGGGGTTAAACCTCCATTCACGCCTTGTTCCTATTTCACACTTTAATGGCATTTTAATGTGACTGTCACTCTGAGGTAGGGTTCACGGCATTCAGGTGTGGTCTTCAAAAGAGCTGGAGGAGGGGAAATCCTATAATGCAATAAAAAAGAAAAGCACCTATAGTCATATACAGTACATATTGTGTTTTTAATATACATATGTACATGCAAGATATATATTAATTTCTAATATATTTATATTATATATATATATATATATATATATATATATATATATATATATATATATATATATAATTTTTTTTTTTTTTTTTTTCTACAAAATTCCAGTTTGAAATTTTAGAAGTCATTGGAAAAGATATACTTCTGCTTTTTATTAACAGGCTATTTATTGGGGGAAAAAATGCATTTCCGTTTTTTCTTCTTCAAACTGGTTTACCAAATTAAACAAACACACACACACACACACACACACACACACATATATATTTGTTTTTTTACTTTGGCAAACCAGTTTGATTGTTCCCGTGTCCTTAATATCACTTCTATCTTGTTAGTCTTTTGTAATATACCTTTATAATCAAAATCTTTTCAAGACACCCTCGTTCTTTCCTTTCATCCTGTTAGGCATCTTGTTCATTTTCATGTAAACGTTTACGCTATTTCTGTTAACATTTATTAAGAATAATTTTTGTAACAGTTACGGAGATCAAAGGCTAATGTATGACAGAAATGTCCAGTTTTCTCTCCAAAAAGTCAGAATCAGAGAGAATTTTGGATGGGTACATGGTAGATATGAGGGTGGGATTACTTCCCAGAGGGAGATGAGAGATTACTTACCTCATTTATTTCAGTTTGGATACACATTTGATTTGATGGGATCAGATAGGATATACCTCAAGCTGTTCTCTTTTCTGAGCAATTGGATGTGCTCTGTTTGCACATAACATCAAAAACACAAGCTGAGACAACCAAAAAGCATACCTACATGTCTTTTTTATAGGAGGCCCATTTTAACACAGAACATTTATTATAGACCTTGATTTGGCACCTGAGAGACTATATTGTCGTCAGAGAGGCAGAGCGGATACGTGTGAGTCAGATTCATTCAGGAGTTTCACATTAGCGTGGCGGCCAGTGTTATTACAGCTGTTATGAAATCTTGACAAAGGGGTGAATTCCACTCTCTCTTCCTCAATAATTGCTTTTTAACGGTCTGTCCTCTGTATCCATGGAAACATAAAAACGCCATACAGAATACACAGGAATTCCTGTTATTGCCTCAATGAAGCCATCAAAATGGATAAAATTTAGAGGATAGCTGAAGTTTCTCTAGAGGCTGAATCTGAATGGTCAGAGACTGTGTTCAATAATCCATTAAGGGATACTTTTGATTTTACGAAACCAAATGTGAGATGCAGTGATAGACTAGTGAACCTCTTTGTGTACAGGATGAACAAAACAACATATATTATTTGCTTTTGAAGTTTCCATGTACAACCCATTCTGTGAATTAAATGAGTTTGTGTGGGAGCATTAGAATGTAGCTGCTGTCTATGAAGGAAAAAAAAAAAAAACAGAAGAAGAGAGGAAATGAGTTTATCCCTGGGGGTTCATTTGGAAATCTGCTCAGGTGTCGGCATTTTTAATGAATTTCTATAAATTCCAAATGACTGATAGTTGTTATCAGCAGCAGCTCTGGCAGTGATCTCTATTGCATAGTTAATTGAACAGCGAGCACAGTAATTAACAAAGTTATTCTCAGTGCTATGGGGCATTTGGTCTGAACCATTATGGATCAGAATAGAGAGCTATGCAATCAACAGGAAAGTTCTCGTTTCAGGAGAGCGCAGTTGTCAGATGTCTCATGACCTCCCATGACCAAATTTGTAAGTGAACTGCAGTTAATTTTTACTAAACCGGAAATATATTTAACCATTTTGCTAAAAATAAATAATAACTTGCACATAGATTGAAAACAAAGTCTTGTTCAAAGTTAAAAGTAAATGCTGTTCAAAGCCCATTGTAGTTCCATAATGTGGATATTTATTGAATTTATATATATATATATATATATATATATATATATATATATATATAAATACACTGCCATTCAAAAGTTTGGGATCAGTAAGGTTTTTAATGTTTTTTTAATGGAGTCTCTTCAAGGCTGTATCTATTTGATCAAAAATACAGAAAAATAATAATAATAATAATATTGTGAAATATTATTGCAATTTCTAATATTGGGTTCCTATTTTAATATAGCCTACTTTCAAACATAATTTATTTCTGTGATGCAGCACCAAATTTTCATCAGCCATTACTCCAGTCTTCAGTGTCACATGATGCTTCAGAAATCATTATATGCTGATTTATTATCAGTGTTGAAACTGTTGTGCTGCTTAATATTTTTTTTGGAACCTGTGATACTTTTTTCTTGGATTCTTTTGATGAATAAAAAGTTTAAAAATAAATATTTTCGATCACTTTAAGTCTTTACTATCACTTTTTATCCATTTAACACATCCTTGCTGAATAAAATTATTATTTTCTTTAAAAAAAGATAAAACATTTTCTGACCCCAAACTTTTTTAAATTTATATTTTGAATAAACACTGTTGTTTTTAACTTTTTATTTATCAAAGAATCCTGAAAAAGTATAACAGGTTCTAAAAAAATATTAAGCAGCATGACTGTTTCCAAAACTGATTATAAATCAGCATATTAGAATGATTTCTGAAGGATCATGCAACACTTGAAGACTGGAGTAATGATCCTGAAAATTCAGCTTTGCTTCACAGGAATGAATTATATTTTAAAGTATATATAAAAAATAAAAAATAAAAAACTGTTATTTTAAATTGCAATTATATTTCATAAAATTACAATTTTCCCCCCAGTATTTTTGATCAAATAAATGAAGCCTTGATGAGCATAAGAAATGTCTTTAAAAAACATTGAAAAACTTACTGATCCCAAATATATATATTATTAATATATATAATAAAGTAAAGTGTGACTTGAATTTGAATTGTGAAAATAAGCTTACACGCCAGAATGGAGCCAGGTTATGGGGAAATTTGTTTTGGCATGATACCTTGATACTCAATATAATAATTTGTATTTCTTGTATGTTGATGATAATGATGATGATGATGATGATGGTGATAATGATGATTAATATTATTATTATAGTCAGAGAATCCAGCATATAAAAGAAAAGAAAGAAAGAAAAAAGTTAAAAGTATGTGAAAGCTTTGGGGAGTGAAATGCTTTAAACATTGACTTTACTTGCTTTGAGTTGCAATATTCCTAATTTTTCAAAGTGCAAAAATTAAAGTCACTAGGCCTACTACAGTACTTACAGGGTTTTGGGCCAAAAACAGATGAGAACGCAGTTCCCCGCGATCTCAGGGTTTGCTTTGCAGCTGGTTACATGATACAGGACTTATAGTATAGAAGACAGGTTGTTGGAGAGCTGTGGTTGAAACTGTTCGGGGATTGTCTTTTAGCATAAGGATTATAAAGTTGTTTTTTTTTTTCATGAATGTACATTAACAGAGTCAGTTTTGATTCCATGTTGATTATAAGTTTTCCCTTGCATTCATATTTTAAGTATGATACACAGAATTTGAGGGTAATTCAACTCAAAATAAACAAAGATGAATTTGATTGATAGCGCTATTTATTTTCAAAGTTTCTATATATTGCAATAGTATTATTATTGTGAAATCTTCTGGCCACGATAATCATGTAGTGAAAATCTGATATCTTGACAGCCCCTTAGTGTGAGCAGCCTTTTTACAGTACAGTGTGATAAGGAATGGTTCTCGCCATTTGTGTGTGTATCTTAAGATGTGTTATACTGGCCCTTTGGGGCCCTTTAGGCCCCTCTACAAATCCTTTCCGTGGATTGGCGGAATGGGGTTGGTGCTGGCTTGCCATGCCTGACTGGCCCCTGACCCTGGGGGTGACTCGCATGTCTGGGTCATGTAAGCTCCTGTAACCCACTTCTGTGCTGACGAGAGCCTGACAGCTGCCCTGCTCCTGCCTTGCACGTGCACACACACACACACAGACACAGAAGGTGTGCTTATCATTTAATATTCTTTACACAAACAATTAACAAACAGAAAACAATGCACATTACCCGTTTCTTACTGACATACACGTCTCTAATTGGTGAACATAGAAGTTTCTGGGTGTTCTTTGCATATTGCCTTGCATGACAACACCATCCTCATGTGCCCTAGCTTTTGTTTACACGGAATAAGCAAAATATTGTTATTTTCTTTTACACTAATCTTTGAGAAGGCAGAATGTTTCTCAGCACAGCTTGCCCCACATTGCTTAATGTGTCTGTGACTGGAGATGCCTGACCTCAGTCATACTATTTTTGCTCCCTCTGCTCTGAGTTTTACGTCAGAAGACACTGCTCCATTTTATCGCTATAATGGATGCGGTCAGAATAGGACATTAAACAAAATAACCCCATTTCACCCTGAATGTAATGGTGGCGGCACTTAGGTACACATCTTTCTGCAACTTTCTTGTCTTAATTATTGGAGGATTATTTTGTTTTTCTTTCTGATTATTGTACACTTACATAATATGAGGATATTATAACAGTCAGCAGCATCATGTCCATTGAATCAGTGTACTTAATACCGTATTGTCCCGAAATATAAGACGACCCTGATTATAAGACGACCCCTCTTTTTCCAGATGTACCTTTCTGAAAAAGGCTTTTTGAAAACCAAATCTCGTTTTTTTTTTTTCTCTCTGTAAAACACTTTTTTCTTAAATTATTTTTAAATTACATATTTTTCCTATTTTAATTTTTGTTTTGAAAGTATGGTAAATACTGGTAAAATGTACCAACAATGACATTGAAAAAATACACTTTTTGATATACCATTGAAATAACAGGTAGCCCATCTGAATTATATAACATTTAGGTTATCCATCTCATAGTAGCCTACCAAAATTTTATTAACAGTAGAAGTGAAATCTTATTGTAGTCTTCAAATCTGGGTACTGTCTTATGTTTTAAAATCACTTACAGAGGAAGTTTGTTTCCATCAGGCTAACATGACAGTCACGACTCATGCCGCTGTAAGCTTTTCTTTTTCTTTTGTTCTCACTTGCGATCTTTACAACACACATACATTACATATTTCATGGCACACTCGTTTTATGCGTTTTTGGTGCCACCTATTGTTGTGGGTGTATTACTGACATGTCAAAGTCTTTTTTTACAGTCTATGGTCTAGACCCCGAATATAAGACGACCGCGTTTTTTCAGATGTATTTCCAAGAAAAAAAACATTGTCTTATATTCGGGTCAATACGGTATTGTATTTTTGTAAGCTTTACTTATTATTGAGGGTTAAAAAGTGTTTTTAAAAAGTCAGTCTACCCCCCATCCTTAAATATGTTCATGACATGCACATTTTTGCTAGTTTTATCACATGATATCGACAGGTTATGTATTCCAAACATGGCTATTTAAATGGTTAATTCATCCAAAAATCGAAATTCTATCATTAATTACTAGCTCTCATGTCGTTCCAAACCTGTGAGACCTTCTTTCATCTTTGGAACACAAATTAAGATATTTTTGATGACATCCGAGAGCTTTCCGACCCTGCATAGACAGCAATACAACTGATACGTTTATGGCCCAGAAAGGTAGTAAAGACACTGTTAAAATAGTCTATGTGACATCATGGTTCAACCGTAATGTTATAAAGCCATGAGAATACTTCTTGAGGTACTCTTGTGAATGGTGGTGGAGACTGACCCGGAAGAGATGAAATCGTTGGATAAAGTGATTATTTTTGCTTTCTTTGCGCACAAAACGGTATTCTCATATCTTCATATAATTACGGTTGAACCACTGATGTCACATGGACTATTTTAACAATGTCTTTACTACCTTCCTGGGCCTTGAGCGTGCCAGTTGCATTGCTGTCTATGCAGGGTCAGAGAGCTCTCGGATTTCATCAAAAATATCTTAATTTGTGTTTCGAAGATGAATGAAGGTCTTACAGGTTTGGAACGACATGACCGTGATTAATTAATGAAAGAATTTTTATTTTTGGGTGAACTATCCCTTTAAGCCATAATTATCCCCACATAGTGCCTACAGGATGATTTCCACACAATTTGAAAGTCCATTGTGTTGTATAGTATACAAGAGATACTCTGGGTGAGTAAATGCTATCTTAATAAAATGTCAAACTGAACTATTTCTTAGCTCAGCTTTTAACATTCAAAGTTGATGTGGCTGATTTCCAGTGGATTTGAAACTGAATTTCAAGCCATTTGCGGGGCTGGATCTAACAACATTGGCTCAACCACTGGTTCAAATTTGATCTTGCCATTACTTGTGCTGTTCTGTTTGGTGCTATTAGTTACATATGCAAATTATACCTTCACACTTGATCTTTGAAGTTGTACCACATTTGAACAGATTTGCCCTCAATCAGTGTAGAATTTATGAAAATTTGTAGGTTCTGTGTGGTTTTAACAACTACTATTATGTTAAATCTATGATGTTCTTTCTATATAGTTACGCTGGACTGAGTTGTGGAACCGAGTGAGAAGCGTGTGGAGCGTGGAGACGCCGGTTCATCAGAGATGACAGTTGGGTTCTCGGGGCGGTGCTGAAGTGCTGAAGCACTGCTGGCTACGGACACTGAGAGGGCAACACCTGCTCCTCTGCAGCTAACCTCCTTCCAGGGTACAGAAAGACATCACTGACAAACCCCCCTCCCAAACCCCTCCTTTTCTTTCCTCTTACCAGACAGTCTTGCTCACTGACCCAATCCACATCTCCTGCTCTGCGGTCTCCAGATCCTCTCTGACCTGACCCAGAACACTGACTTACACAACTGCCAACACCTCAAGAACCATCTGTATTTCTGTTTCCCTCCTTTCTCTCCCTCTCCATCTCTTTCTCTGTCTCTCTTCAGATCATTGTGTGTGTATTGCAGTTTCTTTTCAAACACAGTGGCATAAGCTGTGCCTCTACTATTTTGGCAAGGAGAAATGAGAAAGAGGTTACACGAATATGTCTAATTATATGAGCATGTCTGACATCAGCCGAAATAAGGAAGAAAAAAAATAATGATATAGGATCACATAAATATGTCTTCTCCAAAAAAGCTACCCTTTTTAAGAGGAAATTTGAATGATTTAGCAATATTTAAACATAAATGAACATAAATAAGACAAACAAGACAATGCACAATTCCATTCGAAATATATGTATATATTTGTGTACTATCTATCTATCTATCTATCTATCTATCTATCTATCTATCTATCTATCTATCTATCTATCTATCTATCTATCTATCTATCTATCTATCTATCTATCTATCTATCATCGTTTTGCTAACACTATTACTAACACAGCTTACACAAAATCATCTGGCACATTTTACCCCACAGCTACCATTTTTGGGTAAACTGCTCATTTAATAATTTGTGGATAATATTTAGATATATAATTTACTTGGTTTTATGCAGTGGTAACTTACTGGCTTTGACATAAATTTTTGACTTCGTTTTCTCTAAACAACACATTTTTACAGCACATTCACTGATGTTAGACCTGAATAAAAACATCATGAAATATATAACATGTACATATAAAAATAGAGAAAATAGCAATGAAAAAGCTGGCAGTTCTGCCCGTCTCCTCTCTTGTAGTAGGTCTATTAGCTCATTGCTGCGCTCACACTATGTCATTTGAGTCTGTTACACTAGTAAACTGCCTTGTTACCCCTGTGTCTTGTTGTGCAGCCTGACCAATTACTTTTGATCTTAAGAGGACATGACATTTGTAGGCTTTGCACTCTGAAGTGACTGCACATGTTAAAAGATGCATCATGCCTTTTCCCTCGCAAATAATTCATGGTGCCAAGTTTCTAAGGGCATTGCTCTTTGAACCTAAAAGTACAAGGTTTAAATATAGGTCCTTGGAGTAACTTGCGCTAGAGGGGTCTTTTTAGGACCACCTTAACCTGAACGGCAGGGCTGCTCGTCTCTAAAAGCCATATTTGCACCGGAACAGTCTTCCACACCACAGTGTTTGCACTTTGAATTTGCATAAACTTGTCATCCTCGTGCGTACATTTTGCGCAGTTGTGGTTTTATGAATCTTTAACAGTGCGTGTACAGTTGCCTGATCACAGAGCTCTTTCTGACAGTCACCGATGCGACTGGCTTGAACTTTTGAACCTGGTCATGTTCTATGCAAAAGGATGCTCTATTTTGTTTGTATGGGGTATTTGGAGAATTCCCACAGCTTTTCGAGGAGGTATGGAATGAATTGATCTAATAAAGCAATTAGATGATGTTTGAACGTATCAAAACAGGCGTCGGTGAGGATTGCGTGTACTTTGGCAAGGATTGCATTAAGATACAGTCTGAAACACTGTGCAGTGTTTTGAATCCTCAGCTCTGCTCCGGCTGTCTTTGAACTCTTAGAGACAGATGCCCTCTTTCTTTTTGTCTTATGGTCCTGCTAAGTCATGACTCATTTGGGAATGACTAGGACCCTTGCTCATTACTACACTGATTCAGTTTGACGCAACAGGTCATCTGTGGGCCATAGCACTTTATTTGGTGCTCATATTCAGTAGTGCATAGCAAAAATTAAAGTTTTGTCATTATTTACTTCTCCCATTTTTAATAAAATACTGAGAAAGTGTTTGGTGTAGAAACAATTTTCACTCAGAAGCCTGTTTCCACCACGGGATTAAAAATAAAAAAAGTAATTGCAACTCATAATTTAAAATTTAAATAGCATTTCTGACAATTTTTTTCCATGAATTCTGAGTTTACAGTTTTTTTTTCTTCCATGGAATTAAAAATGAATAAGGTATTACACTTTTTTTTAAATTTAAAAAAAAAAAATCTCAGTTATCTCTCATTCTGACTTTTCTAAATGAACATATTCTGCAATTCTCACAATTCTGACTTTTTTAAATGTATCTCAATTTTTATATCTTGCAGTTCTGAGTTTAAATCTCAAAATTCTTAGAAAAAAGGCAGAATTGTGAGATAAAAACTCAGAATTATGAGGGGAAAAAGTCCATATTGTGATATAAAGTCACAATGATCTATTTATTTGTTTGTTTGTTTATTTATTTATTGTCCTGGTGCATAAGCGTCCATAGAAATTGCAAGTTAATTTCACAAATATTTACAAATAATTAGTAAGTAACACATTGAATTAACTGCGAGTTTCGATTTTCCCATTTCTAGTTCGAAGACTGCTTAAACTTCATAACATTTTCAAATTTAAGTTTTGATTCTATTATTTATATTATTTTTCTATATTTCTATTATTAGTTATATTTCCTACAGAAGAAAAAAATAAAATAAAAATCAGATTGTCCTGAAAGTGAGTATATGATGACAGAATTTTCAGTTTTGGGTGAACTTTAACTTTTACTATCGGTTAATATTTTTATTGTCACTTTAGCTGTATACCATATGGTATATATATATATAATCTGTTTGCCACGACATGATGCAGCTACATCAACCAATAAGCCACAGGTGGAAAACTGAGCTTGTATAGTGATTTGTTTTTTCCCCGTGCACAGCATTATGAAGTATTTGTTACTGTGATGGTAAAATTGAATGGAAAAGACCACGAGGCGATGCAAATGGGTCTTTTGATCTGTCAACAGCCTGCAGATTTTTGTTTCCTCTTTTACCCGGTAACTGCTAATGGGTAATATGATGTATTGCATGTCAGCTTGGCATTATTAGATACGCACTCAAAGAGTCTTGTTCATAAGGATTTTTTTTCTTTTTTTGCTTATTCAGCCATTTGAATTCTCGCCTTTCATATACAAAATTACTCTGATGGATTGATAGGAAAACATGTACTAACAGGGAGAGAGAGAGAGAGTGAGAGAGGCTGGCGTGGATGTTCATGCTGGCAGCGCGGATTGTGGCATCTGTTGATGAAGAAACAGCATACTGCTCTAAGTCAGGTTTCTTCTTTTCTCATTCCCAAAACAAATTTTGATGGCTTGAGTGTTGTCATCTGTTTATTCCTTCTTTTAAATGATTTGTGATATTTATCTTTAGCCTTAACTTACAAATATAAAGGTGATTGCTGTCAGGTGTTAATAGTTTGTGATTTTCACATCTAAACAAGGAAAAATAAAATATGTTGTAGTGTATCTTGATTCATTTTGAGTAATAAGTGCACTTTGGTCATTTTTAGTATCTGTTATATTGTATTGTAAGTCTGTAATTGCTTTAAACATTGTAGTTATTTTAATGTATCATACGGACAGTTTAGTGTAAAGTGTTTATTGCACAAATGAGTCACATTGCTAAGTTCAGGCGAAGATGAATGTCTTTTGTATTTTTAAACTCTAGTTTGGGGAAACAAGTGCCCCCTGGTGGTAATGAAATGAACTGGAAAACGGAGATGGGGCTGTTTAAACTGAATTTAAATCCGCTGCAGTTAACATATTTGTTATTAGTTGCTCTTGCTGTTATGAGACAGTTAGATATTTGAGTATAACATGCAGAGTAGTGCATCTGTGGTGCTAATATTTTATTCAATCTGTCAAAGGAAAATAATAATGCAGATAGTTTTGATCAATGAGACCCTGATTTTTATTTTTTATTTTTTGCAAAAGAAAGGAGAATATTATATAACAATCGGATTGTACAATCGATACAATCCAGGTGAATATTACATAACAACTGTTGAATTAAACGTAGGTTGAACTGTAGGCGAATGGTGTCAAAGTCAAAATCATGAGGAAAAGTCATGAGAGATCAGTAGAAGCAAATGCTAAGCACATGCTCAAACAAACAAATAGGGGATGTGAGCTCTTGCACAGCCAGATGGTTCAAGCATGCACGTTTGCACGCGGAGGTCATCGGAATGGAGAAAATAAGAGAGAGAGAGAGCACGACTCTTTTAATCCCATCGGCAGAGCCGCATTCCCATAATGGGAAATTAATAACATGAGCATGATTTCAGATTAAACAGAGCAGTTAGGACCATTAGATCACTTTCATCGCTGGCATTAGGGCAGTGGATCAGGGATTTTCCCCCAACACAAATCCTGCAAAGTAGGTCAGTGTCTATTGAGTATTAGCACCATGGCTGTGATCCTGTTGTTTTAGCTCCAGGACAAGGAATTAACCCTTGGGACAGCTGAACAGGATAGGGCAAGGGTTGTTTGAAGGGTAAGTTGAGGGGGTAGGATGGAGGGCATGATTAGATCAGCCTCTGGCCACGAGGATGGATGTAGTCAAATGTAACGAGCCTTAAACCCTACACTTTACTTCTAATACCTATACACCCTCTTTACATTTTTTTCTCAATAGAGCCAACTAATACTGCTGGAACCGACTAAATCTCCATCAGTACCTGTCAGCAGGCTCCTCCATTAGTTTCTCCCCGATTAGATCTCTAAGCCCCGCTTCCAAGACCAAAAACAATCAACTGTTCTTGCTCAGGACAGTAAATTCTTACAGGGATAGTTAACCCCAAAAATCGTTCTGAGCCTGTATAACCTTTTTTCTTTGAACCTTATTGGCTTTAAAATGACATATAATAAAAAAAAAAAAAAAAAAAAATATATATATATATATATATATATATATATATATATATATATATATAACAAATTGACAATACAATGAAAGTTGATGGGGTCCAGTGGTTTTATTTTTATTTTTTTATATACAACACAAGATAAATTACATATAATATATATATGTAAGGAATAATTGACGACGTGCCGTTGGATTATTAGAAAAATTAGAAAAGAGAGAGAGAGAGAGAGATTACCTCTGTGCATCTCTCAATAGTGTTCGGCAGCAATGTCTCTAGTTATAGTGAAACTTAGTTCCTTTTGTTCACGAACAGTGCCATTGTTGTTACTTCGCTTGTGAGAAATCATGTAGTTTTTAAGTTGTTTACTGATAAAATCGTCAGAGTAGCGCTAACAACATTAGCGCGATGTATGTTAGTGTGTGTGCAAACTGTAACTGTTATGTATGTGCGGTCTGTGAGGGAGAGAGAGCGGGAGAGATAGAGTATGGGCTTTCTGTACATAATAAAGCGTAATTTTGTGGCAAAAACATGGACATGATCTGTCGTTTTTATCATATTGTTTATTATATTTATTTATTTGGCCAGTGTCCTTGTGGTTTTTGGTTATTTTGCTGTTGTAAGACCTTTGAAATAACAGAAATCATTTGGCGAAGTGATATGGTCATGTAATGCGGCCAAGAGCTGCCTGGAACTACGTTCGCCGTGCGTTTCCCTGAAAATAATTGCACACCTCAGAAAGTTCGTCAGCCAATCAGATTCAAGCATTCAACGGCCCCGTAGTGTATATATATATATATATATATATATATATATATATGTATATGTGTGTGTGTGTGTTTTAAGCTCAACAAGGCTGCATTTATTTCGAGACAATTAAAAGTATAATATTAAAAGTAAATGCAATGCTGTTGTGAAATACTATTAAAATCCCAAGGAACGATTTTCTGTTTGAATATAATTTAAATACTTTATTCCTTGATGGCAAAATGTAATTTTCAGCAGCCATTACTCTAGGTTCCAGTGTCATATGGTCCTTCAAAATTCATTTTCAGAATTTATTTATTATTGTTTTATTAGTTAAAATTCTGTGTTATTTATTTATTCATTCATTCATTCATTCCCCAATATTGTCCTTGTCACGTTGTTGTCTTTTATTTGAACTGTAACCACACTTACTTTGGCTAAGCGATCTCACACCTCTCCAGCACTCCCCTTCTGCTGTGATCCGATGGTCAGGGACAGGATATTAGACTGAAAACGGTGGGAACTCTCACAGGAAATGCAGCTCTGAGGGTGGGCTGTCCTCGGTGATTTACGTGCAAAGTTTAAGACACATGCACCGCGCCTGTGCCCAGGTTATTTCCACCTGACTTGCTGAACTTAGATAAGCTGGATCGAGGCAAGATGGCGATGAGCGGAAGGCGGTGTGTAGGTGGAATGTGTACACTGTACCAAGGGCTCAGATGACTTGACATGGCTCCAGGGACTCAGCTGCCTGGCAAAAGAATAATCAGCACACATACCAGAAGAACCAATTACAATCAATGTCTGTAATAACCACGTCCTGGAGTTGTCAGTGACAAAGATCATGAACAGAGGTCAAGGCTCTCTCAGATTAGTGGGGCTTGTTTTGCTTGGGTAGCTGTGGGCCCTGCAGGGGAACAGGGACACTGGCAGCGCCTGTCAGATACCAGCGGAAGTGAGCTAGGTTTATTTCCACATGGAAAATTGTCTTTGTATCGGACTAAAGAAGAAGCTGCAGTATATTCATCTGGTTGTGCCATGCATTATTGTCTCAGAGAATCAAGCTTTTTTTAATGGATTAATTTTTTTCCACACAGAATGTTCAGTCTTGCATTACCATGTCTAAAGGAAATGAATACACCAATGCCTCAAGGATAGATCCCAGAAAACGGACGCTGGGTGAATAGTGGCACGTAACAAAGGATGACATCAGTATCAGTGTTATCAGGCAGGTTTGAATAGGAGGAGTAGATGTATGCAAAATTGTGCCTAATGGAGCAGGTATAATAGATGGGGAAATTCCTATTAATGACACATCAGCAACCTCCACTCTGGGCTGATCGCTCAGTAATGTCATTAGCACTGGTATGCAGGCTTCTGGGAAGAGAGAGGACCGGAGTCTTCCGTTGGGAGAATGGTGTCTGGCGCGTGGGAAAAGAACCAGAGCAAAAGGCAAAGGATATAGTGAAGGCCATTGCATTGAAAGACTTTTCATGCAGGAGTTTTTGAAGAGTGGAGGCTCTGTGGGGACTCTGTAGTTGAGCCTCTTGCTTTTGGCCTAGCCTCTGAAACCCAGTGAAAGAGAGAACTGGACTAAGCTCTGGGGTAATCTATGATGTCATTAAAAGTGACAATATCTGCTTCATCTGATCTGATGCTACTTTGTACTCTATGTCTCCCTTCCCTCTACCACCTCTTGAAGAGCCAGAAAACTCTATCTATCGTTATATCGTTCTATTATTCTGTCATTCTATCGTTCTGTCGTTCTCTGTTGTTCTGTCTATCCCTCTATCCATCTATTTATTGATAGTTCTATCGAACATTCTATCACTCAGTTGTTCTATCTATCTATCTATCTATCTATCTATCTATCTATCTATCTATCTATCTATCTATCTATCTATCTATCTATCTATCTATCTATCTATCTATCTATCTATCTATCTATCTATCTATCTATCTATCTATCTATCGTTCTATCGTTCTATCATTCTCTGTCCTTCTGTCTATCCCTCTATCCATCTATTTATTGATAGTTCTATCGGCGTTCTATCACTCAGTTGTTCTATCTATCTATCTATCTATCTATCTATCTATCTATCTATCTATCTATCTATCTATCTATCTATCTATCTATCTATCTATCTATCTATCTATCTATCTATCTATCTATCTATCTATCTATCTATCGTTCTATCATTCTATCATTCTCTGTCCTTCTGTCTATCCCTCCATCTATTTATTGATAGTTCTATCGAGCGTTCTATCACTCAGTTGTTCTATCTATCTATCTATCTATCTATCTATCTATCTATCTATCTATCTATCTATCTATCTATCTATCTATCTATCTATCTATCTATCTATCTATCTATCTAACTATCTATCTATCTATCTATCTATCGTTCTATCATTCTATCATTCTCTGTCCTTCTGTCTATCCCTCCATCTATTTATTGATAGTTCTATCGAGCGTTCTATCACTCAGTTGTTCTATCTATCTATCTATCTATCTATCTATCTATCTATCTATCTATCTATCTATCTATCTATCTATCTATCTATCTATCTATCTATCTATCTATCTATCTATCTAACGTTATGTAGTTCTATCAACATTCTGTCTATTGTTCTGTCATTCTACTATCTATAGTTCTTTTAACTTTATCAAACATTATAGTCTTACATTACATAGCAATTGCTACATTTTCAGCATTCACTATGTAATTCTCTGTCAGTATCAGTGAGCTGAATAAATGTGATAACAACACTATTGCTTAGTGTTTGCCGAAGTCAAACAATCGGCAAACTCAACAAGTGATAGCTCATATAATGACAGGACAGGAGTAAAAGCAGACTTAGATATTAGTTACTATGGCAACTTGAGCGGAGAAGTGTGTGCGTGAGTGTGGAAGAGAGATATGTCTCCCTGCAGTAGGACAATGACGCCAGCTGTGTGCATGATTGGCATCCCAATCTGTTTTGAGTGATGTGCCAGAGGAGAGGTGGGAATCCGGTGAAAATGACCTCTTTGACCTTTTCTCAAGCCCACATTTCACAAAGTTTTTTTTCCACCATATTAGAGTCTTTCACAACAAACAGACCTCTTCGTGTTCATTATGTGCTGGTCAGCAGGCTCTGTGCTTGGCTTTTTTTTTTTTTTTTATTTTATTTGTCATTAAATTAATTCTTTAAACATTTGTTTAAAATTGTGTACACTAAATGTAATGCCTCATTCCACCTATGATTTTGAGAGTCTGCAGAATCAGTAAATTTGTGAAGCCGTGGTGTCAGATGGTAGGGTTAAGTTATCTATGACCTCATGTCAGTGCAGCACAGTTGTTTACACTGTCATTATCAAGTCTTTCAATGGCATTACACAGTAACTTAAGGAGAATCGTAGGTGAAGGTCAAGGCCGTTACAAGAATACAGTAGATCAGATCACGCACTAAAGAAATATAAAAAACACAGGCTTGAGGATCTGATGGGGTTTGCTCAGAGGAGTTACGAACAAGCTTGTGAAATATATGGAATCACCTGTCAGAGGGCTCAGGTCAGTGGGTTTACAGCTGATATTATGATGTTAGATGGTCCAGCGGAAAAGGAGGGGGCAGCGAGAGGTGAACAGCAAGCAGAACCCATCGTTGTCTCCTTAGTTCTACTAAAACAGAAGATGACCACAATATACGCAGAACAGTGCTTTTTAAATGTAGTCTCAGATATTTATCCTAACATTACAGAGGCTTGACCTTAAATGTACACTTTTTAATTCAAAATTTAGAATTTTCATCCATGTTTTAGCATGAAGACAAAGCAAGTCAGTGTTTTATTTAGCAATATCAAGGATAATAATATCTTTTTAGTGCAACCATGCACTCACCTTTTCTGGCTGCAGAGGGCACTGAAGACACATGGCACTGCTAATATAACACAACCGCTATTTAGAGAAGGAAACCCATGATCTGTGAAGTTGTGTGAAGAGATTTTAAGAATGGTGCATTACAGGACATTAGATGATGCAGTTTTTGACACGCTTACATGAAACCCTGAAGATATTTATATTTTAGAAATAAAAAAGTATATTTAATAGCAACAATAATGAAATTTAAGGAATTTTTTTCATGAAAAGTGTGTGTGTGTGTATATATATATATATATATATATATACATTGTATCTTCCTATATTAATATATAATTTAGGGCTTATATTACAGGCCATAAAATTTTTTTTGTAACTGTCATACCAAAACGGAAAACAAAACTATTGGGAATTAAACATAAATTAAACAAAACTATTAAAATCAAAACAACTATTGTTGTGGTAGATTTACAGTCATGTCTTTGCCAAAGCTGACACTGTTCTTTTTTAGTTTCTCTTTGAGTCATTCTTTTGTGAAGCGTCTGTTTTCTTACCAAAGCCACTTCTTGTACTTGAGATTAAAGTACATATAAGCTTCAGATAGAGAAGAAGAAAAGGAAAAAGAGATATACAAAGAGAAACTGCCAGCAATTTAAGAACGGATCTCAAGAAGCTTAAATCCCCCCTAAGCCTGAGCCCAAGCAATCTTTCAATCATGAACAGGCATTGCTGGACACACAGCTCTCCAACACACACATACACTTTAAATTCTCTGCGCCTCTGCTATGTGTAGGATTAGGGCATTAATACCATTGATGGCATGTTCATTTTAAACTTTTTTTTTTTCATGCAAAATCAAAGCCACCTGGATCCACTTAGGTTGACATTTTTTTGTTTTGTATCATGTTTTATTTATTTATTTTATTAATTAATTTTCCTGAAGAAAGGCTGCTTGACAAAATGCATGATTACAAGTTGTGTCTGTGTCAGAAAGTGAGGATCTGATGTATAGCATTTGTTAAGCTGTTACTCTCTGTAATGACAGCCAATTTGAATGCACATGTAAATGCCCGGGAGAAGTTTCCTCCATTCTTCTTAGCACAATGAGGGCTGCCTCACCAATTCCTAATATATATTAATCTGGCACTCAGCACTTTGAAAAAGGGTTGTTGTGTCGTGTAATGAGCTGTTCGTAGAGAAAGATATTAGACAAGCTTTGGTCACCATGGCAATGCTCCAAACAATGTTTAAAACCACGTTCAGTCATTTATAAGAAGTTACATGCCTCCATCACCAAAAGGCCCTTTTTTATGCATAATTAGTCATTTGTCTTTTTGTGTCTCCAAAATGTGCATATACAGTGCTATTCTAAAATACACCACTATATCATATTAAGTTATAAATAATGCGCTGGTGAAATTAATAAATTTTATATGTCTCCTAACTCCCCCACACTAATTCCTGGCAGTATTTTACATTTCACTATGTCAGCAATTACTGATGCACTTCCTAAACAATGACATATCACATTCATTTCTTGAAGGTGGGCCAGTGTAAAATCACTTAGTACTCGGAGAAGGAGCCATTTTACGAGTGGAAAGCTGTAATGTGCTCGTTACTTATGGATTTTGATTTTCTTACAGACTATTAGTGATGGCAGTGCTTTTTAGATGCATGTGTTCCGCTGACACCTGTACCAAAAATTGATAAAGAATTCAGTATAGTTAGTACACAATGAAAATATTTAATAAATAACAAATGTAGTGTCACTGTCTGTTTTGTCTCCCTTGATATTGATATTACATAAACTAATATTGAATGTATGCCTGTATGACTGATTGCAGATGATCAGAATGTGTTGTAGAGGGCTACTGTAACACCATTGTAAGTCTCTAATTGACACGTGTATTGAACAGACTGGAGGGGTCTCATTAATCCTATGAAGAAAGTGACTGGTCACAACATAAGACATCTCAGATCAATCAAGATCACTTGGACACCATTGACAAAAGTAATGATTTACTCACCTGTTGTGACTAGTATGTTTTGAGCTGCCACCACCTGAGTGCTGAAGCACAGCCTGAAAACATACTGAATATATTTTAGAAACTATACTATTAATTATAATTTCCTATTCTGATCATTTGCAGACCAGTGTAAAATAAAAAATAAAAAATAAATTAAAGAAAAAAAAACCCACATTTATTATAATTGTATATCATAGAGTATATGAGAAGTACACTATATTGTGTAATTGTACTTAAGTTGTTAAACTGCAGTCTCATCAATAAATAAATAAAAAATACATTCTAGAAAATATGTTTTTATAGAGTATATGAGCAGTATAGTATATTGTGTAATTGTACTTAAACTGCAGTCTCATAAATAAATAAATAATTTTTTTTTTTTTTTTAAGGAATTTTCCAGATTTAATGCAAGTTAAAGACTATTGATTTTTTTTAACATCATTTGTAGAAATCTAATGTTGGCATGTTGATCACAACAGAAAATATTGACTGGTTGGAAAAAAAAAAAAAAAAAAAGTTACAGTTGGGCCAGTATGCAGGACCAGGTTTATTTATCAAGAAAATGTATTGCCAATGGCTTTTTAGCACAAATAACAACATAGTGGAAGTGCTATAATAAAAATACACTTTACTTTTCATAATTTTAAACCCTCTAAAGCGATGGCCTGGTTTTCTTCCATTTTCAGTGCATTACTGTAACCACAACTTTCTTTTTTTAACCAACTAAAGGAAAATTAATTAATAATAATCAATATTATGCCACAATGCTTTCATAACTAGAGCTTAACTTGTATTGAACCCGTATCAGTCCTGTTCTCTGAGACACCAGTGATAACATCTTTCAGGTACTACCAGATGGAAAAACCTGGTGTGACTAATTATTGTATATTTTCCTTTAATTATTATCATTTATAACCGCCAAAAGAAAAACATCAGCAAAGCTTTGCAGAGCGGGAACAATGCCAGAACTCCAAATGAAGCGTTAGGATGGCCTGACTCGAGCCCTAAACCAACCCCTTCTGATGCCAGTGTGAGACTACAGCAATCGATGCATTGCAAGGCAGGCTGTTCTTGAACCGGCATGCCTTCACACAATAGTGTTATATTTTATGTGCCGGTAGGGATTATTTAGTGCTCCCTTATTCAAGAATAATGCCAAGAGGTGTTGTAAGTGTATTAGCAACAATAGCACCTTTCAATGAAACATTCTCTAGTGCTCATTACTGTGACTAAACAAGCCAACAGTCATAATCCAAGACTACAACTACAAATGGCCATTTAATAGACCACAGCGGTTAAAAATAACACTTAAAAATGACCTTTAAATAAATCACTGAGACTCAAAAAAGACTATGGTTCTCCACAACAATTAAACCTATAACATACACAACTTTTTCTTTTTTTTGCAGATTAAAAACATGCATAATGATTTAGATTGTACTTCACAAGTATTTAGACTTGAATTCTAATCATGACAGAAATAAGGTTTTGCCATCACTTGAACAGGGTTATAAACACATGCTTGTTCTTCTTGAATGTTGGTAGATTTTACTTAGTTTATTTTTTAATATTTTGAGGTTGTATTTTATCTATACAGTACAGTTTTAATTATTTGGGAGGATTAAACAGTTTTTTTTTTTCTAGTGCTCTTGCATTGCCTTTTTTTTTTTTTTTTTTTAAATAAATAAGCGATGTTGTCTTTGATGGCTGCTCAACAAAGAAGGAGCTGTCTTCAGCTGTAACCTCTACACACCGGAGTCTGGAACATGACACATGTCAGGCTATGATAAATGGTGCAGAGTCCCAGTAATTTCACCAGGAATGCCCTTGAGATGCCCAAGACCCTGATCGGAAATGTTATTGTTGAATTAAACCATAGAAAGAAATTCCCCCACCACCGACATGAACAGAAACACACATAACAAAAAAGAAAAGGAAAAAAGTAATAAACTTTGCTCCTCTCCTATGTGCATGAGTTATGCTAGTGTAGTCATCCATCTTTTCTGCGTTCTTTATGCAGTTATATTATTTTGGTTAAACTGAGATTCAACTTAATACTCATATGATAAATGTCATTTACGTGTGTATGGTTAAATTGGCACTCTCATACTAGGGTCACCCACAGAAACTAGTTTCCTCAGATACTGTGCAGTATGTCTGTTGTACAGATTTTCCCTCAGAAGTTCAAGTGGGGAACATGAACTCTTCCACTCTGAGTGCAAGATATTTTGCGATGAAATGTCTTCCAGCTATTTCCTCACACTTTAATTAGAATTAAACACTTACAAACCTCAGTGATTGCACTGCTGTGAAATTACATTATGAGCTCAAGCTCACCGAATAAAAAAAAGCTTAGCCAAGCCAAACCACAAAAAAAAAAAAAAAGAAAAAAGAGAGAGGCAGAAATAATCACCCACGGTCCAGTTTTACAGTACTAACCTTTCTCTCCCATTTGCAACGTTTTGGCTGGCAATTACTCCAAAAACTAATGCTAAGCACCCCTCTCTCATTGTCCCTTCCGTCCTTTGACAAATAGGGCGTCCGGGCCTTTTAATTGGAATGGAAGGCATTGCAGATCTATTAGGGCAGGGCTGGAGAAACGGATGAGGCCGTCAGCGAGCACGGCAGGGAGCGGCGGAGCGAAGTCCCCCATCGCCTAGCTCTATCCATAACGGCCCGCACATGCCACATGCTTCCGCTGTCAGATGTGCAGTGCCATGCCGGCCCCCAGGGGCGGCACACGAGTTCCCTGGCCAATGCAGAGCTTCAACCTCACATTGGCACTGCTTGGCTTTTCCCAATTTAGAACACCTTCAGCACTACAAGGACTCGACTGTGCTGCTATGGGGGAGCCTTTCACCCCTGAAAATGGAGCTTCTGGTCGTCACAATGGCGATAAATCAGACTAAACGTTTGAGCGGCATATTGTTTATATCAGCAGTAAGCTGGCAATGGGAAATGCATTATAGAAATGGAATTTTATGCTTGCACTTTTGACACGTTTTAACACGTATGTGAATTCTTCAAGTTAAAAATGTAGAGTTTTTTTTTTGTTGAAAAAAAGCATATTTTAACACTACAAATTGAAATATTAAAATGTATATAATTCAATGAATATACTTTTAAATAATAATAAGACTAAAGATGACTGGTTTTTGTCCATCAAGGGCTTTGTGTCCTTCAATTAAAGGATTTTTGGCATCTTCATTAAGTCAGCTCTCTGTTGTAAGAGTGCTGTATTTTAATTGGTGGACACTTACTGCATTAAACTGCCATTTATTTTTTAAGTGAGTGCTTTCCCATCCACTCATAAAGCGGTGTGTGCAAACTTTTAAATGATCATCTTTCAACAATTAATGAACTCATTGTGGGCTGCTGAGAGTCTAGTCAACTAGATAATCTTACAAAGTTCAGTCCCATGGTAGTCCTCGTTATGTGACCAAATTAAACCAGTTTCCATAATATTGAGTGTTGAACAGCGACACTGTGGCCAGTTGTGAATCTATTGATAATTGACTGCTCTGTCATGCTCTGGATGAACAAACATGCGGACTGAGAGTGGATAGATGTGTATGTGTTTGGAATAGCAATTTTTTGTGTAATGCAAAGCAACCAAAAATTATTATTTTCAAATCCCATGTAGTTAAATGTACATGTTTTCACTTAACTATCTATTGTGCACCCTTTTGATTGCATTTATTTTATGATTTTATTGACTTGATTAACTTGAATTGTGCTGTATGTGATTGTACTTTTGTACTTGAACAAATTTGTCTTCTAGCAGGCAAATAGACAGACGCAGATGGATATATATCAGAAATAAGATGGGACGACCAATGGCTAGGACAGAAGTTGAGTGAAGGGATCTAAATTTGGTTTTGATAATCTGTGGCTTGGGATGTTGTAGTTGGTCATCCCATTACCGCTCATTCGGATCTCCGAGGTGATCAATAGATTGCAAGTGATCAATGTGTAGTTTGTCGTAATGTAGTTTTTGTTTTTGGGCAAGATGTGAAGCCAGCCCGAGACGTCTTTGGTGAAAAAACTAAAATAAAGCCCCTGTTTTCACTGCGGCCGTTCAGCTGGCTGCCTTCAATTTTATACCTGCAAAGTTTCAATCTAGCTTTCACCCACCTCCTTTAACATTTAGCTTCCCCCAGCCTCCTCTGCCTGCCTTTTCTCTCTTTTCAGGATTACTCTTAGAGACCGCTCTTGTGCTGTTATTTTCAACCCTGGGTGGACTGGGGCTTTGGTATGTGTTCTGGAAATACTTCAAAGAAAAGCAAAAAGGCAGCAATTTTCTGCTTGAATATCCCTCTGACTAAATCCATTGATCATCCTTGGGGTTCCTGAGAGAGAGGGAGTGAGATGGAGAGGCGTGTTTTATCCTCTAATAACTCCTACCTTCACCCCTTCCTGCCTTGCCGTTGTTGTGTTGTTGTTGGTCGCACCTCTGCTCTATTCCTTAGAGAGCCAGTGAGATTGAAGTTATTTTATGCTTCAGCTCCCCGGGCCCCAATTTGAAAACTCTGCGTGTCAGTTTTTCGCACGCTGCTGTCATATGGCAAGAAGTGTGCTTTCTTTTTCTATTCTAACCTTTTTCTTCTGAAGGCATCTGGAGGAGGATTCTTCAGAATGTGACATCTAGGTCAAGTTAAAGAGATCCAACTTTGAGTTCAGAGGTGCTATTGCAAATGGTCATGGAAAATACCGAGAACAATATTTATGCACTCCAGCTCCCGCATTGTATTCCCTCTCTCTTGACCTCATTCGACAATCGGACCAGTCTGTTTGCTTATCTAAGCCTTAATCAGGTTCCAGACGCCGTTGTCCACATTACTGCTTAATAGCGCATTAGAACCTTGTAAAAACGTGTTATTAGCAGCGTATTAAAAGTTTCAAAGGTCACTAAAGCCAGAGATCATTATCTTTTAAATGAATGGATGTCGAAATTCCTGTATTACCTTGAAAGCAGACGGGAGGAGAGACTCCCTTGGCCAAGCTCTGAATGCGATTACGTAGTGACATGAAATGACACATAAATAATATGCATCCACAGTGTTGACAAATGAACACAGGGAATGCACGAATCCCCTCCAAGCGCCGTTCCTTCCCAGAAATAACCGCCGTCACAAATGATTGAGATTACAAGATTAGCCCCCTTGTTCTTTTCCATTGAGCTATGAAAGCACTGCAGTGACGTTTTGCAGGGTTTCAAGGTTACCCCGGCTATCTCTTTTTCTTACTAGCTATGGCTTGACAAGCTTGGGTGAAGGGTGGATGGGGGGACGGGGGGATGGGGGGATGGGGGGATGGCTTTATATGTGGAGTGGGGGTGAACAGGTCATACAGTTGCCAGGGTCATAAGTCAATCCTAGTCGGGTTGGGAGGCTGGCACTGGCACCTCTCAGACACCTCTCCTCACCTGCCAACATGCTCTGTCTCCAACAGACTCAGTAAACGGGAGCTAATTGGGAGGTGATGACAGACAAGCCGGGCTCAATTTGCAGTGCTTTGGAGGCGACCCATTCCCTCTCGCACTGGAGCTCAACAGAGCCCTGCCCGTACATGAGACACTGAGATCACCTTGTACAGCAGATCTTGCTCTTAGTCTCATCACAGTCAGACTCATACGTGAGGAAATCCACTTACAAAACACTTTATGAATGCTCAGCTTTTTATATCTTTTGGTACAGACATATTGCAGCACTATCTAAAATTATACATGAAAAGTGGTCCATCTTTTCATTGTATATGTATCTGAGGACACTGGATATTTAATTTAGGGTTATTTATTTATTTTTAAATAGCAGCTCTTGTAAAATGAGATGGGTATTTCAGATTAAAGGGGTCATATGATGATGCTAAAAATAACATTATTTTGTGTATTTCGTGTAATTTAATGTGTTTACACAGTTTAAGGTTCAAAAACTCATTATTTTCCAAATATCGTACATTATTGTTGCTCCTCTCTGCCCCGCCTTTCTGAAACGCATCGATTTTTACAAAGCTCATCGTTCTGAAAAGCGTGGTGTGCTCTGATTGGCCAGCTATCCAGTTTGTTGTGTTTGGCCGAATACCTCAAGTGTGTGACGGAAATGTTACGCCCCTTACCATATTTGGAAACACACAGCGTCTTCACGACATGGCAGTGGCGGCAACAATACTACAGCGAAAATAAAAGTTATGCCTTCTTTCTTTGCGTGCACATTTGGGCGGTGTTATGCAAATCTTCCAACACAGTGACGTAGATTTGTAGGGGCGTGTTTGAATGAGGCATTTTAGGAAGGCGTGGTTGAGTCTTAACTTTTAGAAAGAATATCTCTTTGGGTTTGAGACTTTAATCTTTGCGACTTTACAGATCTTATCTATGCACGAACAGCTTGTAACACTCCAAAGAGAAAGGAATGCAAGAAATTGCACCATATGACCCCTTTTAAAAATAACGAATGCAATAATAATAATAATAATGGTAACATTTAAAGGAGCAATTCTCACTATTAACTATTAGCATGCATATTACTAGTATATTGGATGTTAATTAGTACTTATAAAGCACATCTTAATACCTTATTCTGCATGACCATATTTTAGATCATATCCCTTTCCTAAACTCAAAACCTACCCTATTAACCAATAATTAGCAACATCTTAGGAGTTTGAGGCAAAAGGTATAGTTAATAGTGAGAATTGGTCCCCGAACTAAAGTGTCACCATAATAATATCAATAATAATAATAATAACAATATACTTAGCAAATTAATTTATTTAAAGACTAATAATATTACTATTAAAATATTTTATATATTATATATCATGAATGCATATATATTACTTCATTTTAAATTGAGTTAATTACATGTTTAACTATTAATCCTTTTAAAGCAAGAAAGCAAGACTAGCACCAAGATTTGTTTTCTCTTTAACTTTTTTTTTTTTTTTAATACTTTCAAATTGTACCTTTTACTTATTTCTGCTTAACATGAACATTTTTCTGCTTAACAGTTTCTGTAACATTTTTAGACTTATTAAATAGGTATTTGGAATGGTATGATGAATACAAAGATTATACTTTTAAGAAGTAGCTTTTTCATTGACCCTGTCAACCTTATTTGTCTGTTTGTTTTTTTTAAACTTTAAACTTTTTAAAGATTATTGATCTGAAATCTTTTGTAATTAAACATTTTTAAATGCATGCAAAACCTCAGAAAGATAAAGTCATTTCAAATGAATCCGTTTGCTTTTCCAGTGTAATAAATGACAAATACATCCCAATGTATTTGTCATGTTTTTGAATTGATAGAGCTGCCCTAGCTCTCAGAGCTTGCTGTGTTTATGAGCTGAATACTCCAATAGAGATGATCAATACCTTCCAGCCGTATCTTATAAAATACCCAGGAGTAATTAAGCGTGAGCACCGGAGCGCTTCCATTGAAATGTTAATGACAGAGCTGAACGGTATGTTCCAGACCATAGGAGCTTACACATGAGTGTCTTAAAACTCAGATGTTATGTTTGTTTCTCTTATGAGAAATCGAACAGAATGTTTGGCTAAAAAACGTTCTGTGTATTTAACAAAAATCTATTCGATTACATTTAAGTATTTTGCTTTTGTCCAGGGCTCCTGATACTGTGAGCCATACAGAGTTTCATGTGTGGTTGGCAAATAATAACGGGGAAACAAAGTGAGACAGTTGTGTTAAACCACAAATTACCCAACCTCCCTGCCTGTGGGCTGTTTCGGGTTGGTTAGCATGGATATTCACAGCCCTGTGTATCATCCTCCTTGCTTCATGGGTGAACCCATCCTCCAACTTTCCCCTTTTCAAACACGAGCACATTTCGCCATATAAATCTCACAGAGCATTTACGCTACACTAATAACTTTCTTTCTCCACCGCTTGATTGCTGAAGCTTGAGCCTTGACACTTGTGGTGCACTCTGCCAAGAACATTAAGTATCCAAAAGTGATAAAGCTTCAATTTGCTAGACCATTAGACTAATTACTGCAATAATTAAGTAACTACTTGATTAGAACTAATGGGTACCTAATTATCCAGGAAGGAAGGATCAGGTGGTAATTAATAGAGTCAAGCTGATGTCTTATGACTTACCGTCCCTAGTTACCAGACATTAGGGAATGAGAATGGTAAAAACAAACATCACCACTCTAGTGTTTGTTTAGACCCCTGTAGGAAACAATCTGTTTATGTGTTTTTGTGCAGAGTGTGGGTGAAATGACAGGTAAACGGCATTTACTGATGATCATACTGCTGTCCATTTGTAAACTCGCTCCATCTAATGTTCTGAGCTTGTGTCTGAAAACTGAAACAAATATGATTTTGTTCTTTTTTGAGGGCAGCGTGGATGCCTCCTTCACTGACTCTCATGTTTCACAATCCTGTATATGCACACTAATACAATGAAAAATGAGAATGAAAAGTCATATTCTTTATTTTTGTCGAATTTTGCAGTTAAAATTATGAAAAAAATATGCATGCAACACTTGTTTAATATGTTCTATACTTTTACATCTATATTATAAATTTAACATATTGTATATTTCACACAAGTTTTAGCATTTTATGCAATGTTGCTTCTCAAGTAAATTTATCTCGTTTTTTTGGACGTTTTACTGAAAAACAAGTAAAAAAAAAAAAAAAAGACTAATTAAAAACTCATTAAGAAGTCATTTTTTGCAATGTGGCGGTTGTTGGGAAAAAATGGCGTGTGACTGAGTCATAAGTTGAAAAAAAAAAAAGAAGCATATTCATGAATTTATTTACTCATTTTAACTGCTCCTTTAGATGCCATGAGAAATAAACATTATATAGTCACCAAATAGTTGCATAGTTATCACTAAAGCTCACTTAAATTCATTTTAGATAATGGGTCATTATTTTATTTATTAGATGTGGTGACCTTTCAGCATGTACAAACTCACATCTTGACTTTGTCATTATACATTAACTTTTTCCTTCGCAGTGACTCTCCAAGAATTCTTTCAATCACAAATACCTTCTGAACTGAATGAATAATTCAACTGATCTTGTAATCACATCTCACGATGCAGATATTTTGGACATCTCTGACATAGAAAGTGATGGATGGGGAAAAATCTAAAATTTATGGAATTAGAGTATTAGCATAAAGAGTATTATCTAAACATATAAAGCATTAAGCAGGGGTGTTGAAAAGGTCATTAAAATTTAAGTGGATTGAATACAAAACCTTAGACATAATCCATCAATCAATCAATCCGTCTGTTATTGGATGTATAATTGCTGTAAGACGGGCTGCTGCCGAGGCCTCTCACCATATGTAATATGCATGACTGTGAATGAAAGCAAAAGTGAAACCTGAAGCCTTTTGATGTATAGGACCTTTATTAATGTTTGAATAATATGTGCCTGGAGGGAGGGCTATAAATTAGAATTTAGAATCGAGATATAAATTTTTATGAGGAACCCTTCCTACATTTCCATTATGTATTTAAAAATGAAAGAATTGCCTTGATTTCTGATTGAGCTTGCAATTGTGTGGAGTCCTAAAATCATGAAAACACACAGAGTTGGGGGCCGAGGGAGGAAGAGTCAATTCCTAAAGTGCTGACTTTTGCACATTACTCTGACAAGTCTCTCATTATTTAGACCTGTTATAAATTACACACAAAAACAAGGGCTTTTATTAATGGTCCATCGACATCCATTTACTACATAAGATGAAAGTAGTATGCTTCTTTTTTTAGTTCTTATGGCAGCTCTCTCTCACATCATTGGTCAGGTAGGGAAAGTTCAGCGGCTCTCTGTGGAACAACAGGTGACTTTTCTTTTGACTTTCTTCAGCATAGTATTGACTGGCATTAATAGAGAGGCCTTTGAGCAGTGATTAGCTGGGCTTGAAGTCTTTGGGTCACATCAGCAATTCATCAATGCACTGTATTGACCCTGGATTGAGACATATTATCCGTTCAGCCATTTCTGTGTGCTGCCCTAATCAAAGGGAAGCAGGTAATGCCCCATAATCAGTCTGGCGGCGGCTTCTCTCCCTGGACTGAGTCTAATAAGGGGAAGCGGGAGTAGGAAGGGCACTGATCTCACCTTTCCGATGATAAAAGTGAGACTCTGTTCAAGTTCAACAGGCACTATATTTTGTGCACTAACATTTACTCCATTTCAAAACGTTGTCAGCTTCTTCAGAGAGGGCAATCCCAGAATGGGTTGTGATAAGCTCAGTGGAGAGAAAAATAAAATACATAAATAAATGAATACAAGATGGCAGACATGATGAGAGAAGTGTTAGTTAGAAATGAATAAACTTACGTATGTGTCGAGCTGGCAGATGTTTTCTAATGTTTAAAATGTGTGTGTGTACATATGCATACATATACACACACTCACATACAGCTAACTTACAGTAGTTACAAAAGAAAAACATGATTCAAATATTTTAACGCAGATCACGCACTGGCCCCGCCCCCAGATCTGTTCATCACCTTGTATTTCATACATTTGGCTGTTGACAAATATGATGCAGGGCAACAACTTAACCATAAATATAGTTATGCCCTAAAATTCAAGTTATTGGTGCAAAAAATGCCCCTGTATGAGTTTGTCTCATATTTACCCAGCAGGCACACAACGCCATAAGACGTTGATATTTGGTTAAATTTCAGTTGCGACGTCGGGTGACCAAAATTCAATGTAAATTCAACGTCTAATGTCATGTTAAACTGATGTCCAATACCAACGTCAGCTGACGTTGAGATTGTTGTTTTTAGGTTGTGTAACCAAAATCCAACGTTAAGTCAACGTCAAATTGACGTCAACCCAATTTTCATTTTCAACTAAAATGCAACGTCTGTCCGACGTCATGTCCAGCGTCAACCTGACGTTACATAGATGTCTGGTGCCTGCTGGCTATATACGATAATCACACGAGAGTATTACACAAGTGCTGTTTGTCCCGCATATTGTCAGGGGTACACTGACCAGAGAGATAAGTAAATTTCAAGCAGGCTTTATTGAAAACAACAGCATGGATATGGTGATGGGTAATCCACACACACACACTTTTACAGGACTTGATGAAGAGGTAAACACTTCCCTTTCCTTTCTTGTACGAAAATTGCACGACACTTGGAGACGGAGACACAGAGCTGATGACTGAAAACACTGTACGCTGGAGATCGGCGATAGGAGATGAGGGAGTGCAAACAAACAACAGGTAAGTAAACTTCAGGTGAGTAACAATCCAAGGCAAATCTTTGGAAGGTCTTAAACAAGACTAGACAATCTGTGTGTGTGTGTGGTGAGTCTTTTTAACCAGTGCAGGTGGAATTGAGAGACAGCTGGTGCTTGTGACTGGATGATTGGTGACAATGAGCTGGTGGATTAGGTGTAGTCCGGATTAGGTGACAGAGCTGGTGTCCGTGACACATATGAGTTTAAACGTGATTTTATAACAACAGTTCAATAAATAAGACGTTGATATTGTGTTACATTTTAAACACAATATTATGTGTTTTTGCTCAAATTTGCAGAGAAAATATGACCTATAAAGCCACAGCAGAACTGTTGTGCGTCTTCGAGCAACACAGCGGTATTTATTTTCTGAATTAATCCGCGTTTTGAACTAATGAACCACTGATTCAAAGCCTCATTCATATAGACAGCCGTTTATTTCATTCCTGAATTAATCAGCCGTTTGAATGAATAGAATAAATGACTCATAAAGACATTTACCGCCACCTGCTGGCAGATTTAGTTTCTTATTTAGTGTATCATTTCATAAAAATAAATAAATAATAATAATAATAATAATAACATTAAAGGGATAGTTCACCCAAAAAAATAAAAATTTGTCATAATTTACTCACTCTCATGTCATTTCAAACCTTTCTTTTGTGGAACATAAACAAAGGTATTTTGAAGACTGTTGGTAACAAAGCTGTTTTGGTTACCAATGTCTTTCATTCTATGAACAAAAAATACTGAGATTTTTCTCAAATTATGTTCTTTTATGTTCCATAGTGTGTCTTTTGCAGGTATTTTCACAGCCAAATATACTTTGCGATTAAATAGATTAATTAATCGAAACATCATGTAATTAATTAGATTACAAATTTTAATCGACTTACAGAACTAATATATATGTGTGTGTGTGTGTGTGTGGTGTGTGTGTGTGTGTGTGTGTAAACATGTGTGTGACTGAACCACAAAACCAGTCATAAGGGTCAAATATTTTGAAATTGAGATTAATACATAAGCTTTCCATTGATGTATGGTTTGTTAGGATAGGACAATATTTGTCCGAGATACAACTATTTGAAAATCTGTAATCTGAGGGTGCAAAAAAAAAAAAAAATCTAAATATATTGAGAAAATCGCCTTTAAAGTTGTCCAAATGAAGTTCTTAGCAATGCATATTACTAATAAAAAATTAAGTTTTGAAATATTTACAGTAGGAAATTTACAAAATATCTTCATGGAACATGATCTTTACTTAATGTCCTAATGATTTTTGGCATAAAAGAAAAACCAATAATTTTGACCCATACAATGTATTTTTGGCTATTGCTACAAATATACCCCAGCAACTTAAGAATTGTTTTGTGGTCCAGGGTCACATATATAGTCATGGCCAAAAATATCGGCACCCTTGGTAAATATGATCAAAGAATCTTTTATTTAAAAAAATCACAAAAATCTTTCCTTGGATAATAAGAATTTAAAATGGGGGGAAATATCATTATGAAATAAATGTTTTTCTCCAATACACATTGGCCACAATTAACGGCACCCTTTTATTCAATACTTTTTGAAACCTCCATTTGCAAGATTAACAGCTCAAAATTTTTTCCTATAATGCCTGAGAATACCTGACAAGAGAATTCCTTCATCCAGAATCACTCCTGAACCTTTAGATTCGCAGCTCCATGTTGGTGCTTCTTCTCTTCAGTTCACCCACTCATTTTCTATTGGGTTCAGGTCAGAGGACTGGAATGGCCAGCCGAAGCTTGGTTTTGTACTCAGTGACTCATATTTGTGTTGTTTTTTAGGTTTGTGTTTGGATTATAGTACGATTGGAAGATCCATACATGGCCCATTATAAGATTTCTAACAGAGTCAGTGACTTTTAGATTTTTTATCTGTTGGTATTTGATAGAATCCATGATGCCGTGTGTCTAAACAAGATGTCTAGGACCTCCAGCAGAAATATAGGCCCACAACATCAAAAATACAGCAGTTTATTTCATTGTACACATGGGGTACTTTTTATCCCTGTGTTCACCAAACCCATCTTGAGTATTTGCTGCTAAAAAGCTCATTTTTTAGTTTCATCTGACCATAGAAGCCAGTCCCATTTGAAGTTCCAGTCGTGTCTGATAACTGAATATGCTGGAGTTTGTTTTTGGATGAGCTAGGATAATTTTTCTTGAAACCCTCCCAAACAACATGTGGTGATGTAGGTGTTGTTTGACAATTTTTTTAAAAGGTTTTCTGACCCAGAGACTCAACTATTTTCTGCAATTCTCCAGCTGTGGTCCTTGAAGAGTCTTTATCCACTCAAACTCTCCTTCTCACCGTGCATTAGGACGATATAGACACACATCTTCTTCCAGGAAGTTTCGTAACATTTTATGTTGATTGGAAATTCCTAATTATTGCCCTGATGGTGGAAATGGGGATTTTCACTGCTCTAGCTCTTTTCTTAAAGCCACTTCACTAATTTGTGAAGCTCAATTATCTTTTGCTGCACATCAGAAATATATTCTTTGGTTTTTCTCATTGTGATGGATGATTAAGGGAATTTGGGCTTTGTTTTCCCTCCTATTTATATTTCTGTGAAACAGGAAGCCATGGCTGGATAATTCCATGTTCTTAATCACCCTGGAGTGCTCAAAATTGTGAATATGAATGGGAATATACTTCAGAGATATTTTACTCATAATAATTTCTAGGGGTGCCAATAATTGTCTCCATTGTGTTTTTGAGAAAAACATTTATTTCATAATGATATTTCCCCCCGTTTTAAATTCTTATTATCCAATGAAAGGTTAGATTTTTGTGAATTTAAATTAAAGATCAAAAGGATTAACAATGCAGATTAATTTTCACAGCCTTCTTTGATCATATTTACCAAGGGTGCTGATATTTTTGGCCATGACTGTACATACATATACACACTCACACACACACACACACACACACGCACACAAAATTATATATTATAAAATATATGCTAGCTCGACACATAACTTTATTTATTTCTAACTAACACTTCTCTCATCCTTTTTATTTTCATTTGAATTATGTTTAAAGTCCACTGCATGTTGATTTCAAGTTCAACAAATACATGTTAATCTCAATATTGATCTCAATATTGCCCAAAATAATTGTGATTTTTTTTTTTTTTTTTTTGCCGTAATCTAGCCAGTGTTGTTTTAATATAGTTGAGATTTTAATTACACTATAGGTACTATTATAATTTTTATTACTATTTAAAATTCCTTTAAAAATAAAGTAGTAATGGAGTTTTTATTTTAGTTTTGTTTATATTAAATGTCTGTATTTTTGTTATTTTCATTTCTGTTTTAGTTATTTTAATACAAGATAAACTAAATAAAATATGAAATGAAAAATGAATAAAACATGTTTTTTAAATATTTTTTTTAATATCAGTTAATTAATGTTTTTATGGTTTTAATTATTATTATTATTATATATATATATATATATATATATACATACAGTGGGTACGGAAAGTATTCAGACCCACTTTTCACTCTTTGTTATATTGCAGCCATTTGCTAAAATCATTTAAGTTAATTTTTTTCCCTCATTAATGTACACACAGCACCCCATATTGACAGGAAAACACAGAATTGTTGACATTTTTGCAGATTTATTAAAAAAGAAAAACTGAAATATCACATGGTCCTAAGTATTCAGACCCTTTGCTGTGACACTCATATATTTAACTCAGGTGCTGTCCATTTCTTCTGATCATCCTTGAGATGGTTCTACACCTTCATTTGAGTCCAGCTGTGTTTGATTATACTGATTGGACTTGATTAGGAAAGCCACACACCTGTCTATATAAGACCTTGCAGCTCACAGTGCATGTCAGAGCAAATGAGAATCATGAGGTCAAAGGAACTGCCTGAAGAGCTCAGAGACAGAATTGTGGCAAGGCACAGATCTGGCCAAGGTTACAAAAGAATTTATGCTGCACTTAAGTTTCCCAAGAGCACAGTGGCCTCCATAATCCTTAAATGGAAGACGTTTGGGACGACCAGAACCCTTCCTAGAGCTGGCCGTCCGGCCAAACTGAGCTATCGGGGGAGAAGAGCCTTGGTGAGAGAGGTAAAGAAGTACCCAAAGATCACTGTGGCTGAGCTCCAGAGATGCAGTCGGGAGATGGGAGAAAGTTGTACCATCACTGCAGCCCTCCACCAGTCGGGGCTTTATGGCAGAGTGGCCCGACGGAAGCCTCTCCTCAGTGCAAGACACATGAAAGCCCGCATGGAGTTTGCTAAAAAACACCTAAATAAGATTCTCTGGTCTGATGAGACCAAGATAGAACTTTTTGGCCTTAATTCTAAGCGGTATGTGTGGAG
This sequence comes from Onychostoma macrolepis, assembly GCF_012432095.1. Taxonomy (NCBI): domain Eukaryota; kingdom Metazoa; phylum Chordata; class Actinopteri; order Cypriniformes; family Cyprinidae; genus Onychostoma; species Onychostoma macrolepis. The sequence continues at coordinate 14,350,855 of NC_081172.1, read as the reverse complement.
AAAACCAGGCACTGCTCATCACCTGTCCAATACAGTCCCAACTGTGAAGCATGGTGGTGGCAGCATCACACTGTGGGGGTGTTTTTCAGCTGCAGGGACAGGACAACTGGTTGCAATCGAGGGAAAGATGACAGGGATATCCTGGACGAAAACCTTCTCCCGAGTGCTCAGGACCTCAGACTGGGCCGAAGGTTTACCTTCCAACAAGACAATGACCCTAAGCACACAGCTAAAATAACGAAGGAGTGGCTTCACAACAGCTCCGTGACTGTTCTTGAATGGCCCAGCCAGAGCCCTGACTTAAACCCAATTGAGCATCTCTGGAGAGACCTAAAAATGGCTGTCCACCAACGTTTACCATCCAACCTGACAGAACTGGAGAGGATCCACAAATCCAGGTGTGAAAAACTTGTTGCATCTTTCCCAAAAAGACTCATGGCTGTATTTGATCAAAAGGGTGCTTCTACTAAATACTGAGCAAAGGGTCTGAATACTTAGGACCATGTGACATTTCAGTTTTTCTTTTTAATAAATCTGCAAAAATACTTTCCGTACCCACTATATATATATATATATATATATATATATATATATATATATATATATATATATATATATATATTATAGTTAATTAAAACCATATATTAAATTGGATTATTTAACTGTGTGCTGTGTACTTTTATCTATTTATTTATCTTTTTATTTATTTATTTATTATTTTTTTAGTTTAGCAGCATGCTAACTTTAAAACATTAAAAATCAGTTTAGAATTCCTCAGTTTGTGTGGTGTTTGGAGTTGCTATCTATACAGAGCATTCCAAATCACTCACTTATGAGCTTCAGTGATGGTTAAGATGCTGGCTATATAGGCAGTGAGGCAGCTCACTAGGTTTGGAACAGAGCCGTAGTTTCGGACACGGTCCCACTTTAATGACTCCAAGTGCTTCTGCCCTCAGGTCTCAGTTACAGAGACCGCTGTTTCTGAAAGACAGCAGTGAGTGGCGAGGTGAGAGAGGAAGAGGACAGGAAGAGAAAAATGGGGGCTTTAGAGAAGCCTGCTCCACCAAGGGCTTCACTAAGGGGCTTAAACAAGATGAACATTAAGGGCACAGTTATGTTGTCTCCCCGGGTCCCTGAGAGAAGCAGCCTTTGATGTTGAGACAGGATAAAAATAGTGCTGTGCTTTTCCCTCTAGTAGGGAAAGATTGCACCATAATGTAGGGCCGTACACATGACTGGCAACAGCAGTGTCAATTAGTCAACTGTTTACGGGCCTCTCTCTGTGAAATGCCGCTCTCTGAAGAGAAAAGTGTATTTTTTCTGAGGAGGGTTATTTGTAGCACTGTGCCCATTTGTGCTCCCATCTGTTGATGCTGGATTGCACCTCAAAGACCAAATGTGGGCAAGCAAGATAGTTTAATAAGTACCCAAGGTATCTTAGAAAAACACACCGGTGACAATCTGGATGGTTACTCTCTCAAAGGGGTTTCTACTAAATTTAGTAAATGTAAAACTTTCAAGAGTAAACATTGCTATGGAATAAGAGGAAATATATATGATTGACCCACGAGGGGATCGCAGGTGCTTTTGTTCACTAGATAAGAATGTTTGCATCTTTTTTGGATTCACCAGATTGCCACATGCTCATTTTCAGATTTTGTGGTATAACATGCAGTCTGTGAATTGTGGTTACACTTTATTTTAAAGTGTCCTTGTTACAGTGTAATTATACATTTAAGTACTGAGTAATACTAATTAACTACATGTATTTACTATATGGTTAGGATTAGGGTTTGGCTTAAGGTTACTTGCATGTAATTATGCATCATTTATTGTCATTATAATAGTAAGTACATGTAACGTGTAACAAGGACACCTTAAAATAAAGTGTTACCTGAATTGTCTCTTAGCACTTGTCTTAAATCCATAACTGACAATAAATACTGTTTGTAACTGTGTACAATACCAACATTAATAAGAAAGAGATGTGAAACTTTGAGAACATATCAACATACACACTAACGTTTTGGGGAGTAGCTCCCATAATTATGATTAGTTTTGACAAATGCATGACTGGAGACATTTTAATATCCGACAGTTGTTAGTAAGCTTTAAGTTGTTGCTTTTAAATTATGTGCTTTCTCTGGCTTATGGGTTGCGCCAGAATGCAGGGCTTTTGGGTGAAAATTGTAGAGGGAAAAAGGTATTATTATTATTATTATTTTGATTTATTGATTTATTGATTGATTAAATGCAAGATCCAACCATTTTGTGAAAACTTTTAAAAAGTATTATTATTATTATTATTATTAATAATAATGTGTGTAGTATGTATACAATATCTATAGTTTTCATTAAAAAAATTAAATAATTCAATACAAATAAATACACAAATAAATAAAAACCAGATAAACAAACAATAATAATAATAATAATAAGAGGAAGAATAAACAGTAAAAAAAACAAAAACATACTATATTTACAGCATCCTCATTGTTGACACCTGGAATGAGGTAAGGTGTATCTGTTTCGATGATATTTGTTTCCTTTTGTTTGATAGCAATAATTAATAACAAACAAGTAAATAAATAAATAAATTAAATTAAACAAACAGACAAGCAAACAACACTACTACTACTACTACTACTAATAATAATAGTAAACAATTTTGTTGAAAAAAAAACAATATTTATTGACACAAAACTCTCATAACATCCTTACTGTTGATGCCTGGAATGATGTTAGGTTCTTCGATTATATTTTTTTCTTTTGTTTTATAGCAGTGTACTGTACTTTATACAAGATGTCATCCAAATGAAGGTGACATTACTGCATTAACAACTAGTTGTGCAGTTTAGTTCCTTACACACTATATGCTAATTTAAGTTAAGTACACAAAATAAATACATCAGATGCATTCTTAAGAATAAAGAGTGTGATATCCCAGATATGCTAGTAAAGAGTTATAGTTTCATATTCTTGAGAAAATAGGAAGTTAAACAGGTGTTTTGCATGCGAAGCCACCCTTTCATTGAGATGAAGTGCCACTGAAGTGTGTCAGTGACTACACAAGTACAGTTCTGCTCTGCATAATAGAATAACATAACAATAGATGAAAACGATCCAGTAAAGGTGTAGCTCATTTGTGCAGAAATCCAGTTGTTCTAATGTATGGCTTTACTCCTCAGCACTTACCTATTCTGTGTAATTATACAAGGCCTTAGCTCTCTCCCTCTCTCACTAATTCACAAAGGCCGTGGTGAATTGATGTACGGCACAATCATCTGCTAGGAGCTGATGTGATTTAAATGAAACTAATTAGGGAAATGTCAAACATAATTAATAAAACAGGTTTAAGTTGCGAAAACACTGTCAACGGAATGAATGAAGATGCGGCTGCTCTTCTCCCGCTGCTGCCTCTTTCTCGCGTTTCAGCGCCGTTCAATTAGGTCATGGATCCGCTCTTCTCTCTCTTTCGCTCCCTCTCTTTTTCCTCCTCTCCGTCGAGTTCCAGGGAAAAAGAAGGGAGGGGAAGGGAGGGGGAGGGAGGTGGGGAGCCACCAGTCTGAGGACGGGAAATAAATTTGCCTGTCCATCCGCCGCCTGGAAGAAATTAATTGCAGACTCCTCATCCTGTCTGGGTACAACAGGGGCATTAACATAAGCAATTTGCGTCCGACTTCTTCTGCCGGCTGCTTAATAGAGCATCAGACCTGGCCGATAAGGCTCGGGGTCCCTGATGCATTAGCATTTTCATAATATCAAAATATTATAGTGGCGTGAATCGCCCAAGCCCCATTCATTATTGATAAGAACAAAAGGTTTTATAAATTACAAAGGGAGAGCATGACCTATAATTACGGCAAGCAAATTAGGGTTGTGTGGTAAAGTCAGTTACATTTGGAAGCAAAATAATGATGCGGGAGCCCTTTTCTCTTTTCCGGTGGGATTAGAGGAATAATAGATTCCCTCACATCTACAGCTGGGACTGAAGAGCATGTTTGTGTTTTCATGAAGGACAGTGTCTGGAGATGGTGGCCCAAGGATTTGTGGCTTTCATACCAATGGGATGTATATTTTAAGATGTATTTTAAGAAGAAACTGGAAAAACTGGAACAATTAAGCTATTGAGGGAAAAAAAAAGAAAATAAATTTGAATTATATGGAAAGTTGTTGCCGAAATAAAAAAATAAAATAAAATAAAAATTGTGACATTTTATCTCACAATTCTGACTTTTCCCCTCACAATTGTGAGTTTAAAAAAGTCACAAATTTTTGATAAAAAGCCCAATCAAATTTTATTTATTCTTCATGGCAGGAATAAACCTCCATAGATTTAGGTTTACATCTTGATTATATGTAATTTTGTAAATTTATTATTAAAAAGTCTGAAATTTTAGAGAAAAAGTCAAAATGACAAATTTTTATTTTATTTATTTATTTATTTTCATGGCAGAAATAAGCCTCCGTAGATTTAGGTTTAAACCTTGATTATACAGTATATATTTTTTTATATGTATTAAGTTATTTATTTAACTTTTTTCTTTATTTTTGCTGTATCGAAAATGTACCGAACCGTGACACCACTGTGTCGTATCGAACCGAACCGTGAATTTTGTGAACCGTTACACCCCTAATATATAAAACGTTCATGTACACAAATTTTTACATTCAGAGTTCTTCATTGACTTCAGTCAGCTCCTTAGGTGCACAATATGCATGAAGTGACCTCTGGTTTCTAGCGTTCAGCGTTCGTCCTAGTAAACTGAAATACCCTTTAAAACAATCCTCAGGTGCAGGGTCTCGCGCAAACTGTTGCATGATGGGGAGTAACCTTTTTTGCTCTGACCTAATCTGTTTGAAGGTCTTTGTCTTGGTGAGAAAAAAGGTGAGGAAGAAAGATATCATCCCTTCAGCCCCTCAGTGATTCATCATGAAGGAAAGCTTTAAGCTTGAATTAAATATGACTTTGTGACACAGTGAAGTTTAAGGGAGGCAGGCATCCACTGAGAGAAATGGGTTTCTCTTATTGTCTGCTGACCTGGGCTCATGACTGATGAGGGCTTGGTTATCCCACCGAATTTTGTGTTCTATTCCCAGAAAGTAGAAGATCACACTCCACTTTGCCCGTGGATGAAGGATAGGTTGTGTGCACAGCTCAAATACACTGTATAAAATACAGTTTATCGTCATTAAACTTATTTTGACACAGAAAATGACCAAATTTGTAATGTAAAACCTTTTTAATTGCTTTCTGAGGCTCATACGTGTTTAAAACCACAATAGGTTCGAAAATGATCATGTCAGCACCGTAATGTGTTTATGAACTAATGAATTTCAAATAATTGAATGAATAAATAGAAATAAAAAGTGCATTGCTAACAATATGGAAATATGAGGAGTAGCCTACATGCTGCTAATTAGTATGAATATCCACAATGCTGAAAGGAATGAGCTGTACAGTCCCTCGAGTTTTCTTATTGATTACACAGGATGCAAATGTAATTTCTTCCTTTAATGACTCTGTCCAAAAGCAAAATTTCTCTGTTCAGGACAAAACCAAGTGCACAAAGCATGTCCTAAGGGATGAATGCAAATACAAGCATAACATTACTGTAATAAAGCATAGAGTTCTTGCTAATAGTACATCTTAATGATTGAAATCTACCTCATCAGATAAGCCAGTTCACATTACCTAACTGGAGTACTAAACGAAGAGGTTGTTAATGTAGTGCCGTATGAAAAGCGCACGAGTTCTCTCTGTTTTCCCCTAGTTGCTTTAGTAATTAATCTAAATATATGGAATTACATTACCTTCTAATAAACAAAGTTTTGAGGTGTTTGGACTAATAGTTTACAAAACTTCTAATGGGCTAATATTAGATGTGTTTTGTGAAAGCACTTTAGTTATTTTTTTAAAGGAATAGTTCACCCAAAAATTTGAAATTTGCTTAAAATTTACTCACCCTCAGGCCATCCAAGATTTTTGTTTTCCTCTTCGGAACAGTTTTGGAGAAATGTAGCATTACTCACCAATGGATCCTCTGCAGTGAATGGGTGCCGTCAGAATGAGAGTCCAAACAGCCAATAAAAACATTACAATAATCAACAAATAATCCACACAACTCCAGTCCATCAGTTAACATCTTGTGAAGCTGTGTTTATATATAAAAAAAATCATCAAGATGCTTTAAACTTAAAAATCATTGCTTCCGACTAACACAGTTTAAAAAAAAAAAAAAAAAAAAACATGCATATGCACAGATCAAGCACTGTTTACAAGAGGAAACAGTCCAAAACAGATGGACTTTTTCACTGGAGGAAGTGTTATTATGGATAATGGACTGGTATTTTTTTCCAGAAGTGACAGTTTAAAGTTAAGACACCTTAATGGTGTTTTTTTAAGAAATATGCAGCTTTTCACTTCACAAGACATTAATTGATGGCCTGGAGCTGTATCGATTATTTGTGGATTATCGTGATGTTTTTATCAGCTGTTTGGACTTTCATTCTGGCGGCACCCATTCACTGCAGAGGATCCATTGGTGAGCAAGCAATGTAATGTTTCTCAAAATTTCTTCATTTTCGGGTGAACTATTCCTTTGAGTAAATGTTTCATTCTAGTTTGCACCAGATATTTTGGTTTTAGCAGGTAAACATAATAGCAGGAGTCTAGATAATTTCAAAGTCCAATGTTGATATTGTTACCAATGTATCTTTGATCGCTGTAAGATAGTTTTGGATCCTCAAAGGGCTTGCAAGACTATAGATTATGGTCTTAGTCAAATTTAATTATTTCATCATATTGAAAATAGTGGTTAGGCTATACCTATGTTTGCTCTGCAGGTGCAAAATTCATGTTTGTTGAAATTGTTAGGGGTTTCAATATGTGCAAGACTAATTTGACATTTATATGGCATCAAAGGGTTAGTTCACCCAAAAATTAAAATTAGCCTGTGATATTAGGTCGAAAATATCCATAAAAATATGCATATTTTTCTTACAAAAATGCATTGATTCGCTACAGGAGTCCTTTATTCATGCCCCGGAGCCGTGTGAGGCACATTTTATTATGGATGTGCGCACTTTAATTGACATATTTTGGACTGTTAAACAGAAACACCCATCCACTGCAGTGATAACGCTTGGAAGACAATTTTTAATATAACTCCGATTGGATTCGTCTGAAAGAAGAAAGTCATATACACCTAGGATGCCTCGAGGGTGAGAAAATCACAGGTTAATTTTCATTTTTGGGCTACTGGCTAACTCTTTAATCTGTAGCAGGAGTGTCAACAGTGATATTGGTCCCATATTGGTTATTGTAGATTATATTTTTCAGCATCAACATTAAATATATTCACTGATAGTGGATATTTAATTGTGCATGCTTATTTCCTCTATTTTTATAGTTAGTTTAAGTGTGTGTTAGATAACAACGAAGGAGAAATTCATTAAAGCACTAATAATTTAATAACACTTACAGTAAATGTAGTCATAAGCTAATTTCAACATTTAGCATTATATGCTGTGATGCCTAAGTTTACTTTTAAAACTACATTGCTTTTAGTTTTTACTGTTTTACTTTTATTTCATTATTTAGACAAAATCCAACAGAAGTTTAATATAGGTCATTTATTGGTTAGAAATATGGTTGCAGAGTTAAAAAGCAATACTTTTTGATTCTAGATAGGAAAGCTGTGTGTGAAGCACAGACAGTCTGTGTTGCTTGTGTTTTTAATTGCTGGACTCAGAATGTCAAAGTCTTGATCCCTTAGTGCAACACCCTCTTTATCATTCATTAACCTCTATCTGTAGTGTTTTCTCCTCTCTCTCATCCCATCATATCCCCATACAGTTGAGGCCGTGAAAAACGTCCCCTAACCAACCCAAGCTTTGACACACTAATGTATTGCAAGTTTGGTGCCCAACTAAAGGTGACATCATATTTTTTTCCCTCTCTTTCTCTCTTGCCAACCCTCCATCTAATTGCCCTGTGCCAATAAGAATTAATTAGTCTGCTTATTTTTCTTGGGTTTTGGAGAGCTTCCCCATCTGGCGGGAAGGCGGTCCTCTGTGAGTCTGATTAATGGCGCTGAAAGACAGTTGCTGGAGTGCCTCCGTTCGAGCTGACGGCTTGTGTTCTGGTCCGGGTCAGAACCCACAGCAAGCTGCGCGGTGCCACCCCATTATACCGCCACAAATTTCCCAGACTCAACCTCGAGCGAGTCTAAAGACCTCTTCCAAAAACAGTAACGTTGACAACAAAGGAAGTGATGACCGGGACAATTACACACCTGCTAATTCTTTCAAGGGCTATCAATCACCTGATTGGATGGTCAAGGATTTCACCTCAACCTGACATTGATATAAACAAAGTCAAAAGCAAACAAAATCGCTGAATGATAAGTTGACAGTGTGCGATAAGACAGCTGTCAATGTGTGAAAGAAAAAAAAACGGAGATTAAAAATGCACAGTAGACGTCAAGATCACTTAACATTACACAGCCAACCTCAATCACAAAGTGAAGAACTGCGTGGTGACAACTGACACAAAGACGGGCTCGGTTTCTCTCTTCAGGTAGAAGATGACAAATCAAATAAATATAAAGTGGGGTCCAAGAGACATGCTTTCTAATTAGCATTTTTCTAATTGAACGGATTTTTTAAATTACAAATGATATTAACAACAGAACAATTTGAGTAAAAAGTTTAATTGAAAAGTTTACATAAATTTCTAATTATGTGGTACATTGCCCTTATTCTTTAATGAGAGTAGCACTAAAAGTGGCATGGATTCAGAAGTAGTACAGAATTTAAGATTTTTATTTATTTTGTATACACTACTGCTCAAAATGTTGGGATCTGAACAAATTGACAGTTATTGTGTTTGTAATGTTACAAAAGATTTGGTAACATTTTAGTATAGGGACCAATTCTCACTATTACTGTAACTAGTTGCTTATTAGCATGCCTATTATTAACATATTGGCTATTTAATAGTACTTACAAAGCACATATTCTGCAGGACCATATTCTACATCCCTAATCCTACCCAATACCTAAACTTAACAAATACCTTACTAACTATTAATAAGCAGCAAATGAGATGTATATTGAGGCAAAAGTCATAGTTAATGGTTTGTTAATAGCGAGAATTTTTATACGAAAATAACAATAATAACAATAATAAAATAAATAAATAAACTGCTGTTCTTTTTAACTTTCTATTCATCAAAGAACACTGAAAAAAAAGCATCACTTTACACAAAAAATCTAGCACCACAACTATTTTCAAAAAAAATTTCTTGAGCACCAAATCAGCATATTAGAATGATTACTGAAGGAATATGTGACAAGTAAATTACATTTTCAAATATATTAAAATAGAAAAATTTAATTAAATTAAAAAATATTATAAATACTATTATAAATATTACAAATATTATAAATAAATAAAACTAAATATTATAAATAGGCCTATTATTAATATAAATACCATTGAATTAGAAAATCTAATGTTAATTAAATTATAATAATATTTTACAATATTCCTGTTTTTACTATTTTTAAAAATCAAATAAATACAGCCTTGGTGAGACTTCTCCAAAACTTTACAAAAATGTTACCAACCCCAAACTTTTGAATGGTAGTTTATATGTGTGTTTATTCATTTAATGTGTGTGTATGCATTTTTACCCCTCAAATTTATTTGCTTATGTGAACATTTCTCACTTTGCACTCAAGAAAACGTGCCACAGGCAGATGACCGACCTCTCTCACCTGTCTACACATCGAAACGCATTCACCATGAGGTAATGCAACGCCCTCCGGTCGGCGGCTGATCTTGGGCCTGTGGAGCTCTTTCTGCAGCTCTGATAACTTTAAGCTTCCAGCCAAGGAGAAGAAGAAGGCTGATAGATCTCCCAGGCCACTGGAGCTTGGACTCATTTGTCAGCCACATGTCAAAGGGAAGATGACATTTACAGCCCTGTGAAGTGACTGCCTCCAGCTCGCCAGGCAGCCCTGAAGTAATAAATGTTTACCTTAAAGGAAGAGTGCTGCCAAACCGACCTCTCTCCGACGACAGAAAGAGGGCCTTTCTGCTCTTGGGGTCCTTATTTCCACCACCCCTCACTCACGCTGTCAAAAAGAAACAGATTAATGACACAATTTGCCCGACAAATCATATTAGTGGAAGCAGACACAACGGTGAAAAACTTTTGCGGTACCTTTTCAAGGAGTGATATCAGTTCAAATAAAATGTATTCCTGTCTGACATTTATAAAGGTGGGTGGTGAGAGGGAGAGAAATATAATGATCCTCAGAGACGGGGAGATGACCAGCTTTGAACGACTATGAAAAAACGTGCTGGAGAAAAAGGCGAGTCTTTTCATGGTGGCCTCCATCAACAGCGTCTTTGGCTGTTTACGGTGAGCTGATATATACTGAATGCACTCAAAAATTTTCATTGGGACAATGCAGGATACTCTAGACTGTGTCCAATCAGCAAGTCTTTTATAACAGGAAACAAAGCCATCTTCTATGGACCTCACATCATTGGAAAGGGAGTGCAAGCAATGCTGCTCTTACTTCAGTCTGCAACTGTGTAGAATGAATAGACTTGACTATAAAATGTTATTTTTTCCCCCTCAACCACCGTATGAACAGAGGCACTTAAACAGGAGACAAATGTCTGTGGGAGCAATTTATATGATTGTATTTTGTTCATATTCATCCTCATATAAAGCCTGCATGATTCACCGTGAGGAGTGAAGTCCTTGAAGAATCCCTCCTGACAAATCTTTGAACGCTCAAATAACCTTAATATTTAAAGGGATAAAAAGGAGCGTCC